>NW_027466875.1:1260000-1595000 GCF_046128005.1 Genypterus blacodes
CCCGCTCTCTCTCTCTCTCTCTCTTTCTCTCCCTCCCCACCAGCCTCCCACTCGTACGGTTGAGGTGAAACTGAAAGACCCATGTCAGAATTGGGGGAACTTATGTTGCCTTCCATGGCCTCATTCAAGCATTTCCTGGAACTGTGTGCATGCATGTACGCATGTGCACGCATGAGTGAGTGTGTGTGTGTGTGTGTGTGTGTGTGTGTGTGTGTGTGTGTGTGTGTGTGTGTGTGTGTGTGTGTGTGTGTGTGTGTGTGTGTGTGTGTGTGTGTGTGTGTGCGTCGATCACATGATGTGTGGCACCAACTCGGCCACCGCTCACGCGCTGCAAACTTTCCAAAATGTCAACTGATCATAGACGTGCGTTCCTCATCCTCATCCTTCCTCATCTTATGTATGCATCGGTATCAATTAACTCTCATCTCATTATGTCATCGACCTCTGATTAATGATACAGGATACACACCTATTTTATTAACCGGAATAGCAAGTAAGAGTACATTTAAGTTGTGGGAGGTTCAGAATTTCAGCCATTTGATAAATAAAAGACCATCATAATTTTGACCGTCCAAATTCAAACATTTCTGTGCAGGAAACTGACGTATAATAATGAGCACAGAACAGCTTGTTTGCATAACACACACCATCAGGTTTGGCTGAGTCATAAACACCACGAGGAGAAATGCTGTTTCACATGATGGATTCCCAATTGCTGAGCTGTTCTTCTTCATGTTTTCTGCAACACGTTTGCGGCGGGGTTGCTGTGCCGATGGGACTCCTTCACATGTTGTTCATTTGTTTAGCCAAATGATTCGGGAGCAAATTCGCAGTTCTCCGCTTGGATTTGGTTGGATTTTCGTTCAGTTTAATTCAGTTCTTCTGTGCGATTCTGCTCCCGTTAATCAGTGTGTTTGAATTCATGTTTTGCAGCTGTCAGACATTGGAAGCAGCCATTATTGTGTGTGTGTTCTTCTCTGCACTCTTTTAGCTCACACTTTACAGTTAATAATGTCTAAACCCATCAGCTGAGTAAATAATCAACCTTATCTCCAATTTGGACAATTTTTCACTTTAAACAACAAACAGAAGCTGGAAAACTTCACACACATTCCAAACGTTGCACTTTTCTGCAGTCTGGATGTGAAGAAAACTACGGATGATTTTCGTTTGAATGTAGGTTGATGTTTGTTCCTGCAGGGGGCGCTAATAAGCACCAACAAAGCTCATGTATAAGTACTTTGCAAGACATTGGACATGCCAATAGCGGCGGATTCTTTAGTGATTCATCACAGCCATATGTCACACTGCAGCTCAAACGCCGCCCGACTGAACCCTGATTGACATGCCTTCAAACTTTCACTCTGCCGGTTGATTTGAGATCTGAGGTGTGATAATGTAATGAGAACGCTCACCTCCAGTCCATAAACCCAGGAGAAGATGGCTGCCTGCTTTCTCTTTGTCTTGCTCGTCTGCCTCGTCTGCTTTCAGTTCTTGGTCGGGGTCCAGCAGAGTTCACGCACCTGAGGGAAGAGGAAGAGCGTCAATCCAAATTTGAGCATTTGTCATTTCACCAATTGTCTTAACAGAAATCTGGAGGCGTGGTGAAACCATGAACATGTTTTCGTGTGGGGGCGTGCATGGGCGTGTGTGTGTGTTAGTGTTTTGAAAATGCGCATGATATTCTGCAAGAGCACATGTGGATGAACACACACACACACACACACAAACCCACAAGAAATCATATGATACATCAGACGTAATTTGGGTATGGGGGGGGTTCTGGTAAAGGAGGGGGAGAAAAAAAAAGAAACCGACCGCTTCCTACTTTGACTTCTTCAGAAATTAAGTTCTCTGCAATGATGCAGCCCACACACATACACACACACACACACACACATACACACACACACAAAATTAGCAATGTGCAGCTCTCCAAGAAATAGAGTTTTGTTTTTAAAGCAGTCCACAGAACCGTCATTAAAATGGAGAGGGTGTTTGTTCATATGGGAGCCTGAACGCCCACTGATGGAGCGCCTGAGGGAAACAGGGATATCAGCCACAAGAAAACAGGCCTGTAAGTGAGCAGAGCGGGGCAGGAGTCACGCCAGGACAGCAGGAGCCAGGGACCAGGCACAGATGTCTAATTATGTGGCAGACAAAGTGAGGGCAAACAGATCCTGCATTAGTCTTTATTTCAAAACCCCGATGGCCCAGAAAATGTCCACTCACACGGATGACAGAGGAATGCGGAGCGACAAAGAGAAAACAGAAAAGACCAACTTTCCTTTTTTCAAAACCTGGCCTACTTAAAGGAGACGTTAAGGCGCCTGCGAGACGATGTTAAACAGATTATCATACACGAGCCCCTCAGAGACTCCAGGGGAGCATAAACAAAAAGCTTCAACAACACCTGAGCCCAGACGGAGACTAGAAGAGAGGTGAAGAAGACTTAACCAGCACGGACGCCTGCAACCGCACGAGACGGGAACCAGGACTGAGAAACCAAACCCAAGCCAGTTGAGCTTGTTAGGCAGGTCTGTCAGAGGGGCGAGTCAGCAACACATCTATGTCTGTAATCTCTCTCTCTCTCTCACACACACACACACACACACTCATGCATGCACGCACGCACACACACATACACACACACACACACAAGCCCACTGGCATGACAGCACTCCCCACCCATGAGGTAGGCAAAACCCTTAACCTAACATTACACTCTGAGCACATCCAGGATACCGACAGGATTAAAACTAAACACTGGGTGCGCCATGGGGAGGATGATGATGATAATGATGATGATGATGATAATGATTAACAGACCACTGACGGTTGTGTTCAGATATTATTTAAGGCACAAGCACCTATAGATCCGCAGCAGTGAGCGGATGCAGAGCGGAGAGGAGGCAGGTGAGGTGATGTGCGTGAGAGCAGGTTGGGTTTTGGATGTCAGCCGGTGTTCTCGGCTATAATTAGCCGCCCGGTGTCCACAAATGTACCCGGCGACCCCGCGCTCTCACCTGGACACCGCACCGCCGGCATGCCGGGGCAAAGCAGCAGCAGGAGCAGCGGCGGCGGCGGCGGCGGCGGTGGTAGTAGCAGTAGCAGCACCTGCTCACACACACCGACACAAGCAGCGATACATTCGTGTTAACTTAAAGCCGAGACGCGCTACGGTTCAATTGTAAGGAGACGTAATTGTCGAGACGTCACACGAGAGTTACCGAATACCCGTGACGTGGATAGATAGTCCTCCTGTGACCCTGATCAGACCCGGGGGGAGGGGGGGAGGAGGGGGGGAGGAGGAGGGGAGGAGACGGGGACGGAGACGGGGGGTGGGGGTGGTGGGTGGTGTTAACCGGTGGTGTCACGGCAAAAACAAGCAAAAACAATCACTAATTAAGTGAGTTTAGTGTCCAAACAAAGAGTCAGGTAGAGCGGTTACCTGTGTCACCTGTCCTGACTCGTCGCCTCCCACCTGACCGGCCTCCACACTTCCTGGATTACTTCGTCCCACCCGGTCTACTTCTTCTTTTTGTATGTCTGTCTTGGCCCCCTGTCGTCTCGGACGTTCGGCCGGGGTGGGTGGGTGTTTGTGAGGGTGTCACCTCTCCGGCACGTCCTCGCTCGACAGCGCGACACACGCCGGTATCCCTCTGTCTCCGAACCGTGCGTTGGCGTCTCGGTCTCCGGTCCCACTTCTGCCTGCCTGCCTGCCTGCTGCCGCCTCCTCCTCCTCCTCTCTGCAGACCGCCGGTTCTCTGGGCTGCTCTGACCCCCCTCCCTCCCCGCCTGCCTCCGCTGGCCCACTCCGACTCCCAGGCAGCTCCTCCTTTCTGAGAACCAGGAAGCGGCTTGCCCTACTTACACCCAGTCGCGGATTGGCTCTGGCAAGGCCGGAGAGGAGACCGCCATGGTGGGCAGGGCGCGCGGGGGAGGGAGGGAGGGAGCGAGGGCGGGCGGGCGCGCGGGGGGGTCCGGCCAACGGCGCGATAGGCCAGCGACGGTGTCTGTCGCCCCGCTACCGGAGGGAGGAGAGTGGGAGGTGGGCAGGAGACTCCCACTATCACCTTCCTCCTCCTCCTCCCCCCCGGAGAGTAGTTGGGCATCACCGCCGCGTTGAGGTGCCTGAAGCGGGCAGACGAAATCGGATTGAAGGGTATTTGTCTGTCCGAAGCATCTGTACTCTCTGTGGAAACACGCTCAGTAACTCCCAACCACACACACACACACACACACACACACACACACACACACACACACACACACACACACACACACACACACACACACACACACACACACACACACACACACACACACACACGTGACTCAGCAATCTTCCTCTTGTTAAGTGAGGAGGGATGCAGAGATGGAAGTCATCCTCACAGTTGCCTGCATGTGTGTCCCTCCATCTAGCGTACAGTTACCATCAAAACAGAGGATGTGTGACTAACCTCACCAGAGACACAAGGGAGTTTTTAAAAGATGTTTTAGAGTGATTCATTTAAAAGAAAAGAGGCTTCTCTGCTAAGAGGCACAGCACAGGAGCCCTAGTGAGCATCTTTTTCCACAAAGAGAGAAGTTAGATGAAAGTAAACATCAGCCTCATTTCCCTGCCAGAAGTGAACTTAAAACACTTACATGTCTCCTGTTTGAAGTGGCTTTGTCAGTGGGAATCACCTCGCTCTGTCACAGCCTGAACCTCACCCTCCTCCAGTTCCTGCTGTGTGTTGGTGGGTTTTGAAATGAAGATGCAGGAAGTCTATATATATTTGTGGTGAACACACTCGCTCGCTCACCTGTTCCCCCTCTAACCTTAAATCTCTGCCTTTTCTGAGATTGTGCAGCCAGACAAGGAGGTAGGCTACGGTACATGTGCGCCATAAATTGAGATAATATCAAATTTCCAGTGTTAGTTGGAGTAAATCATGGAAATTAAGATACAGACATGCACCCAGGAGTTAGTTTCCAGAGCTCAGGTGGCTGAATGGGTGGATTAGACCAAACCGGCAGCCAACACATGCAAATATATCATATAGTCTATAGAAACATACAATTATGGTGTAATGCAACATATCAACAGGCAGTGATGAGGAACAATCGGCTCATCCTGTCCTCTTGGTTCCTTCACCTGCACAGTAGTCGAGTCTGCTTCCACCTCAGCCTCAGTATATAACTTCTCTCTGAAGCCTTTTCACAGCCAGTGTCAGGCAGCAATTACTGCCCCTTAATCCCTCCATCATTCATGGCTCCTGATCCAGCCTGCTCTGCCACTATCAACCATTAACCTCTTCCATGCTGTCACCTGATCCACAATGGCCTTTCCTCTTCTCATTACACTTCCACGTCCGTTGAACTGCCTCCCTGTTCACTCATGCTAAAGAAACATACATCAACCGTGGAAATTGTGCTGATTATACAGGACACTCCTCACTGGGTTGATTTCTGATTCTTTAAGTGTCATTGCCATCTAGTGGTCACTGTGTAACCTGCAGGCCTGTATGTCATCGCCACCTAGTGGTCACTGTGCAGCCTGCAGGTATGTCTTTAAGTGTGGCCTCCACGGCTTCACTTCAATTCTGCACTGTGCAGGTGTAGACACAGGGGTAAAAGTACATTATGTTTACCACAGTTTACCTCTTCTCTGCAGCTTCCAGCTCTTCTTCCTCAGTTAAACATTTCATTTGAAAAAGTGCTTGGCAGGAAAGAGTTAAATATTTGCAGCTACGGGACATATTTCCTCTTAGAGACAATTGAAGGACCTCTGTGACTTTGAACAGGGGCTATTTACAATGTGCAAATAAAAAAATAAGCGAAATCCAATATGTTAATGTTTCTTAACAACTAGAGGTGAGAGATAATTCTGTCATCCACACCGCCTACACAGGCTGGAGGACTGCTGAAGCCCCTTGCACATTACTAAGGAGAGAAGATAAAGCAAACAAACGAGACAGAGAGAGAGGAAGTTTTAGTAACAGAATGTAGCGCATATGTGTCAGAGACGCTATAATCAACCCTCATGAAGGAGGACATTCATTTAGCTCCCAGCAAAGAGCAGGAAGGACTCACAAGCTTAATACAAGAGTGTCTGACCTCTGTTGAGAGGTGCAGGATTAAGTTTGGTGATCTAGAGGCGGCAACAGAGCCAAGACTGGGAGGCAAGGACAGGTTTTTAATAAGGACCAAATATTATTTCTCATCACTTTTGAATAATTACAACCCCAGTCTCAAATGTCTCCAAAAAAAATCAACAGCCCTGCAAATTATTATTATTATTGCAGCTTTCTGTAATGTTGTTTGAAGTGCTGTAGGCCTTCAGCTTTCATCAAGAGACCAAGTCTACATCCAAGTCATTCTACTGATGCTCCGATGGATGTTGTTAAAAATGTGTAGGCACAGGAATAAACATGCCTGGAAGTGCACACTCAAAAAGATCATATCTAACTCTGCTTTATTTTACACCCAGATGTACACCACCATCATCATCATCATCATCATCATCTATAGGGTTGCCATGAACTTCATCACAGACACCGTCATAATCACCTTCATCACCACACTCCAGATCAACA
Source organism: Genypterus blacodes (assembly GCF_046128005.1). Classification (NCBI taxonomy): domain Eukaryota; kingdom Metazoa; phylum Chordata; class Actinopteri; order Ophidiiformes; family Ophidiidae; genus Genypterus; species Genypterus blacodes. The sequence continues at coordinate 1,266,582 of NW_027466875.1, forward strand.
GTTTGACAGCATTATTAGCACTTTGTCTGTTCAAAAGCTAAAGCTGTGATAAATAAAAAATAAAACATTTGGTCCTTAAATATTCAGTCTAGGCAACATGGTATCAGGGGTTAAGACAGAAATGCTTTGTTGCTACCCACACAAAACATCAAACATTACTGGAAATGGCATTGAAACAGTGTCAGACAGCAACAGAAGGAGGGCGCAGCCAACTGAACACCAGGCCGCTGGAAGCAGAGTGTTAAACGCAGAGGAAACGGGGAGAAAGGGAGCGAGCGTGTCAGCGCGGGAGAAACAGTTCACAAGCGGCGCTGTGAAATCAGATGAAAGGGGCTCCACAAACAGAGATAAAAGACAAAGAGGCAGAGGAGGGAGGAAGCATACACAGATCCGGAGGCACGTATTTACAGGGAGCGAGGCGGAACAGAATGAAGTGGGCCACAGTGCACAGGGGAGCGGTATGCTGTGTCGCCCACAAAAACACATTTTAATTTACAGACGTCGTCATTGTGAACATGTAGCTGTAAAAGTTTGTCCAAAAAACTAAACACCAAAACACCTGGGACAACAAAACTACCAGTGAACTGCTCCTAATTATTCAAATTTGTATGATTTAGCAACTTTACAGTGATTTCTCAACTCTACATCCTTATTATTATTGTACTGATGAGAAAATATTACACTTTGGTGAAAAATGGGAGGCAAGAGGGAGGTGGAGCTGGAAACCAGGACACGTCCGACATCACATATGGCCGACTCCAGTCTCAAATATCGCACGTGTATTGCTGTTTGCATTGCCAAGACAACTGAGATGCACACATTTACGGCAGCTTTTACTCTATTGCTTCCACCCGTCGCTTATTTCCACTTCAGCTCCCAATCTTGCTCCAACAATCACTAACACAGATAGGTATGTATACATTTGGATGTTTCCTTAGATTCTACCCTAGTCCTCTTCAGTCAACACACCCATAAAAGTCTCTTCATCGATGGCTTGGTTGAGTCACAATAACACCCGACGTTCTAAGACGATCACATCCTAGCGTGAATGCAAACAAAATCTACCTGTCCATCCATATAAGATCACGGTGGCCTATCTATGGCTCTGATAATCTGCTCAATCTATCATCATTTCAGGTTTAATCCCTGCGATGGTCTTTCTTACATGTTGGCAGGCAGCTTGTGTCTAAGTCCCTCTGAGTCTTTCCTGGTCTGTGACAGCTGAGGGTCCTTCTTCCCCCCCTTAGGGGAGGTGGTGCTGGCAGGAGAAGCTGTCTGGGAAACTGGTGCTGCAGGGGCCGAGAGGTTGGGCGCAGCAGTCGATGCCTGAGAGGTCTGAGCCGGGGTGGAGGGTGTATTGAGTTTTGCTGAGTGAGGCGGGGCAGCTGTGGCGGTTGGCATTTGTTTTGGGGGATGAGCAGATGGGGCGCTGGGAGTGGTGGAGGAGGAGGAGGTGGTGGTGGTGGTGGTGGCGAGGGAGGAGGAGCAAGTGTGGATGGGGGTTGTGTATAGAATTGTAGAGGCCGAGGTTGCCGCTTGGGCCGGTTTGGTGGATCGACCTGAGCCTGAAGTGGGGCTGGGAGTTAGAGCAGGATGGGGCAGCTTAACAGGATGGACGGTAAAAGTTAATTTAGTGGGAGAGCAAGAACTAGTGTGTGCCTGGGCAGGAGTCGGGGTTAGAGGTGTAGCCTGTTTTGGGATGGGTGTGGAAGCGGGCCCTTTGGCTGACTGAAGACAAGGGAATGATGAGACCGACGTAGCAGAGATGGGAGAAGGGGACGGCGTGGGAGTGAGGGACTGGATGGGGTTTTGTGCTAAAATAGGTGCGAGGGTTTGTGTGGGAGTCTGGGAGGGGGTAAAGCTGCGAGTACGGCTAGTCTGAGTGGGAGTCAGTGTTGGAGACGGAACTGGAGTTGGTGCAGCACTGAGGCCGGACAAAGGAGAAGCAGAGGGCGGCGTGTTGGACGCCTTGGCTCTGGGACTTAGAGGACGAGGGGGAGAGAAGCCAACCAGGGAAGAAGGGGGAGAGGAGGAGGTCAGAGATGACTTGGGCCCGTAGGTTTGAGGTAGCGGGACAGGGGCGGACACAGAGGAAGGTGGGGGTGTGATGGAGGGAGAGGGGGAGGACGAGCGGGGAGAGGGAATAGGGATCGGTTTGGGACGAGGGGTCGAGGAGAGCGACAGCTGGCTGGATCCTGCTGACGGCGGGGTGGAGCAGGTAGGAGGAGAGGACGAGCGGGAGGGGGTCAGCGGTTTTGAGCGAGGCGTCTGGGCGAGTACGATGGGGGTGGGAGACGAAGGGGTGGGCGCGGGTGAAGGGGGGACAGAGGAAAGAGGGGTCTGCTTAGGAGGAGAGGAAGAAGACAGTTGAGCTACTGAAGACGGCATGTGTGTGGGTATGGAGGCATTGTGGGGGGCAGACGGTGTGTATGGAGCTGTGTTTGGCTGAAGAGCTCCTGCGGCCTGTGCTTGTATTTGTGTATTAAATTGTGTGTTTGCCATCAGCTGTACTGGAACGTTAAAGTTAGAGGTCAACATTCCCGCGCTCCCTCCCCTGGCCAACTGACCGACTAGAAAAGGAGCCGGCAGCAAATTACCACCAGAGGCCTTCCGGTGCAGAGGGGGCTGAGGCTGCACTCCGGCCCAGGAGCGGTGAGGCAGCGTGGGCTGCGAGGCCGACAGCAGCCGGGCCTCCTGGGTGAGTCGGCCCAAAGCCGGCAGACACTGAGAGCTGTTACCTCCGTGACGTAGCAGCGCTTCCTTTGCCCTCTGCTGGCTCGGCACGGAACTGTGGCTATCTGGCGGCCCCCCGAAGGCAGCGGGGGGGTTGGAGGCGGGCGCCTTGTAAAGGGGTACGGCTGTGGTCCCGGCTCCGGATGGGGCGGCAAATGGACCGCCGGGCACAGAGGGATGGTCAGGCTGGAGGCGGAGGCTGTAATGAAGAGTCCTTCCTAGTTGGACTGAAGTCGGGACTGGACAGGCCGCAGTGGGTGGAGTCTTGGCAATGGGTGGTGATGTCACCCCACCAGGAGGGCCCATGGCGGACAGAGAGGTGGGAAATCCTCCTCTTGGGGACAAGGCGCCCATCCCTCCCATTCCCATCATTCCAATGAGAGAGCTCACAGAGGGGCGGAGGGGCTGTAACACGGAGGCGCGCGGAGGAGACAGAGGGAAAGAAGAAGAAGAAGGAGAGGGAGAGATGAGGGGAGAAGGCAGGAAGATGGCGCCTCCCAGTGCATGTTGCTGCTGTAACTGCTGTAGTTGCTGCTGCTGCTGGTGCATCAGGGCGATGGCTACATTGCTGGTAGCAGCTGCGGTCTGCAGGGGGGCGTGGACCAGGGGTGCCCAGATCACAGGGCGTGGACGAGGAGACACCGCGCCACTTCCTCCCATGCTCCTTCCGGCAGCAGCGGCGGCGATGGCGTCCTGCATGGCGGGCATGCTGTCATGTTTGACAATCTGCTGTACCAGCATGCTGTCACAGGAACCCAGACCCCCTGCTGCCAGGCTCCCCCCCGCGCCCGGACCCCCTCCGCCGCGACCTCCCCCACGGCCCATACTGCCCCCTAGTGAACCGCCCTGGGAGGACTTCCGCATGAGCACAGAGTTTTTCCTGCCTGGAGCAAAGAAAGAGAGAAAAATACGACTGAGATATGCAGCGTGAAGACAAGTTACGTAAATGGAAAGTGTGAAAAGCTTCATGTTGTAATCATCATCGTTTGAATTAATTGAGGTTTTAGCTTCAAGGCTCTTTCATTCTTTGCTAAGAACATTTCTCATCCTTTTATTATTTCTTATTTCTTTCTCTAAACATGTCTTCAGGGTGACTGGAAGAGAGCAAGTCACACTGCACACAATCAGACTTTACCAATACGATCCAGGCGGTCCACAGCTACTGTTTCAAAGGCCCGTCGCATCATTGGGTGTTCCTCCAGCACCTCATTGAAGCTGTCCACACTGAGAGAGTACAGACGACAATATGTATCTGCACGGACACTGGCAGTCCTCCGTCCATGAGTCAGCAAACAGATCTCTGAGCGCGGAAGGAGCGATGACAGAAGGGGAGAAGGGAGAAGCAGGAGATATGTGAGATACGTTATATTAAATCTATATTGTACATTTCTACACAATTCTCTTCCTCCACGCGTCTCTACATCCTCACCTCCAAAATAAGACCCGTCGCTCAGCTTGGTCCCCTTGTTGCCTCGCGTCAGCACACTGACTCGTCCATGTTGGATGAAGTACATCTTCCGTCCCAGTGTGCCCTCGCGGATGATGAAGTCTGAAGGCTGGAACACTTCAAAGCGTAACTTTGTCAGCACGGCGGTCACAAAGTTAGGATCGGCGTTGGCAAACAGCGGCATGTTAGCCACCAGGCTGCGGCAGTTAAAGCTGACGATCTCCTAGATGGGCAAGGAGAGAAGACAGGTGTTGGTGAGGAAGACTGGGAGTCTGGCTGGAGGCGGTTTGTATGTGTGCATGTGGGTGCTGATGCATTTATTACCTCTTTAAGTGGCTCACTGAGTTCTCCCAGTATGTTCTCCTCATCAAACATTTTCCCCTGGAAGCGATGCTCATAGTACTCATGGATCTTTTGTCGGACATCCGCAGGGAGTTTATGGAACGACATGTACTGCTCCACCTGCTTGTACTGTAGGAACAAGCAAACAAACACACAAGTAAGAGATCTGCAGGACGTGGATATGCTTCAAAGTCGGAGGGAGAAACGGATGAAGCGTCTACCTTTTCCTGGTACTGTCGTCGCGAGGAGTCCAGCGACTGGATGAGAGCGGTGGCGTGGCCGATGAACATGGCGTAGCAGGTGGCGCCCACGATCATGCTGAGCATGGTGAGCCACACGTCGGTCATCCCCTCTGGAGCCTGGGCACCGTAGCCAATACACAACATGTGGCTCATGGCCTTGAAGAGAGCGTAGGAGTACTGCACTCCCCAGGTGTCATTCTGCCAGGAGACGATGGAGACAGAGGGGAGGAATAGATGTTTCAAAATGTAAATTACTTAGGCACAACAATATTGAAGCGTTCTCATTCCTGTCAGGTTACCGGAGCTGCTTTCCTGGCACTGATTCAGAAACACTTTGCCCCCACTTCAAAACCTAAAAACTGCAGCTGGGCCCATGACTTCAAACAGCACAGCCATTCAACCATTTATAGCCACTCTGCTGGCAAACAGACTTCACTCTGATGATGGCAGGAAGTATAAAACAACACAGACTATAAAGACTGTCAAACAAAATGAGGGTACACACAGGTCATGGTTAGGGGTCGTATTTCGGACTATTCATCCATATTCCAAACTGAGGAAATCTGACATTTCTGTGGTACATGATAACCAGATGACTGTGTGTAGGTATATGTGTGTGTGTGTGTCTATGTGTGTGTATGTGTGGCCTTATGTTTTAGGTTCTGCATGTGTCCAATTATAATCCTGCTCAAATGTTAATGGTCCACAGGAAGTGGGGCTTTCTCTAGGGAGAATCCGAGCATCAGCCATCTTAGCAACAGTCGCCCAGGCAACCGCTGAGACGTGACTCAGCTATTCACACAGCTGTGCGTCCAGCCCTGTAAGCCTGTGTGCGTGTGATGACATCTCCGGCGAGTCCCTGGGCCTTGAACTGTTTGCGTGTGTGTGTGTGTGTGTCTTTGCACCTCCACCTGATCACTGCTGAGGACTTTAATTGGAGAATGGTTTTTGCGATGATGTTGATAGTCGACTTTATTCCAACTGGACATGTTGAAGCATGAGCCAATTAATACACGAGCAAACAATGTCAAATCATCCGTACTGTGCACACACAAACAGACACACACAGACACACACAGCCACAAATAACCACATCACTGTCCACACAGGATCCCTGCTATGGGATATAAAATAGTTTTTATATCATTATTAACAACATGTATACAGCATACATGTAATAGTCAGACAGTCAGAGACGCACCACCATGAGGTTCTTGGAGACCCAGCAGTCAGGAGGGAAGTCCTGCAGCATGGGGACCAGAAACTGGAGACAGCCGTCCCAGTGACACAGCAGCAGCATCATGCCGATCAGGTTCACGATCCTCACCATGGCACTCGCAAGGTCATAGGTCATATGGAAGATCTGAAGAGGCGCAGAGGGACAGAGCAGGTGAGAAACGTGAGGGTAAGGTCCAGGTCAAGGTTACGGTCTGCTTGACACACACATTCCAGATCACTTTACATTTGCAAAAGCTGAACCTATAAAGGATTAAGACCAAGGTTTTCATTTCGTATCAAAGTTAAACAATCATGGAGGTGGCTCTGCTGATAAAGCTTACCTATTTGTAAGAAAATAGCATAGGATGACTCATACCTTTAATATTAAATGAGCTTTGAACTAGCTCTTTCACACAAACATCTCTGTCTGCAGCCTCCCTTTCCTCGTCTTTCTCACCTCCTCCCACTGGTGGATATAACGGATGAGTCTGGACAGGCGGAGCAGTCGGAGCAGGCTCAGGATTTTGGTGAAGCGAACAATGCGGAGGGCCCTGGCTGTCCTGTAGACTTCTGAGTCCAGACTGTCCACCATTAGGAAGATGTAGTCCACTGGGATGGATGAGACAAAGTCCACCAGGAACCAGTTCTTCAGGTAGTTCTGGCGGATTGCCCTGCGTTAGAGGAGAATGGAAGACAAATTGCATTCTTAGTTCTGGCGTGTTGTCTGTGTGGAGGCGAGTGAAATGTTTGCCTCTCGCCTCATCTGCATTCAGCAGGAACACAACTGAGTCCAGAACAAACGCTCTGCCACAGGCTACACGTCACCTTTACACATTTCACACATGGATTTGGTGAACACAGACACCCAGCAGATGGCCAGAGGAATGAAATATGAGAAATTCACACACACACATACACACACACACACACACACACACACACACACACACACACACACACACACACACACACACACACACACACACACACACACACACAAACATGCTCCGTCTGACCTGGGGTCCAACAGGATCTCAGTGTTGTCTTCCTTGATGATGCCGGTTCTGAAGTTGAGGACCAGGTCGACCATGAAGAGCGTATCAGAGACCACGTTGAAGATGATCCACGATGGAGTGTTCTCATCTCTGAAGAAAGTGATGCCGACGGGAAGCACGATCAAGTTCCCCATCATCAACACTAACATCAGCAGGTCCCAGTAGAACCTAAACGGAGAGAGAGAGGGAGAGAGAGAGAGAGAGAGAGAGAGAGAAGAGAGAGAGAGAGAGAGAGAGAGAGAGAGAGAGAGAGAGAGAGAGAGAGAGAGAGAGAGAGAGAGAGAGAGAGAGAGAGAGAGAGGGAAATCAAGATTGGTCCAGACTGTCCACTGAGAGGCGATAGAGCGCTGAGCAATTTGAACGGATAGGAAGGGGGATAGTAACTGTCCTTCCCTGCAAGCATGACAGCTGCCTGGTGGAGGTAAGCTCAGTCAACAGTTTAGCAGAGTATCAGCCGCCCCTTACTCATATACATGCTCCTCATTAATTACTGATGGATGGCCGGTAGGGTATTATATGCGGTGCTGACAGCCAGAAGGAGCTCTGTTGAATAAGATATTTAGTAAAAGTCGTATTTTTCCTTCTAGGCTTCACCAATAATATCTTACTTTTGACATTTTTCTGTACCTATAGTGGATCAGGGCACTGGGATGTGAGCTCCTGTCCCTCATGAGCCTGCACAGGAGGAGCAGACAGAGAGCAAAGACGTCTCACTGCACATCTGAATGTTGTCTCCATCCTTTGCAAATATCCTAGCAACAGAATTTCCGTCCTTTATCTCCTCTTCCGGTAAAGCGGAGTTGAACTGAAGTGAACTGGCAGTGCGAGACAGAGAGCAGAATAATGGTTATCTTGTGAGGTCTCATTGAACGCGGTGCCGTTTTTCCAGCCTGCACTGTGTTACCGTGTGTGTACAAACACACATAAAACACTCACACAACTCTGCTACTACGAGCAATTCAAGTTTAACACTCCAGGCCATCAAGTGATTTCTGTCATGTTCCTGCTTTCTTCCTCCTGATCCCTTGATCCATCACCTTAACTCACATCAGTGGCTTGTCCCGCCACCCACACACACACACACACACACACACACACACACACACACACACACACACACACACACACACACACACACACACACACACACACACACACACACACACACACACACACACACACACACACACACACACACACACACACAGGCATGCCAGGAAACACACTCCAGCTCTGCGGTTGATTGCTATCAAGCGCTAATTTAGTAAGACAACCTCATGGTGTGACGCTAGCACGAGACTGATGAAGATTAAGTATGAGTCGTCACTCTGTCACTCACACTCCTCCCTGAGTTTCTCACCTACACTGACAGATGTATCACTTCGCAATCACTGAGAACAAATAGGGAGATCCTTTACAGCAACGCAGACTCTGTGATTTTTGTTGCTGAAGACATTCCAGACCTTGAGCCTGAGCTTTACTGAGTCTGATTATGGAGAACAGTTCCATAAATGACCCGGGGCCATCATGTCTCAACATCCTGGTCTGTCAGCGGCGTCTCTGTGGATTTACTTCACATATTACAGTATATTTCCCTTTTGAAAATTACTTCTATTTATATTTAAATGTCTTTAATCTCATAGGATAAACCTCCATTGTTCTACTGCTCCGTCAGATATGCTGCACAGGCACTATAGGACAATAATCCATGAAATATACAACAGCTTCAGGGTGAAATGTCATATTATCTGAAGCAACGGTAAGTATATCAGTGCATTACTAAACTTGTAACTTCATGTAGAGGCTCAGCGGTCCATCCAGACTATGAGACGACTATGGAGCCGCTAAGTGAACAGCAAATTACCATTAAATTGCTTCAGTGTCACTTCATCATCATACCTGGTTTCAGAGCCACTGACTCTGTGTCAGTCTGTCCACACTGTGTCCCGTTGTCTTTGGGTGTGTCATGTACACTATCTGTACGTGCACCTGCCTGTAACGCACTCATGTACCGCAGACACACATAGGAATTGCAAATGCAATCAAACCTCCTCCCTTCTACCTCATCAGTATTCCATTTTCAACATGAGCAGGTGCTGGGAGAGAAGTGACCTGCATCTACCTGCTCAGCTGCTGTCAAACCAAACACTAATTTTACTGTAATTGAGGCCAAGTGTCTCCTGTGTGCCTGTGATTGCTCGCCTGTTCACAGTTGGCCAGATGTCAGTTCTAAACAAGTTTCCACCCCATCATCCTGCCAGACATGCAGACAAGCAAGCACAACAGCAACAGGCTAACATATGATCAATCTCTGCTCCGCCGTGTAATACCATCAACCCAACACAGCTCATCTACTTTTTTTATGTTTACGTTTCCCCCTTCTGCTCACGTTTGTATACACCTCATCATCCCCGTCTGAAACTTCTCTTCTGTCTCTGGTTGTGTATTGTTATGAAGCGGGTGAAGCAGGGCCACATTTTTTCTAAATGAGGTGAAGGTTATCAGCTTATCAGCAGACTTAATAAGGACTTGCCACACACACACACACACACACACACACACACACACACACACACACACACACACACACACACACACACACACACACACACACACACACACACACACACACACACACACACACACACACACACACACACACACACACACACACACACGCAAAAGCTCTTATGCTCAAGGTCAATGTCAGGACAAAAACACATAAAGGGGCTTCAAAAGTAATCTTCCTCCCTTGTCCCTCTTCAGCTCCCTCGCTCCGGCCTCACAAAGTTCCTCTTTAGCCGTCGCTCCAGTCTACAGGTACTTAACTGAAAAGTTAGCGGACTGAATTATGCATTATGCAAACTCAACGTGCATAATTTAGAACGGCATACATAATTGATCAATATTCAATTGTGACTCTCAGACAGGATAATTAGCACTTTAATATCTTTTCATGCCTTGCTTGAATATCAATAAATGTGGGAGGACTGAGGTGCACTCATCCGTCCACACCCCCTTGTCCCGTCCGTCCTTTCATCCACGACTGCTCTCCTTCACTGCGTCACCTGTGAGCGACGCACACGCAGCTGCGCATGTGAGTGATCATCAAATTGACACACAATTCACGGCGACACAGTCCACGTGTGTGAGAGTAAAGTAGGCCAGGAGCCTTGGGGATGGAGTCATCCATTGTTGCCCTAGTGTGTCTGGTGATTAGTAATACTGTCTCTACCTCTGCTGAGCACATTTCAGAGGCTCACACACACACACACACAGACAGCACGTCCATGAATGTTCAGCATAACAAGTGTGATTCCTAAACTTCCAGGGAAAAAAATCACATCTGCGATTCCAATTCAAAGACAAGTTGTTCATGTTTTTGGGAGAGTTCCCTTATCTCTGAATCTTTAGGGCTTCATTCAAACACATGTAGCAGTTTCCCATGAGACGTCTCTGCCCGGTTCACCTCTCTGTGGTGGAACACTGCCCTTTACCAGGAACAGCCATCAAACACAACAGCCAATTTCCCCCGGGGTGTTATTGATCATTGTGTTAATTATATACAGCAGTTCAAGCTGAAGAAAAAATCCAAATCCTTAACTGAACTGTGTGTTAGTGAGCGGCTCAGTCACACTTCACACATGCCTGCTTTCCTCACAAACTCCTTTTGGCTAAAATTATCCCAATTTCCATCGTCACACCACCACCATTTGTGAATCTCTGTCTTTCCCAGGGAACAAATAACAACCCGCCTGCTATTAAACCTATTTCTGACGCAGTTGTCTGATGCACACACTCCTCACCATACACACTAAGCAGCCCCTCTGCCTCTGCCTTGGGCTTCATCCACTCAGTTCCTCTGCCTCACCCTCAGTCTCGTCACCTTTCACGCATCCTCTGTTTCTTCTCTGTTTACTCCAGAGACACAACCTGCCTCTCCTCCTCTAACCCCCACTTTGATGCACTCTTAATGCTCCACTTGTTTTGTGTGTCCTCAGCACATCGTGTTTAGCTGTATGATGGTCGTCCTCCCCTTCTCTCAGTTGCTACCTTTCAATTTTCCTCTTTTAACAGTTGAAGAGGGAGCTGAATGTATGATGGGTTCTCTTCATCTCCTCCTCATTTTCCCTGTCTATCATTAGCTTTAGAGGATATATGCTCAACCCTCTCTGCTCAATCCAGGCTTTGCTTTGATCCTCATATGAACAGAGATTGGTTTATATGGCATTTATGGGCCACAAGTGGTGATTTCTTTTACAGCCCAGCATCAAACATGTCAGTGTGGCTCCATACCTGAAGTCACTGTAGGGGTGTATGATCCATGCCCCCGCTGATTTCAGCCTGGCCTGCTCCAGTGCCACAGCTTTGTGGGATCCGAACATGCGCAGGCTGAACTTGTTGACCCCTGGCTGCAGCATGGCTCCAAACTGCCTCTGGATGAAGGTGCTCTGGTTGGAGTTGCTGTAGTCTTCCCCATCCAGCCCCATCCCGAAACCACCCAGTCCGATATGACCCATCATCTCGGGGGTCCCCGCAGCGGTTGAGTTGCAAGCCGTGGTCGTGGTGGTCTCCGGGCCGGTAGCCACCACCAACACACCGGTCCCGGTGGAGGAGGTGGAGGCCAGGGCGGCGCGGGACGAGACGAAGCCCACAGAGCGCGGAGGAGCGTGCGCGGAGGAGGAGGAGGTCGGAGGAAGCGGCAGAGGCACCGGGGTGGTCGGGGTGCCGGCTGCGCGGAAGGGGAGGCCGTCCCTCGTGGAGGAGCTCATGATGGAGGGGCGGCGGCGGCCCCCGCCCAATGAGGAGCAGTCTGCCCCGAAGGAGCCCTTATCTCCTTCCAGTGAGGCCTGGGACAGCCTGTACCCCGGGGAGGGCAGGCTGCCCTTACTGCGCCGCTTTGACTCTCCTCCGTTCCGTCTGGGGAGGCTGTCACCCCCAGAGACTCCGGTGCTCCCGGGGGTGCCCACACCTCCGGCCACGCCGTCCATGTCAACTCGTGGAGGAGGGGTCGAGGGAGGGAGGGAGGATGACACCCGCCCCCCTCAACAAAACCACCTGCTTGCGTGAAGTCGACCTCTCTGGTTCATGTAGGTGAGAATGGCACTTTGAATGTAAAGTCTAAAGAGGGTGTGTGTGTGTATGTGTGAGTGTGTGTCTCAATCAGTCTCCGGGGGCGGACAGCTCACTCTTCCGCCGTCCATCCTTACCTCACCGCCCTCGGATGAAGCTCCAGCCGCGCATGAACCCTTTGCTCCACCGCTGTGGCGCCGGCAGCGTCAGCGGCCGCACTTTCCTCCCTCGTCAAAGTGTCTCGTTTGTCCTTAAGATGTGTCTCTATCAGTCCTCCTTCCTTGTCCTTGAAACGCTGCTTTCCACCCGAGGCCCTCCCTCCCTCTCCACTGCCGCCCTCAACGCTCCGACGCCGGTCATACTGGCACCGGATTCCTCGTCTTTAGTAAATAATAACGGAGGTCGCGGCTCTCCGGGCTGAATATAGACTCTGTGCCCGGGCTGCTCACCCACTTTGGCTTTTTCCAATCATTATGCAAGAGCCTGTTTGAACGTGGAGATTGAATGAAAAAAAAAAGCAATCACCATCAGATGGATGACAAGGACACTTGACGGTGTGTCCGTGGGGCCGGTTTGTTAATGGACATAAGGACGCATCAAAGACACACGCGGGCGCTCACACTCAGAGGCGCACGGATCCATCCCGACACGCACACACACACACGCACAGACACGCACACGGCGGAGACTCACGAGACGCTGAATACACGCAGAATCCGCCCGAATTTACCCCATATCACCACGGCGTCCGACACAGAATCCCCACGGTAGAAAAGAAAGAGAAAGGGGCGCGCCGAGATAGAGCCGCTACTGCCGGAGACGGAGCGCTCAGGCTGGGTTAGTCCATCAACCTGCCGCCGGCATTAACCTGGTCAGGTGTTCCAATTCTGACGGCTGGAATCATTCTGTTCTCTCGTCACTTCTGCCGACTTTCAGTGACATCGTCTCCAGAGACTACAGGCGGACACAGCGGCGTCCCTCCCTCCTTTATCGAGCAGGCTTCCCAGGTGACCGCAGGCTCCTCCGAGCGGACAAAGACGCGCTTCAAGCTTCAAGCCTCCGTTATAAAAATCTACTTGTTGCGCGTTTTGTTCGGCTGCTCCTCGGTAGAAAGATGACGGAGTTGAATCTGATCCAAACTGGTTTTCACTTCTTACTCTGACTCTGGGAGGCTGGAGTCAGACTTACACACATACACACGCACGCACGCACGTACACACACATGCAGGCACATTCACACAAGCGCGCCGGGCATGCAAATGAAATATTAAATAAATAAATGTGCATATACGCGTCTGGCACTAATCGGCTTGTTGCCATGGCATCCGCAACCTCATCATCCTCCCCTCAAGGCCGTCATGCCCGCTCGGCGCAACAAGCACGCAGCCCTCGCAGGTATACAGGTCGCGCGTCATCCTTCCTCACCAATACAGCGAGCTGGGTACAGCGTGATGGAGAGAGTGATGATGATGATGATGATGATGATGATGGGGATGATTGAGGATGAAGAGGCTTTATTTACGTCCAAGAACCAGATATTAAATATTGAGGAGAAGCCTGTGACTTTAATGGTACAGGGGAAAAAACAAAAAGACATCAGATAAAAGCAAATGCTGTCATTCATGATTTAAATGGAAAGCAGACAAACCTCAGGCTCTGTAGACTCACATCCGTCTGCCTCTGGTACAGATGACCTTCCATCGACTCCAAACAAAGACGGTAGAGACAGAGAATCTCATACAATACAGTCATTAGTATTGAACAAGAACACTGAGTGAAGAGCAATACACAAGACCCTAGTGATGTCACCTACCGTCTATTACAGTGCAACAGTTAACTGTGCAATATGCAGTTTTCTTCAAGGTACCCTAAGTATTTCAGCTATTATATCGGTGATGTGTTGATTATGTTGGTGTTTTTGGTTTGATGCTTAGTTTTTATGTTTCTGTTCCAACACTGAGCCCAAGACACATTTGCATAAAGGGACAACACATTTTTGTATTTTATTTTATTTTATTTATTCATTTATTAGATATATTTTAAGGCCATTAAAGTTTCCCCAAATGCAAATGTTCATCTGTGGTTCCTGGCAAAGGGGTTGAGAGTTCAAAAAGTCAGGGACAGGCAGAAAAACGTGATTTATAGGAGCAGTTTCTTATATTTTCAGCACCAAAAATGAACCAAAAACCTCTGTTCAAAGGCTGTCATTGTCTCTCTTAATTGGCCCGATGCATTTTGAGTTTGAATTATGTTTTCCTCCTGTTTTTGTCAGACAATATGTCTTCAAAGAAACTAAAGATATGCTCAGAACGAGAAATAGATGAAATAAGTAAAGAAGATTTGAGGCTCTTCAAAGAGATGGTGAGGGCAGAGGGGAGGGGGGGGCGGGGGGGGGGGGGGAGAGAGAGGGGGAGGGGGAGGAAGACTACAGAGGGAATATCAGGGTGGCACATGGAGACACAGACATGAGAAAGACCCACCCGGGAGCAGACGCAGCTAATTACTTTACGGGTGAGCAGTATGCCAGCACACTGTGTCTGGGTCATCTCACGGGGCACAAAGGTGTGGTTCTGATAACGCCTAAACATCTCCACATCACACATCATCATAATGAAGAAGTCTGCCAGCGCACAGATAATAGATGGCATGAAAAGCTTATCTCAAATTGGAATAAAGGGAACGGAAATTGGGATACGCTTGCACAAAAGCTGGCACAGATACAATTCATCCTTTAAATTCTGTGCTAATCCCACATGGAGCGGCGTGAAGGAAAAAGGCAGAGGGCTCAACTAACGTTATTGATTCAAGTTTTATTTGGAGGGAGTCATTGCTTTTTGAGACATTTGCTTTTAAGTACAAGTTCAACATTTCTATGAGACCACACATGCTTGAGCAGGCGTTCTTCTTCCTGTTGAGTTTAAATAACAAAAGTGGGAAAACCAACCTGCCACCTGACATCACCTTCATCAATCTTTACCTTATCTAGTTAATACGTTATGCAGATGATACACCGATGAGCGCCATCAACCAGAAGATGGGCTGACGTCTGCATAGTAAAATCTGTTGGACCTTGACTGTCAGGCAGGCTTCAGTCCATTAGCTCAGGATCGTTACGGGACATTGACTGATCTCATAATGTTAGTGTGGCCGGACCCGGGAATCCAGCCTGTCACCACAATCACCATGTCACCTGAGTTGAAGAATCCTCTCGCCTTCCCTGTGGCAGAGGGTGGAGAGAGAAAGAGAGGCGAGAGGCGTGTGAGTAAAACGGTGTCATAGCACATAAATACAAAGGCTAATGGATGCACACACACATAAATACACACACACATACACACATGCACAGACCTATATCCATGCCAAAGTTGACTCTGTTGTCTACGTCATCAGCCCACACGGGGGCAGGCAGAGGGTGGAAGAGGACTGGAAACACTCCTCTTAACAGCTGGGACTGACGGGCCACCTGAGGGAGATGACAGGGACAAATTAGAGAGACGGTTCAATTATACTGTCAGGGTTTCTTACATGAATCTCCATGACACAGTATTTCATTTCTGTGAGGCTGCGTTGCTGTGGCCCAAGGAGGTGGCATGTCATTTAGTGATCTAGCGCCACCATCAGGTCACAATTATCACCCCCCCTAAAGCAAAAACCGACGACTGTGTGCTCCCCAGAGGGTGAACCATTTCATTTAGAGCTTTGTTCCTGCACTGCCAGTCCAGAAATGTTCTCAGGAAAGAGCACAGAAAGAGCAAATACACTCCAGTGAAGCATCGCTGATAAATGAGCATTGTGTCACAGTTTACGGCGGCAGACAGTGGGAGTAAACATGCCGTCGCACATCATTCAGTCTCTGGCAAGGTGTGAATCATCCACCGCCAAATGTTATGATTCACAATTGTGGCGAGACAAAGAAGAAGACGCTGGTCAGCATGAATTAGAAGCTACGCCGTCCAGTCCACAGGAAGAGGACGAGCAGTACCTGAGGGGCTCTGGTCACCGCGATGATGGGACAGCGAGGGCGATACCGTGACAGGAGGTGGGCCGACCTGGGAAAGACGAGGAGGGAAGAAGGAAATCACAGATGGTCAACAAATCTCAGTACACGCATGACTGGAGGGTTTGTGACGATAGTGTGTGTTCATCTCTATTATTCTCCCCTGTGGTGATCATTCAAGCAAACAGTCGCAATAAACAAGATCTGCACAAAAACATCAGGAGAGCAAAACCAATCAAAGTCAGTCTGACACGATATTAAACAAATGCACCGCAACACACTATCTGTGAAGCCCCTCTGAGATAAAAGAGGACCAACATCTGGTTTTGCTAAAATTAGAGAGCAGGCACTTCCCGGGAGGAAGAGGAGAAACTCAAAAACGTTTATTAACTCGTCTGATGTGTGAGTCATCATATGGTTGTAATAACAACAAAACAGATCGAGCGTGATTGATGAAAGACTCTCATCTGGCATTCACAGACACACACACACACACACACACACACACACACACACCTGCCCATGGTGGTGAGGACGATGATGGCACCAGCGCAGCATTTGAAGGAAGACTCCACCGCTCCTATGGCCGTGACCTCTGTGGGGTCAGAGGACAGCGGCGTGAGGCGACGCAGCTCCTGAAACAGCTGGTGGTGGAAAATGGCCGCCTCTGCCTCTCTGCAAATCTGAGAGAGAGAGAGAGAGACAAAGGGACAGAGTTATCAAAGGGCACCAATTCTTACAGAGTGGACATCATGCAGATGCACACACACACACACACACACCGAGTGCATCGTCGCGACTGTCTCCACAGGAAACAGTCCCTTGGCGGTCTCCCCAGATAACATTACACAGTCGGCTCCATCCAGCACAGCGTTGGCGACGTCACTGCTCTCAGCTCTGGTTGGTCGTGGGTGGGACACCATGCTCTCCAGCATCTACACACACACACACACACACACACACACACACACACACACACACACACACACACACACACACACACACACACACACACACGCACACGCACAGCAACAACAACCTATTAATATCACAATAAATGGTCCAATTAATCCATTAAAATCTAACCACTCTGCTTCTGTTGGTTTTCGTCCAGGACAAATGGAAGACACGGGCTTCAGGGAGAGGAAGAGGAGGAGGAGGAGGAGGACAGAAGGAGGGCAGAGGTAATGGTGTTATGGATGGATGGATGGACGGAGTAGTGGCACAGAAAAGGGAGGCCGATGTGACTTTGCCTGATCATTATTCACATGCTGGAGACTGTGGGCTATTAGTCAATAGAGCAGGCAGACAGTTGGAAAATGAAATAGCTGGAGGGCTTCGCCTGAGTGGGCCTATATTGTTTGGGAGTAGTTAAGACCCAGCAGCTCCTGATGATTGGTCTGTGTGTGTGTGTGGGTGTTGTTTGTGAACTCGTGGTCTCTTGGAGCAAACCCACTATAATGCTGTCAGGATGAGTCGAGAACTGTAGCAGAAACAAGTCATTATGGCTGCAGGAGGGTGTGTGTGTGTGTGTGTGTGTGTGTGTGTGTGTGTTTCTGTGTGTTTCTGTAAGTATGTCAAGTAAGAGCAAAAGGTTAATGTGTGTTTGTTTATTTCAGCCTATATGATAAGACTCTTATATGATCATTTCTGCCTCTCATTGTGCCCGCTTGTGTGTGTGGGTGTGTGTGTGTGTATGTGTCCCCTTGTCTCTGACCTGCGTGGCACAGATGACAGGCTTTCCAGCAGAGTTGCAGCGGCCAATCATCATCTTCTGGGCGATGAATACTTTCTCTGCTGGGATCTCAATCCCCAGGTCGCCCCTGGCAACCATCACGCCGTCACTCTCAGCCAAGATCTCCTCAAAACTGAGAGACAGATTAGGGAGGAAAAGGAGGAGAAGGACCGAGCGTTTCAGTGGAATCTACATTATGCGGATTAGTTTGGCCAGGAGGATTAAATGTTAGATGTTCTTTAGTTCCACATGAGTGTTTGATGACCGTCTCTACTACGAAGATGATGGTAGTCGTGTGTTTCTATCGCTATTTGGGACTTTATTCAATATATACTATACGTCTTTTCAAATCAGAGCCACAGCGCCTCAGCAGCCAGCGAGCAGAGGAAGAAAGTGGGATCAAACTAATGGATAATAGAGATGAGAAGGTGGTGACATGGTTTGTGTGTGATGTATTAAGTGGCTGCTCTAACTCGCACAGACAGCCACACAGATAGTGTTTCCTGTGTAAAGTCTGGAGATGACACGTGTCTATCAATCAGTGAAGCCGGCTGTCAGAAAGAAGGAGGGTGGCAGTTTGCTATCAGCAGTGATGAATAAAGTGTGTGTGTCCCGTCACAAAGCGTCTGACTGAACGCTTTGGATTCAGATGTTCTTTCCTCAACCTCACACTCACTTCTGGACCCCCTGTCGGCTTTCCACCTTGCTGATCACTTTGATGTCTCGCCCGTGGGCCCCCAGAACTCGCCGCACGTCTCTGACGTCCTGGGCGGAGCGGATGAAGCTGGCGAACACCATGTCCACGCCCTGGGCCACGCCGAACCTCAGGTCGGCCTCGTCTCGCTCGCTGACCGCCTGCAGGCCGATCAGGTTGCAGTCGGGGAGGTTGACGCCCTTGCAACTGCACAGCACCCCGCCGGCCTCCACCACCGTGTCCACCCAGTCAGAGCCTGCAGAGGGAGGAGAGGAGGAGAAAGAGTGAGATCAAAGGAGAGAGGAGTGAAGCAGTAGCATGGTAGAAGTATAGAGGAGAGATGTTTCCTACCTCTTTCTAATACTTTGAGTGCCATGAGGCCGTCATCGATGTAGATGATCCCTCCCTTTTGGACGACTTTGGGCAGGCTGGGATAGTCCACCCAGATTATCTTCCCATCTGTATTGTCTTTCTCGCTCTCTGCTGTCATCACACGCACAGGGTTGCCTTTCACCAGCTCCACTTCCTCCTCGACCGTCTACACAAACACAAACACAAACACACACACACACACACACACACACACACACACACACAAAAGAGAAAGTGTCAAAAAAGTTTACACATAACAACCAGATTTTATCTCTTAAAACTGAAGAAATTAGTTTCTCCTCAACCACAGATGGATGGAACAGGAGGCTCCAAAATCCAATCAGATTCCGTCTGAAAAGTCATTTGGTTCATAGGTATGCACCATGCTAGAATCTAACTATCTCTTAAATTTGATATTAACATAATGTCATTAAAGTGTGTGTGTGTCTGGTGTATTCTGCAATATCAAGTCAGAATTAGTTTCCCGGTGCAGCAGCCTCTGAATGTGAGGATCTGATGGAAGCGGCTCTATCTGATGGCAGCACAGCAGTCAGGCGAGAGAGCAACAGTGAGTGAATATGTGCTCTGCTCCATCTTGAGAGAGCGGCTTCATCTGTTCATCTGATACAGAAGCTCAAACTGCCTCTGATCCAGACAGCAGCAGTCAGCCTGAACCCTGCTTCACACACACACACACACACTGTCTGTCTGAGTCCAGCACTGCTTGATATCACAGCACGCTGCTCTCCTCATCCAGCAGGTGTGTTTTGTGCAATTTATGGCTGCTAAGTTCATGATTTGAGTGCCTGCTGTCGTCATAATGTGATCATTTTTCAAACACGATGTTCCATTTGTCTCAGAAATATGTTGACTGAGCATCAACACACATCTGTGCGTGTCTGTTTTGTTGATTCGTCTTTGCTTCTCCCTCATAATGTCACATATCGTCTGGCAACACGTGCATGAAATGAAATGGTGTGAGCGATGATGTACAGTTATTATAATAGATTACACACAAACATGAAAACCAGAAAGCACACATATCTCTGCAGAAACAACAATGTAAATGTTGAAATGGAAAAATATTATCATGAATAAATAAATTCATAATAATAAAATATTGTTGTTAGGCTAACAGATGAATTTCATTAAACTAAGTGGAGGACTTATCAGAAAATAATGAAAATGTTCAATGTTTGTTGCAATGTTACAAATTAATCAATCAGTCAGTTGAGCCATGGTCCAATTTTCATATTTTCATGTCTGCAGCACAAATGGAACGTGAACAAGCAGATTTTTGTGTGAGTGCAGCTCACTCCTTTCACTAATCCAGTGCGAATCTCTGGCCCCTTGGTATCCAAGGCGATGGCAACTGGGCGATAGTACAAAGGGTCAGAGGTCACCGTCTCCACCGCCTCGCGGATATTCTTGATTGTTTCACCGTGGTACTGACAGCCACATGGGGAGAAACAGACAGAGGATCAATACATCAGCCAAACACAGGGGTGGGTGTGTATTTAAATGAGAGAAACACACACAGACACACAACATATACACACACACATACAACACCTACTTCATGTGAACCATGGGAGAAGTTCAGCCGAGCAATATTCATCCCTGCCTTCACCATCTCCTGGAGTTTGGGGATCGAACGTGACGTTGGACCTGAAAGAGAGAGAGAGACAGAGAAAGAGAGAGAGAGAGAGAGAGAGAGAGAGAGAGAGAGACTCCTTTAGTGAATGGGAAGGAATCAAATATAACATCAGCAGAGCTCGAGCCTTTATAAATCCAAAAAGTCAGATGTAAAATGTTGTCTAACAATCTTGTCTTTTCTGGGCAGATAAAAGCCGAGAAGGCGCCAGATAAACACACAAAGTGCCACAGTGAGGAATCAAACTCTGCCAGCAGCTCACAAGAGCCATTTTGGCTGCAACAACTATTCAACTATCACGTCTAAAGGCTGCCAGAAGACAAAATGAAAACCGAGACATGCTGTTTTGTGTCACGCTCACCGATGGTGCAGATTATGCTGGTGTTCCGCGCTGTGATTGGCTCCTGGTCGATGTTCAGCAGGCACAGGTGCTCCAGGAAGGTGTCGGCCATGCTGGCGTCCAGCTGCTGCTTCTGGATGAAAGAGTCCGGCAGGGTCATGACTTCTGAATAACGCCTGAGGCGAGCTGAGGAAGCAGGGAGGGGGGGAGAGAGAGAGAGAGAGAGAGAGAGAGAGAGAGAGAGAGAGAGAGAGAGAGAGAGAGAGAGAGAGAGAGAGAGAGAGAGAGAGAGAGAGATTAAGTCAGGCATAACCACTGAAACTCCAACTCGACAAGGATGGGATGCAGATACTGATGTGGATATTGGAGATACAAAGGAACACAGAGTGAAACATCAGCCAACTGTCATTTTTTACATTTTGCCTCCCATTGATGGGTTTCGATTTGATTTGATCCCATTCAATTCCACCATTCACCACAAGGGGCGTCACTGCCTCTGCTGTCAGTCATGTGTCACGTCTTCAGCTGCACTGTTGTAGAGGAGGGAGACGTTCGTATCACGCCACAATCCTGCTGCTGATATCATCATGAATTTATAATAATATAAATATAAACTGACTTATGCACGAACATACACAAGATGGCCCAGCCTGACATTCACTGCAGCGTGGAGGCTATGATGGTTAAACTTTACATGTTTACATTCCACTGACATGCAATATGAAAATAAAGCAGTGCAGATAAGAGAGGGGCTCACTGACATTTAGAGATATGAACTTCAAGGAGCCTACACACACACACACACAAACCTGAACTCTAAAGAGGGGGTTCTATATGAGAACAGGAAGATTCTTCTTAAAATATTAATGTCTTTCTATACTGGAAAAGGAGCAAATTCAAACGGAGGAACATGATGTGTTCTTACATGTAGAGCACTGGAGTTGTTTGTGTTTTTGCTGAATGTGTCAAGTGTGTGTGTCATGTAGGAATTAGCTGTGTGTGTTTGTCTTTATCCTCATGAGTGCAGGCAATACATTTTCCATGATTAAGTGAGAAATGCTCCAATGGGAATATAAGAACTGTGGCTCAGTCAGTGGATGTTTATATTAAACCAACAGCAAAATAGTGTTTAATCATCTGGTACTACTGTATTAATCATTTTAGGTTTAACCGGACACTGATATGATGATTGATCGCACTTTTGGATACACAGTAGATTCCTCTCACCATCGGTTACAACCACTGCATAAAAACTGAGAGTACAAAGCAGCAAACGGATGAATGAAGACGCTCATGAAAGCTTCCTGGTTGCAGTCTGAGAGCTTTGAACAGGTACAATGGCATCCATTTTGTAGCTTGTCACAGCTCAGTCAAGCCTGCATATTCTGCCACCACAGGAGAGGAGGGGGGTCACGACCATAAAGGAGGAAGAGCGGAGCGGAGGGGAGACGCAGAGAGGCAGACAGAGGGGGAGTGAAGTGGTGAGAATAGAGGAGGAGGAGGAGGAGGGGGTGATTTGGGGAGAAACGGTGGAATGTGTCAATTGAATGGAGCAGCTGAGCGGCAAAGATTTGAACCTTCAGCTTTTCATTTGAGTGTATGTTTAAAAATGTGTGTTATCACCCAGGTCAGGGCCACATCCACTGCAAACACACTTCAATGAGTGTGTGTGCCTTTGTTTTATGCTTTCAACCGTTTTTTTGAATGCACGGCTTGAACCTGTAAGAGGCAGAAAACAAACGGAAGCAGAGGGAGAGAGAGTGAGATCCATTAGAGAGAGCGTCCTGATAGAGCCACGCTCTGCAGGATGGCGGCAACTCGCACGACTCAATCTTTGAATTCAGGAGCTGTCAGTGTTTTTTTTTTTCTCTCTCTCTCTCTCCACCTTCCTGTGACCCAGTTCTGATGCACCGCTGCACGCATCATTACGTGTCCCACTGAGACCATCCTCTGACACGTCCCAGAGTACACACACACACACATATACCTGTTACTGCAAGGCTGCCTATAAATAAGCAGACATTAGGTCAAAGGCAAGCAGTGTTGTAAAATGACAGTGATCGCACCACCGTGACAGTGAGGAGATAAAACAGAAAGGTGAAAGAGTTTATGGGCGTCACCTTCTTACATGAACACAGGTCAGTGAGTGAGTGAGTGAGTGAGTGAGTGAGTGAGTGTGTGTGTGTGTGTGTGTGTGTGTGTGTGTGTGTGTGTGTGTGTGTGTGTGTGTGTGTAATCAGTCAGTGAGTAAAAGCCAGAATTTTAACTCTGCACCTCTCTGAAGCAATTGTAGAGCACAGTAATTGTTGCATTGTGTGAAAAAGGGAGTAAGTGTGTAATGGGGCTCTGTGAGATAATTTGATGCAGCAGAGCCACAGATATTAGAAAAAACTCAAATTGCAGCCAAAAATACACCTGATTATCCAAACATGCAGCTGTAGATTAGATGTTAATTTAGATGGATCACTACATTATACATTGACAATATTCATCCAGGGAGAACCAGGAGCTCCACCTGCTTCTCTACAGTCTCTACGGAAACACACAAAACCCAATAAAGTAACGTCTTTGGTCCACTTACCCATTTTGCCTCTAATTTCTTTGTAACGTCCAGTGCCGGACTTGTCTTCCTCTCTCTGTTTGGTCGTCCCCGTCCCTGTCATACTGCCAGTCTACTTTAACCTAAGTACTTTCAGTTCACTGTCCTTCCTTCATTCATTCATTTCCTCCCTCTGACCTTCTGCCCCTGCATCTCTCCACCCACTCACATTCCTCTCCATCCAGCACAGTGACCATGAGGCTGAATTAGCACAGGAGGGTCTAAAAGCCACGGCAGTGATGCTAAAAATGGAAAGAAAACCCTTATCTTGACAGTTCAGTGACCCTAAGCAAACACCAGGTACCACAAAGTCATAGTGATTTTGCTGTATATCATTATGCAATCCTAACCGTGACCTCATTATAACACAGACAGAATTAACCTGTATTGTTACAATAATAATGATGGCCAATAGGATCACTATTAACTCGATAGGGCAAATATTGGATATCTATGTGCTACGTTTCTAAGTAATGTGTGTAATCAGAAGCTGTTCAGCCAATCAAGATGTGGAAGACACCACGCCTGATTTATCTAATCAGGCGTGGGTAGGAAGGGGAGTGATGTGAGGGGAAATGTGGGGAAATGCTGTGGTACATGAGGTCCAGGGTTGAGAACCAATCGTCACACACACCCACCCACCCACACACACACACACACAGACCTAAAAGGTCCACAAATTCTCAGAATGTGCCCCAGGTTTCACCACTCTTCTCCACCTCCTCCCATCTCCATGACAGATCCTATTTGACCAACTAATATGGATTCTCAGGGGGAAAGTGGTCAACCAATGCAGTGACAGTGGCTGACTTGGCCTGATTGTGAGACTTTGACAGTTGAGGCGCCACACGGAGCTGATGTGGCTTTCAGTGGATGACATCGTTTCTTATCTGTCCAGGAAAACAGATCCGGCTGCATGATCACACATTGTGCCGAGTTTTATACTGTTGCTTTGCACAATCATGCATGGACACAGACTGGCAGAGGGTGTAAATCGTTAGCCAAAGGACAAACAGACCTTCGCTCCTTGACGAATAAAGATTTACCCTGCAAGCCACTGCACAGCACAGCACACACACACTCTCACACACATACGCACACGCACACACACACACACACACACACACACACACACACACACACACACACACACACACACACACACACACAGACACCTAGTGTGACATAATAACTCAACAAAAGAAAGGTCAGCTTCACCTGCAGTGACCAAAGGGCAAAATGAAATAAAATAAATAAGATTGCCTTACAAAAAGTAGTATTTGTAGGCGTATTAATAGTATTAGTATTGTACCTGCTTCCTTTAGTCTCTCAAATCATTCCCGACAGCTGCATGCATGTTTTGAGACAAAGCTTTACGTCACCTGGAATCTCTTTATTAAAAAGCAAACAAACAGAAGAAAGGAAAGAAATCACAGCGGGATCGATATCTGGCAGAGCTACAGGAAAAGCTGCCAGAACGTTCGTCAGCAACAAAACACGACAGCCTGATAAGAGCAGACTGTTCACCACATGCACAAATACGTAAAAAGCTCTAAAGAAGTACACAAAGTACACAAAGACAAAGAGCAGCAACTTCATGAAGTTTATGTTTAGAAAGCAAAGCACCGACCTGTTGGGTTCAGGGTTCAGGCCAAGACTGAGGGATGTGGAGGGACGTGACAGAGTAAATGGACGGGGTTATGTGCGATTCAGCGCCATCTGGTGGACAGTGATGCTATCGTTGCTATTTGAATGGTGCGCAACAATGAAAACAAAGATAACAGATAAAACGGGCTTTATGTGGCAGGATTCTGAAATCTGGGGTGAATAGACTGTGTGTGAGGCTGTTTAGAGGCTCAGTGTCTCCTGTAGTCTCATTGATAAATCTCTGTGTGTGTGTGTGTGTGTGTCTCTGTGTATGTGTGAGTGTGTCAGAGCTTCATGAAAGTGATCCTTGGTGGGGTCTCAGGCAGTAGGATGAGTGTGTACGTGGTACTGATGTCTTCTGAAGACGACACGCTGAGGCGAAAACTCAGGAGGATCTGCAAAGAAAAAGATGGATGGAGGAAGGAGAAGAAGAGAGGACAGAGGGAGGAAGAGAAGAGAGTACAGAGGGAGGAGGAGAGGAGGAGGAGACGAAAGGAGCACAGTCATGTTACTCTATAACTGCATCTCATCATCACACACTCACATGTAGAGAAGTAACTTAGAACATTTACTCATCTACTCGTACTTTGCATGAATACTAGTATGGCTGTTCTTAGATATCAGTATGAGATCAACCTATTAGTGGAAAATTGTTTAACCATTCATCTCCAATTTTAGATAGATCAGGTCACTTGATACTTGAATACTTTCTGTACTGTTAATACTTGTAAAGCTCTACGTGTGTAAACTTTGGAATATTTTCTTGTAATTGCACATTTTCCCACCCCTGCTCACATGCATGAGTAGGAGCTGCATCTCGGTCTCAGCAATCCTCCTCCCAACACACTGCCTCGCCCCGAACCCGAATGCCAGGGAGCGAAAACCTGTCGCCTCTTTCCCTCCTCCTCCTCTTCCTCCCTCGCCTTCCACTCTGCCCCACCGGCCGGGGTCAAAGCGGTGCGGCTGGTCAAACACCTCTGCACTCCTTCCCAGAGGGTAGAGGCAAGCCTGGACCATGGTCTGAGGAGAAAGGAGAGGTGAAGATGTGCACAGGTGAGAGGTGTTGCTATGGAGACAGAGGGAGGTGTTGTTATTAGAAGTATGTATTCTTGCAGAATGTGTGTGTGTGCATGAGTGAGAGAGAGAGAGAGAGAGAGAGAGAGAGAGAGAGAGAGAGAGAGAGGTCACTCACCCCTGCAGGTATGTGGTAATTCTGAAGAACGATGTCTCTGATTGGATAGCGCTGCACTGTGATTCCTACTGGGTATAACCTTTGACATACGCAGACAGAGAGAGAGAGAGAGAGAGAGAGAGAGAGAGAGAGAGAGAGAGAGAGAGAGAGAGAGAGAGAGAGAGAGAGAGAGAGAGAGAGAGAGAGAGAGAGAGAGAGAGAGAGAGTTCATCCCTTAGTTGTGTGTGTTCCAGATGTTGCCATCGATTACTTCTCACTCAATTCTCCACACAAACCCAAGAGTATTATTTATAATCGATTCCTATCACAGGTCCTTTGGTGTAAACACGCTGTAATGAAACAGCTCAGAGCTTTAGGCTTCACACCGTCTCCCATCTCTCTGAAGGACACATCCTGTCCTCTTTGTTTCTCTTTTTTCACTCTTCAGTTTGTCTCTCTGCTGTTAAGTCTTCATTACTTTCATACATCTGTGTATGATGTAACGTTTAGGGTGTGAGAACATCATTAGTAATGCTGTTGTCAGGGGCACAGCATATGTCTAACACACAGTTGTCATATACAATCTATTGGGTTTAAGTTCTCACACACATTTGGGAAATAAGCTCATTTACTGTTCTGTGGTTGCCATGAAGGATCAATATCAATTTCGTCACTTGTTTATGTGTGTTAGTTCAGACTGAATGGAGCCTCCAGTACCTGAGGGTCTCCTTCACGACACCTTTCAGCAGTGGCGCCCCCTGCAGGGCTTTCTGAGGGTCGCCCCCAGCCTGCGCCCACGACACCTTCACCTGCTGTCTCACCTTCTCCTGCACCTCAGGGTTGCGGCCGAGCTCAAACAGAGCAAACTGCAGGGGCACCGCCGTCTAGAGGGAGTACCAGACCAGAGGCTACACAGAGTCACACACACACACACACACACACACACTGAACACATAAGCAGACTGAAGGAGACACACACACAGATACACACCGTGTCAACCCCTCCAGCCATCAGCTCTGTGATATTAGCTTTGATTAGGTCCAGAGACAGCTGTCCTTTCTCCATCAGTTGGCCCAGAACCCCAGAGTACTGGACTCCAGACCCATTCTCTCTCCTCTGGGAGGTTGACAGGCGCTGGTGCCCCTTCTGGATCCTGGCCTCCGCTGGAAGGAGGACAAAGAAGTAAATAATCAAAGTTCAAGGAAACTTTCTCTATTATTATTCCTGTGTTGCATCATGTCATGTGTCCTACCATGACTGAAGATATGGTCCCATGCAGTTGCGTGTTGAGTCCACAGGGGAGCACCGATGCGGTGCAGCAGGCGGGGGGGCAGGTAGAGGAGAGGAGGGGTCGTGCCCAACATTCTCTCCACCGCCCAGATGAATTTCTGAGATTCCACAGAGGGAGACGAAGAGAAGAGGCCGATACGCTCGCCGTACAGAACGTGGCAGCTGGCTGCAGGAGGAGAGGTGGAGCGTATTACATCACCCTCTATGGCTGCAACACATTCAGTGATTCACCTCATTACCATGGGATAATCTCAGCGTGACGTGCGTAACGATAAAGCACAAACATGTTTTCTAAGCTCTCGCAGTGTTGGCATCTGCGTGTGTGAGGAGTCGTGCAGACGGCGACTCCAGCAGACTTCCCTCAGCCTGCAGACATGCTTGTGTTACACGAGCAGCGGCTGGGATTTAGTTTCCTGCTGGTCTATTCCTACCCTGGCTTAGCACCTGGCTGTGTGCTGTGGTCCACTAAGAGCAGAGCGTCAAAGCATGACTCCAAGTCGTCGGCTCTCACCCCGCGCTCCCACATACACACATACAGGAGCCAACCCACGCACGCGAGGGGGCAAAGTGACAAGGGAGCGTTCACACTTGTCAATGTGGCAACGCTGCAGACAGACACATGAAAGACTCAGACCAGGTGAAAGAATGCTGCAGCTCTGATCCACGGCGCTGACGTGTCTATTTTTAAAGATGCACATACTCCTTGACCTCCTCTGTCTTTAATATATTAATGACATATATGCCACACGCCAAAAGGAGGTTTGAAGTGTGAATATTTAAGAATCAAAGAGGGAGAGAGAGGGGGGGGCGGGGAGAGAGAGAGAGAGAGAGATAGAGAGAGAGGAGAGCAGCAGCTTTTGTGAATGTCTGAAACAGTGATGTTGCTCTTGAATAAACAATCCCTGTGACGTGGGCCGGCGTCACAGCCTGCGTCATCTTTTGTGACTCAGTGCTAAAAGCCGAATGAGTGAGGGATGTGAAAACAATGCCATCCACTCCCTTCCTCCCCACAGGAGCTCAAGGTCACTCACAGCCGGAGACAAGACTGTGAAGAAGAGGGATTTGCCCCCAGCAGACCCTCTGCTTGTTCCAGGCTGAGCAACTCTTCACACCTCGATTCCTCTGTTTTCTGTTCATTTTCTATCATTTTCTGCTTCAGTTGAAAAGAAAACACGTCCACACACACACACGCACACACACGCACACACACACACACACACACACACAAAGCAATCACAGGGGCTTGACCTCTGACCTTCCAGTGCAAAGCGGAAGAGGTCTGGGCTGGGATCGATGGTCAGCTTGCGTCTCCCCTCCCCGCCTCGTCCCTCCTTCTCCACTCGGGCCTGCAGCATTCCACAGAAATCCCCAGCTACCTCATCAAGCAGCGGCAGGAAGCGCTTCACGGACGCACTCATCATCACCTCCTTATTGAGCAGGAGGCGGTCAGCTCGCCACTCCTCGCCGTTCCTGTGGAGAGAGGAGCGAGGCATTCCAGGAAACGCTCGGCCTGCTTCATTTGCTGCTTTTAGTGAAGCCTGGTGTGTTACGCACAGCAGGGGGGGCAGAGGGAGTGTGAGAATACACTGCTGATGAACGGTTACTGAAAGAACACTCAGGTAGGAGTGAGATGTCCTGATTGCGACTGTGAGCTGGAAGAGTTCACCGCTCACAGATGAAGCAATACAGGATTTAAATGATTTATTATTACCGTATTATTATATTTGGTTTCTTCAATAGCAATTCACTAAACTCAGTGACAGGAGATCCGGCACACTTAGCTCACAATGGAGGATCAAACGTTTTGTTCTGGATGGGGAAGTTGTTTTGGAATGACAAAGCAACTAAGAACTCTAATTATTATAGTGATAGACAGCTAATTACAAATTTGCATAAGATGAGGACAATAGCAATTAGATGTCCAAGCACAAACACACACACACACACAGAGAGACAGTGGTACTGACTTGAGGAAGACCCCCTTGCTGTGCTGCCGTGTCTCTCGGTGCATGGCCCATGGCTGCAGGGTCATCCTCCGGGGGTGCAGGCCCTCTGAGCGAAACAGCTCACTGATGTCAGACGGCAGCATGATGTTCACGCTGCTGAGGGTCCCCAGGTGCTCCCTGCACACACACACACACAAACACACAAACACAGAGGTCATCCGTTATCGAACACATGCATCTGATATCTGAGATTAGAACAAGATGCACTTTATGTATGGTAGATCTTCTCAACACCTTCCCTCCACCATGTCTAGTCACCTGTAGATGGGGCCCAGGGTGTTGAAGCTTCTCTCCATGTGCTTATGCAGCAGCCGGAAGCGATCCTCTCTCCAGAACTTCACCAGGTTGACCCAGCCGCTCCTCCCCGTGTGAGGGATCTCCTCAAAGCCCCTCACCCGTCCATCTACACCTCTCTTCTTAGCCCCTGTGCTCTCTTTAGCTGCTTCCTTCCCGCCCAACACGGTCCCCGCTGCAGACACACAAAGAGCCCTCTGAGGGGTCACACCAAGAAGCGGAGCGCCGGACCCGCACATGCTATGAATGGACGTGCTCCTCATGGTTCCCCCCCGATCCACAAAATGCCTCTGTGGGCTTCACCCGGAGGTGTCACACACTTCAATACTCTCCAGGAACACGTACCTCCCTCCTCTGTCCAGTCCTGCCTCAACAACCCCCCCAACACCCAGAGCCTTGACTGTCCTGCATCGCTCGGGTGAACTGATAGGAGGCGACGATTTATGGACGTTAAGGTCAAGAGAGTTCAAGAGAAACACAACAGCGCCCAAATGTCACACTGATCCTAAAACACACACTCACGCTTATTTTCCTAAATAGCTAAAAAAGGGGAAGTCCAGCTCAAACAAGACTTTGTTGCAGCATTTATCACATTTAATCATAAAAAAAGAATAACATCATAACAGATATGGAGATGTTTGTGTAATGTGTCCGTCTTTCCTTTCAGACCAACACAATTAACTGTGATTACATGTGAAGGTTCTCAGTGAAGGTTCTTTGTTTGTGTAGAGAGGGATCACCGTGACGACCATCGGATTATTCTGTAAAATGCACTATACATTCATTATTAGTCAGTATTGTTCTTTGGGTTTACTACATTAGCAGGTCTGATTGATTAGTTACTTTGAAGGTTATGAAAGTATCTGTTGTCACTCAGCTCTCATACTTTGTGTCAGGGGTCTCACACACACACACACACGCACACACTCGGGCCTCCTCTTCATGTCGTCTCCTCTGATCGATCATTGATCACATCGTCTTGCAGGTCTCCCCTCTGGCGGGGGTCAGGGTGGGCCTCTTGGTCCGTTTCCTCCCCGTGAGCGCCGGCGTGCCAAAGCTGAGGCCTTGGAAAGCACTGAGCAGGTTGAAGCCGTCGCCCTTGCTCTTTGTTTCTGGATGAATGAGCTTTGCCAGCTGATGTGGGAGCGACACTTTCCCTCTGGCAGAGTTCAGGTGGTTTGTGTCCTTGGGATTCTAATGAGGAGTGGAAGAATTAGTAGAGGAATAAATTGGTAAAAGGCCCAAACTTTGAGGAATAAACTCCACGGTGCTCTCAGTGTTTATTTAAGTTTGTCATATTTATCTACAATAGCTGACATTAGGAGTGAAGATACACAAACACACACTGAGGAAATTAATTGATTAAAGGGAATTATCCTGAGGGGTAGTGGGGTAATTACGGAAACAGTAAAAAACAGTAAACAGTAAAAAAAAAAGATTCTCATGTCAAATCATAATTATGAGATTAAAAAGTTATTATTATGATCATTTCTCTAAATTTTGATTCTGTATCGCTTAATTTGGACTTTTGAATCCCAGAATCTTGACTTTTTATCTCAGAATTTCGATTTCTAACCTCATCATAATTATGACCTAACATGAGCATTTTCTTTACCAATTTATTACCAATAGAAAACGAGGGCACCTTGTATATGAAATAAGACTCAGACTGGTAGTGTTTTCCTCTCACACACCTTAGACAGCTGATATTTCCTCCTGAAGTGAGCTCTCATGGCGGCTCTCTCTGCGTTCTTCTGTGCGTTCCCGGCCTCCCGCAGCTTCCTGTAATCACATTTATACAAACACAGCTGACATATTGCAGATTGACACACATTGCGACGCTCAGACGCATTTCAATCACAGCGAGCAGGTGAGTGGAATGCAAAGCGTTCGCTCCTGCTGCTTCCTGAAACATTAATGTGATGAAGACGGCGTGCTGCTGAAGCCACGTGGGGTTTGACATCGAGTCAGGGAGGAAAAATGTTTTATGAGTGAGAAACATCTGGGAAATGGGACACATTACTGGTTGATCTATTTGCAAATGTGTTTCATATCAAGTTATAGTTTTTTCTTTGCAGTTCAATGGATCAATACATTTATTCCATGTAGATTATTATTTTATTATCATAAGTTTGGTATTCAGGATGAGATGAAAGCAGCTCAGTTGTATTTCAGCTCAGACATCTTTGCTTGATCAGTGATTGATGATCAGTTGAAGGCCAGTGACCCAAATCTGGAGGGATTTCAACAGCTGATTCTCTGACTTCAGTGTGTTGTGGCCTGACTAATGTGACCAAAGTGTGTGTGTCCACTTGCCTCTCCTTCTCCAAATCTGCCCAGTACCAGCGGCTGACCGATGGCTCTTTGTTGTATGCGGCGTGGATGGGAGGAGTCTTCCCCAACCTGCCGCATCCTCGTCTTCTTCCTCCACCTCTGCCCCTCTGGCTCCTGCGTTTGGCAAACACCTTCCTCTCCTTCACCCCCGACACACAGCTGGTGAGCTTCCTGATGGGCCTCCTCAGAGACTTCTTCACCTTCACCACAGACTCCATGATGAGCTTTCAGATGTTTGACAGATGGCAGATGAAGACGAAGCGGCTCGCTCTTCTGCTCATGTTACTCAGGGGAACTGAGGGACAGAATGAGTACACATTGGATTCTCTGTCACTAATCCTGAGGTAGCAATAACTCAGAGGATGAGACCTGGCAAGGACAAGGACACAGAGTCAGAGCCGGATTAGGCACACTGTCTAAACACACCTGCACACGTAGGTTATATACAGTATTTAGTTTTAGTAGTGCAATGTTTGTCATCTTCATAGTCTTCATGTGCGTCATGCTGACATCATCATTCAGGGTTTCAGCTCTCTTACCCGTGCAGGAGGCCACAGTGGGCCAAAGGCTCAAAGCTCCGACCAGATGGCCTCCAGGGATACCAGATTAGAACGGCAAAGCTTCAGAAGAAACCAGAAGAAACACCAGGCGACCCTCCACTGCAGGATGTTGCGTTCTCTCCCCGTGGCCCCTCTCGAGGAAAGTGAGCGCTCTTTGTTCGGAAGATTTACTGGAAACACTTGCACCCCCTTTACCTCCCCGACTCTCAGATTAGCTCTTAAAGGATTTAATGAGGTAAATCCCATTAGCCCTGACAGGGAATGGATGAGATGACTCACGTGCTCGTTATGAAGCCCGAGACACTAGATGATGTCATGTTGAAGGACTGTGACACAGCACTGTTGCTTTTACATTCCATGCACGTCATGCATACGTTCATGTGTGTAGATATGTGTGAACATCTGAAATTGCGTGTGAGAGCAGTGGTGTGTGTGAAGGAGGCGGACACACACCACTGCTCTGGTCTTTGCCGATTGAAAGCAGCATTGAAAGTTCTTTGGCACAGAACTGGACCCCTGGAAATGCGGTTTGATCTTTCCGGAGATAAAAATGTCAAGGCCTCTCTGATAACTTAAGCGACCTTCACCGCGATAGCCGAGTGCAAGAAACTCATCTTCTTGGGAAACTGCTGGAGCACAAGCGCAAGGGCGTTTTGGGTTCACTGGCTATTTAGAAATGAGAGAGAGATGTGCACAGACATATATTTGCAGAGAAGAAATGAATGAAAGCGTGGAAGTGGATGGGAATGAGGTCAGGCTGAGACAGCAGAGTGTGTGCTTAGGCAGATAGGAGAAACGCATTGGACCAAAACGCAGACTGAAGTGTCAGAGAGAAAGAGACGACTGGCTGGTTCCTCCAAATCCAAGAGACATTTGTCTGTCTGTGTTCCAGCCTGCTTAAGGATTCAGGGGCGTCTGCGTCTAATCTAATGCCAAACGTCCCCCAGACCTCTTCACATTAGTTACTCCTTGTGTCAGACTGAGCTTCACGACTTCATTTGCAAAAACAGACGAGGTCCGACAGCAGAGAACACATGAGCACTCACAGACATGTACTGTACGTGCCAACATGTCAGAGCTGCTGTCTTTGTGTTATTGCAGTAAAATGAGTCATTTCATTCTGCACTGGCCCGTTTTAATTCCCCGCCTCTCCATCTTTACCCTCTGCTGCCCACAGATTGATTTCTGACAGGTGAGGATGACTTAATGCTTTAACGAGATCACCGTGAGAAGCCGCTCTTCCTCCTCTGCACGTTCAGACAAAGACACATGAATCCAGGTCTCTCCAGCTGCAGGCGTGTGTGTGTGTGTGTGCTAGTGCGAGCCAGAGCTCCCATGCGAACCCACTAAACAGAGCTACTTAAGGGATTCTCAGGAGGATCAGTGTCCAACACGTGATGGATCGTTATTGACTGACACACACACACACACACACACACTAAGGTCACCTCTGTAATGACTTCCTGCACCTGAGGTCACTGACTCAACGTGTGAGGGCATTTGATTACACATGTACTTGGTGCGTGAGTATTACACACGCAGGCACGCACGCACGCACGCACACGCACACACACACACACACACACCTACGTACATTAAAAACATCAGATAGTGCTGACACCTTGACACACACACAAACCGAAAAAGCGAGTTCAGGACTACTACAAAACTGAAACTGGAGGACAAACCGCTGACTAAATGGATGCAATGACAGCAGCACACCACTAGGGGGTTAAAAACTGACATGCTGTAGCATAAATACACACACACAGACATGTGGTGTAACGCTCCAGTAGGAAGCTTGAAAGTCACTTTGTTGTCATTTATAGCTCCATGCACTCTCATTAACAACCTAAAATTACTTTATGTGGTGCCAAAGAACAAGATCACACACACACACACACGCTGGAGCACACGTATCGATCCACTGTACTCTCACACACACCAATGATCAAAACCCCACACCAACACGCCTGCAGTGAGGTCTCATTCACACCTACACACTCTGCCAAGGCTAAAGGAGACGGGCCAGCACACACACTCGCACAGTCCAGTGTGAAGTTGCACTCAATCGACGTCACACTCCTCAATGCCAAGGGAGGGCTGTGTGTGTGTGTGTGTGTGTGTGTGTGTGAGAGAGAGAGAGAGAGAGACAGATACAGACAGTTAGGAGCAGTTCATTCGGCTAGAGTCCTCAACTGAAACGCAAAAACAGAATTTAATAAGAAATTAAAGAAATTATTACATAGAAAACAATAGAAAAAAAAACACAAAAATATACTTTTGATGAGAAGTCATCAAGAGGAATAAAACGTATGCTACTTTTGAGCATTTCCTTGTATTTGTAGAATGGATCCTCTAAATTTTAGAGATACAATAGGTGGATGTGGTATAAATGTACAAAATGTGTGAAAGGTTTTGGGTCAGACTCTACAGATCTACAGGCGTGTGGGGGTGAAGCTTTAAAGGTCGCAGAGGTTATTCACAGTCATCTGCTCATGTCGCAGCTGTTTCTCCACACTTGACTCCTGCGCGGTTGAATGAGGGGCAGGAAGAAGGGATGGGACAGGGCAGAGGAGAGAGCGATGCGTTTGGAGGGCTCGTACTCCAGCATTTTCTCCAGCAGATCGAAAAACAGATGGTGCTCTGTTGCGTGAGACAGCAAGTATTCCTGAAACACACAACAGCCAGGTTCAAAAACACCGATTCACACGCCGCTCCAGGTTTAAAGTTGACCCACCCCCTTCCCCTCCCCCGCCTCAGCTCACCCTCAGACGCTTGCACTTGGTCGTCACGTAGCGTCCGGCCTTGGAGCAGTCGTTCCAGTCCAGACGCCCACGGTAGAAATACTTCTGCTTTCTGAAAGGAGAAGGTTTGTTGGGTGGCGTGTGTCTGTGTGTGTGTGTGTGTGTGTGTGTGTGTGTGTGTGTGTGTGTGTGTGTGTGTGTGTGTGTGTGCGTGCGTGTGTTCAGGCTGCGGTTACCTGCTCCTTTGGATCATTCTTTGGGGAATTGGTCCGTGTATTCTCTCCATCATAGCTAGATGCTCCTTGTTGTCGTGGGTCTAAGTGGACAAAGGACCTGACACATAAATCACAATCTAGAGCTTAACCTGTTTTTAAATGCGTGGAATTGTGCGAGCGCAAACGCAGATGTGACCTGGTACAGCGTGAAGCCTTCGTAGTATTCAAACAAGATGCAGCCGATGCTCCAGACATCACAGGCGTGACTCCAACCCAACTCTGCAGGACAGGAAAGAACGGAGCAAAGGATGCAAAACTTGTCACCGCCAGTTTGAGTTTGATGCTGTCATGACCTTAGTTTCACCCACTCAGCTTTTTGGGAGGTTTCAATATTATGACCCTAACCCTAACGACCCTGTGACAACATGACATCATCAGTGTTGCGCTTTAATTGTTAGTCTGGTCAGAATATAAAACAATATAGAGATATATGGACCAATTACAGCCGAACAAATCTTGTGTATGAAGAAACCATTACTCCAACATCTCTTACCCAGTATGACCTCTGGGGCCCGGTAGTGACGAGTGGAGATGATGACAGAGTGATATTCATAGTCAAAGGTGGCGCTGCCAAAGTCAACAAGCCGCACGGCCGTGTCATTGATTCTCTTCTCGTTGCATTTCTGGAGGAGACGAGCAGAAAGCTGAATGTTTAACGTAACATTCAAAATTAAAAGTACAATTTACTCTAGCATCAAAATGAAATGTATTTGTGGTGAAATAATTTTCCAGGCTTTCATGAGTCAATCAGTCCCTTCTTCTATACACACTGTTGCCGTTCTTGCTTTCTGAAATTCTAGTAATTACACTGATCACATAAATAAAAATAATAGAAGTAAAAAGTGAGACGAAACAAATCCTTAAACAAATTCCTCCTCACTTCATTCACTGAATGAACCGGTGAGGATTCCTCCCATCATGCATTTCTCTCCTGCCATTCATTCTTACCTTGGCAGTGTTGTGTACGAGGGAGAAGTCCGAGTTGACGAAAAGGATGTTTTCCGGCTTCAGGTCTGTGTGAGTCAGCTTGTTGTCATGGAGAACTGCAGGGGAGGGGGGAGAAGTGTGAAGACACAGAGGTAAGAGGAGCGAGGCGACGCCCTTGTTTAGTCCAGGTTTGTCAAACTAAATGGACAGTTAAATAAGATACAAATACATTCACATTTGACCCTGAAATGATTGGATTTTTCTCATGGCTCTCTGGCTCGTTTGCAGCTTGTGCGATGTCGCCCCATAACATAAAGCAGCTGAGAGAATGTGGTGATAAAATAGATTTTACAAGGTGTTACCATCATTATAGCATTTCACAGTTCTATTTGGAAATCCCTGAGATGTGTTTGTCTTTCTGCAGCCTAAGGGCCTGGTAAGTGAACACCAAGGATCTCCAGAAGGCTGCAACTTGCAAAAATCAATGTCAGTGACCTTGACCGGATTTCAATGACCTTAAAAGCAGGAAGGTTTGTTTATATGCAAACCGCAGCTCAGGTGACTGTGACTGTATGGCGACAGTGAGAGGCTGTTTGTCCTGCCTGGACTGGTGCGTCTTACATCATCCGCACAATAACCGACACACTCGCACAACAACAGACAGAACAAAGACATTGTGGTTTGTCCCAGGAACAAAACCACACACCACAAAGGAAGTCAAAGACGGGATGAATAGACCCGACTAGAATAGGCCCTGATTAAGTATCTGAAGGAGAACAGTGCACACACATCAAATATCACTTTACACACACTCAGATATACGTACACCCAACACATGTGGACCCAACACACCAGCACCGATCATCTCCAGGTCCCTGCTTTGCTCTAGATACGGTACCAAACAGCAGCTGCCTAATCTGCTTAGTGTCATCATGGACATTCAGACTCAAGCGAAAAAAATACAAGGCGGCTTAATTAGTGTGATGCATGCTGGACTCACAGTTGACAGCGAGGCAGATTTGGTAAGCCATGTGTCGGATCTGGTTAAGGGGATAAGGCAGGAAGTTGTTTGCTTTCAGGAAGTCAAAGGTGCTGAGAGAGAGCAGCTCAAAAGAGATGCAAATGTGGCCGTAACAGTTAAACCAGTCCAGCATCTGTACACACAGGCTGAAAAGGAGGAAGAGGAGAGATGAAGAGCAGAGAGGAAACGAGTGATGACGGAAGGCAGAGATGCAGGAAAGGACACGTCTCTACACAATGAGACTGGCCTGAGGTAAAGCTGAAGGCGCTCACTGTTTGTTGTTGGGGTCTTTCTCACGGATCTTCTCCAGCACACTGATCTCCAGTTTGGCCGCCTCTCTGTATTTTTCCAGGTTCTTTATGATCTTCAGAGCTACTTGAGTGCCGCCTCTGTGTGTGTTTGATTTGTGGACAACAGAGGCTCAACGCAATCTTACGATGGGTAATAGAGAAAAACATGCACGGCTCAGTTACTGGGTGGAGAGATTTACCTTTCATGGTCCAAACACTGCACCACCTTCCCAAATGTTCCTTCACCTAAAGTGTTGATTATCTCATCTGTAAAGAGAAGGAGAGGAGTTTAGTGTCCCAGATGCATTCTTACCGCGTCATCCCAACACTTCCTTCTACACTCAGACCTACATCTGTCCTGGAGGACGTCTCCGCTTTTGTAAATCAGGTGTCCGTTGGCGGCGTCTCTCCCCTTGCTGTCCGGCCCGTCATCGCTGCTGTGCTGGAATCATCAATCAACACGTTCACATGTCGGGCGGAGCTAAAGACTTAAGGGTCAAGCTGCCTGTGTTAAAGGGCAAAGTTCACCAGCTGGACTTAACCCTGTGGCTTTTAAAAATACATACATATAAAACCACACTCACAAATACAAGTCCTTCAAAACAAAAGTCCAGTCTTCAGTATAATTATCATAAATAAGGAATAACTTGATCAGAATTGCTACATTTCCAATCAGCTGCTGCTGCAAAAATGTGTTTGTAGTCGTTCCTTTTCCGACTTTTATTATATTTTGCGACTAGTAGCCTTTTTTCTTGTTGTGCAATTCTAATTGTGATTATTTAATTGTAATTTTTGCGTTGTTACAGCGTCCTTAAAGCAGCAGTCTGTGGTAATCACAGAGCTCCTCCTCCTCCTCTTCGTCCCTCATACCTGCCACACAACTCCAACATTTCTCCTTAATCAGATTGAATCAGTAGGCGTCGCCACATCGAGCGCTCAGGTCCCAAAACATTGATCAACTTTGAGTATGACTTTGACCTCTCACTTGTTGTCAGGCCACCAGTGGGGATCAGAACACAACGTGCTGCACTCCAATGTGCCAAATCCTGATTGAATACTTGATGAGAAATCTGCTATGTTGTGACAGTGGTTGAATAAAGTTTGTTTTCACGCAAACTGTTTCACTGCGAGCACATTAACAATCCTTGAAGAGCTCAAACATCGACGCAGCTCCTGATGAAAAGAGGTTAATTAGAAATGTCAAATGACTTCTGGCCTCCATGGAGGTACTGAGGCTCTATTTCCATCCACATTCTGAGGCTGTTATTAATATCAGAAGCCCAGCATGTGCTGAGGACTGCAGGACAGGGACTCACTCCCCCAACACACAACATGTACAACACTAGTGTGTGTACATACCTACACCATTAGTGACAAAACAGCTGTTGTTGTTTTTATTAGCAAGATAAAGGTTTTGCCAGAATTATGCCGTCATGCCACAGTTGTATTTGTGTAATAAAGGGACACGACAAAGTCCTGAATGCCTGAATCAACAACGTCTCACACTGATCCTGTTTTTAGGCCAGTACAAAGACGCCAGAAGACATCAGAACCAGGAACATAAACACAATCAAGTGCACGGAGATGAAGATACTCACAGACAAGCAGAGGCAAATACAGTCCAGAAAGCCCTTATATAGAGCATAGAGTTCAGTCTTTCCCATGGCGCAGAACTCAGGGAGGTGAGGACAGGAAAAGAGGATGGAGGGACGTTTAAAGTCAAATGAGGGAGAGGACGAAGAGGAACGAGAAGCAGAACAGCAGAGAGCGGGAAGCGGGGGGAAGGGACAAGACGGTGTTAAAGCAACGGCAGAGACAAATCACATGATGAGGACTTGTGAGTGAACGATGACAACGTGGAGTCGCGAGCAGACGAGAGACACAGACGCCAGACGAGTCCAAAAGAAGAAACAGGCAGAGGAAAAAGTTAAGGCAGGTGAGAGAAAAGTGAAAATGGAGCAACAGACACGGCGACAGAAAGTGACAGACAGAAATGTGAGGAACAGAGAGGAGGAGGAGGAGAAAGAGAGAACTGAGACAGATGCTAATAATAAACTTTGGTCACAGCCCCCACTCAGAAAGTCTTCAGAGTTGAATCAAGATGTGGAGAGTGAAGCGGCAGAGGAGGAAGAGAAGGAGAAGGAGGAGAGATCCAGTTTCACTCAACTTACTTACTCTCCACCTTACACCTCCTAAACCCCTGCAGTATGTTTTGGCACACCTGTCCTGCTCGGCATGCTGCAAATTCCCCCTCGTCATTCGCCGTGTGCTAGCTTAACAGAAATAACCAACACGGCTCCAGTAAACAATTTATTTGGCACGCAAACGGTGAGGCCAGCATTCTGTCAGGTGAGGTCACCAAAACATCATCAACAACAATTAAAAACAGATGAACTTTGACTTTGACAAGAACTTGGCGGCCGTAGAAGTAAACAGAGCGGATCAGGATCAAACCTCGTGGATGTTTGATGTCACAGAAATGCGAGGAAATTCATTAAAATACACTCAACAACACGATTTCATACAAATATGAAACCACCAAATTGAAAGAATCTTTTGAACTATGACGATGTAAACCTGAGAAATAAGAGAAACAAATGCATGACCTTCTGTTGCACACACACACGTGCAAGTCACACAATCCAAACCGGCACTCCGTGTTCCGGACCGGGTGAGATCCAGATGTCAGCGTAAGGCTCAACCTGCTCCACGCTCAGCATCCTGCTTGATACATGCTCTATATACACACACACACACACACACACACACACACACACACACACACACACACACACACACACACACACACACACACACACACACACACACACACACACACACACACACACACACACACACACACACACACACACACACACACACACACACACACACACACACACACACACACACACACACACGGTTTGGTATTTGTAAAGCGCCGACATCACTCAGTCACTCTGAGGTCAAACTGGGCTAAACTAACTGGTGACAGCAAAGACATTTTATTACTCGCTGAGCTCACGTTACACTACAGCACCGTACACACAACTGGGTCACATTTTGGGAATAATGAGGTAATCATGATATGACTACAAAGGTGACGGAAATGATGG
This sequence comes from Genypterus blacodes, assembly GCF_046128005.1. Lineage (NCBI taxonomy): Eukaryota > Metazoa > Chordata > Actinopteri > Ophidiiformes > Ophidiidae > Genypterus > Genypterus blacodes. Next base: position 1,307,762 of record NW_027466875.1, read on the forward strand.
GAACCCTAATATGAATTAAAGAAGGGAGGAAGAAAGCTGGATTTACACTTCTCTAGCCCTGATTCATATTCATCTCCTTTGTAAATAGCACAGTATTGACCCATTACTACCCTGATGTTACCCATGTACTGCCTTGGTACTATGAGATACTACAAGTTATAGCTTACCCAAGAGCCTCCAGAACACGTTGCTCACACATCTGCGTCCGGCCTCTGGTGGCAGGAGGGAGAGGAAACTCACAGGAGCTTCATCAGGCCCTGCAAACTCAGGCGGCATCCTTCACACACACACACACACAGGTGTTTTGTCACCGTGTCTTCACACCTCACAATTTCTCTTGATGTGGCGTTCGCCGTCATTACCCAGGAGACGGCGTTGAAACTCTCGCCAGCCCTTCCTCCACCTCTTCTGGGATGTCCTGCAGTCTTGAGACGGGGGACCTACAGACACACACGCACACACACATGTGTAAAGATAATCACATTCACACACACACTCTCTGACAAACACACACTTCATCATCGCATACCTCTCTCTGTCTGATATGTTCAGGGGGGAGATGTCTTGAGTTGCCTCTCTTGAGTCAGAGCCCTCCAGCTGCAGTGGGCCTACACACACACACACACACACACACACACACACACACACACAGTTGAAATGGCTGAGGACATTGCATTGATTCCCTAGAGGTTCTCTTTAACCCTTAACCATAAGTGGCACATACCTAAACTTGACCTTTAACCTTAACTTAACCCCAGTGAACCAGGTGAATGCTGCCCCAGAGCAGACAACAAGAGAAACCAGTTTGACCCCCCAGTTACACTAGACTGATCCCAGTCTGCTTGCTTCAATCCAAAATGTGTGCCCAGGCTTCTTAATGTGTACAGTGCAAACACACACACACACACACACTCACACTGTTTCCTATCAGTGTGTGTTGTCAATTTCTGTAATGTTTGTTTGTGTATTGGGGGACGAAAAGTTGCATTTTACACAAGACTCACCTGAAATATCCTCAGCCAACACACTGGATTCTAACTCTCTTGGGACCTACACACACACACACACACACACACACACATTTCTGTCTATTTCCTGTAAACAAACCGACTCCATCCCCTCCAGAGCGACCCAAACAAACTAACCCCTCCATACCTCTGTGGTGCTCGGCTCGTCTTCCTGTCCCTTTGCCGTCTCGCTCTCTCTGCTCTTCTCAGAGTCGGTGGAGTCGGGCCCTCTCTCTCCGACCTGCAGGTCCGAGCCAGACAGCGGCGTGACAATTGCAGCTTGTCGCCATAGTAACTGAATCTCTTCTGGCAGGACTGCAGAGGCGGAGGGGGGGGGGATTACATTCAAGGTTTATTTTTTAAAAGGTCACGTGAATCACAAAGCAGCAACAGGATCAGCTGAGTGCAGAAGATTTAATTAAGAATTAAAGGTTATAAGTGTAACATTAGACTTCAAAAAAATGTGTGGGGCTGTTGTGATGTGTTTGAAGGGCAGTGACTGTGTATGTGTGTGTGTGTCTGTGCACTGACGGGTGCAGGGGTTGCTCAGGAGGTGAGCGGCAGACAGCATCCTGTGACAAGGAGGCGTGGGGAGAAGAGGACCCTCAATTTGGATGTGAGGGTCGTCAATCTGCTCCTGTAGCTCCTCCTGAGAGAGCTGGGTGACTCGGTCGAAGAACATCAGCTGCCTCTTCCTCTGCTTCTCCTTTCGAGGAGCGGCAGCCTGGTGATAAGGGAGTGTTGGTCGAGTTTGGAGTATGAAACACTTTGAAGTTTATGGTCACTTACGATGGATTCTAACGGTTTTCACAGCTTTAAGAATCTAGCAGAATTTCTCTCGCTGCTGAGTTGTCCATCTTAAAAACACACACATTTAAAAAACAGGCACCTTTACTTTGGGAGTCCGTGCCCGCTGTCTTCTGGGTCTCTCAGGCCCAGCCGGTGGAGAGAGGGGCATGGATGGAGACACAGGAGTGACCGGGTCCGCTCGGGGTCTGGGCCTCTCCGGCCCCTCCAGGTCTGGCATCTCCTCGGGTGGCACCAAGGCATCTTCACTGGTCATCATCGTGGGCTGCAGCCTGGTTTAGTGTATATATGTATATTGCAAAAAGAAAATGCAAATTAGGTCGCTCCATTCCCTGTTATCAAAGTATGGAAATGTGTTTTTAATGAAATGCTTGAATGGATCATATACTCAAGAGTGGATCCTGTCGGCTCCTTTGTTTTCTCGCTCTCATCGTCTCCCTCTCTTCTCTCCTGCTCCCTCTTTATCTCCTGCTCCGTCTTTATCTCCTGCTCCCTCTTTATCTCCTGCTCCCTCTTTATCTCCTGCTCCCTCTTTATCTCCTGCTCCGTCTTTATCTCCTCTTCTCCTTCTGTTGCTGCCCCAATGTCTCCTGTTGACAGAGAGGGAAACTGTCTAAAACCCCTTACTGTCATCTTTGTCTAATAGAAGAAAGGAAGAGCTTCATTGGACCACTCACCTTCTAGAAAGAAATCTCTTTCAGCCATTAGCAAGTCCAGAGTGTCTAGCTCATCTTGAGTGAGCTCTGAACCCCCAAACTAATATTGAAGAAAAAGAATAATGGGAAAAAAAGGATGGATGAGTCGGTGGCAGATGTTTGGTGGAGATCTGTGTGTCATTTTTCAGCCTTTTCCAAAAACACACATTATCAATATTCCAGGTAAAAGATGTAAGGTGGCTGCATTTGTGACAGGTGTACCTCTGCAGCGGGGAAGGTGACAGGCGGCCTCTCCCTCAGAGTGATGGCGTCTGGAGAGGCAGTGATGCCTGGGGGGAAAAGGGACACGAGAAAACAACGTAAACAAGCCTGAGTCCACAGCTTATCGAGCAGAAATCAAAGTGTCCCCTTTTTTTTGCCAATGCGATCTGGTCAGACGACACCTGCTGACACCACATCTCAGGCCAACATCGGCCTCAGCCAATTAAGAGGATGCTGCTGAAAGCCGACTCTCTTTACGAGCTAACCTGAGCCTGGCGTGCCTCTGTCTGTGCTCATTACTTTATCCATGCAGGTAGGTACTGTAGACACGACCATGGACTGGATCCTACATTTGCAACCTTTGTATGATCATAATGTAGACAAATAATACGTTGTCAACAGATAAATTAACCTCCTGACGCATGAACTCTTATTTTATGTGCATTTCTCTTTGCTATTTAGGATTAGTGGGACCTACTTGTATAAGAACAACGATCAGAATGAATGAAGCGAACTCACGGGGGAATTAAAAGGGTTTGCAGTTAATGATGAGCATTTAAGAGTAGGAGAGCAGTGCTGCAGGAACCCCGTCAGCTGTAGCGCGGGGTCAGGTGTTAAACCGCCTGGTCTCCGTGAAGCACAGAACTAAAGCTGTAGAGAAGTCTCTGTTTCTCCCCACCGGTGATTGGAGTTCGTCAAGTTTGTTGCACAGTGAACGCACGTTAGAGAGAAGCGGTGTGCGCGATCGGCGCCGTCGGAGACGAAGAAGCGCGCCGGCTCGCTACCTCTCCTCCGCCGTTTCACTGCGTGGACAAGAGCTAGCGAACCCTTGATCAGATCGTCCGGTAATTCCACAGATGTAACGAGAAAAGTGGGAAACAGATCCGCTGGAGTAGTTCTCCTGATGTTTAGGAGCTCTTCTCTGCTGAGAGAGGCCCCAAGAGCAGAATAAAGCAAACAACATCTTCCTGTCTGCTAGGTTTTCAAGTAATCCAAAGTGGTATTTATAAAACTAGGCGAAAAATGTCCAGACATGAGGACAACAGGTTTAAGTTAAGCACAATGATGTATAAGGTGGAGAGAAGCAAAAACGTGATGTCCAGATATGAGGACACAGGGATAATAAAATGCTTTGCCCGATAATGTAACACCACTTTATTCTGATAACTGACATTTGAGTGGAGACAGATTTGTTTGCTCTTTGGTTACAGCTCACTTTGGTTACAGCTCATAATTCTGCTGATTTATCTCACAATAGCTCCTTATTTGCATTTCAATGTCATGTTACTATACTATTGTGTCATCTGTTCAGGATATGATTCATTCTCTGTAATAATCTTGTCAAAATGTCTGCTGCTATTACTGTATATTCCATTCCTCTCCTGCGCTGACAGCAAACGCTATTGTTGAGCTACATTGAACACAAACCCTGCAGGAATCATTAGTGTCATGTTCTCACGTCCCATTACCTCAGATTACATCACTTGAAACTATTTTTAGAGCATTTCACCGTGAATTTCACAGTGAGCAGCAGAGGGTAACAGGATGTGGTGGTGGTGCCCAGCTGGAATAAACTAAAATGTAATTGTGCAGTGTTTTACCTCTTTCTGGTGGAGCAGCAGCTCTGCTCACAACAGGCTGCCTAGGTGAGGCTTCACTCAGGTGCTGCTGGCTCATCTGGGTGAACAAAGCACAAACAGCAATGTGCATTTTTACATCAACTACAATTTCAAGCTTTCTTTCCCCCCCACTTACAAATGGTTGTTATTTCATTGCTGATTGGAGTGTTTGGATACCTGGATCAGTGAAGTGGGACTGGGCATGGTTTCCTGTAAGTGCATCACTCCAAAAAAGGGTGCCAGGGCCCCATGTGTCTCCTCTTGGACAGCGAGAGTGTCCACATTGAGCAGTGTTTGTCTGGGGGAGAAACAGAACACACACACACACACACACACACACACACACACACACACACACACACACACACACACACACACACACACACACAGTGGATAGTTGTTATTCACAGCTTGTAAATGCAGTCGGATGGATGAAAGTTTGGAGCATCTGGGCTCACTTGCTGTGGTCATCCATATCAATTTTCTGGCTTTTCATCTTTTTCGCCAGCTGGCCCCTAATGGTCAGAGCCTCCTCTGGAAGCACACGAGATCAGCCTCACACAGCCACACACAAGAGGACGAGCGCACTTGTCTCTTTATATTGTGTTAATAATCGCTCAACTTACCCAGGAGAATGACACACTGACGGTGATAGACAACAATGACGCCATATTGGAGCTGTGAGGAGAGGTAGAGGGAGAAACGAGGCCGTGGCAGACCCGGCTGTGGTGGAGGGACCCTCTCCAGCACATAGTTCATGATGTCATCACTGCACGGGCATCAGTGTGACATTACTGGGTTGCTTGCAGTTATATCAGATTAAAAATATGTAGGAAAATAAAAAAATTTCTTACCAGGTTTTTATAACATTGACTCTTAAAAAATCCCGGCGAGGGATTCTGATGCCTCTTGTGGCAACAAGCCTTAAAAGAAAAGCACAGGCAGGCCCATCAAAATGAGCTTTTGGAAACACCCTGAGGTGCCGATCAGAGCCCATAGCATTACATTCGTGAGCAGATGAAAATGTGAAGGGAGAAATAATGCAAACAGGGTGTTTATCTCATGTCAACAGAAGAACAATACCACTTTTTGTAATATTGTGATCATGTATATGTTGATGAAATCATTTTTAAAAATGACTATGACGATCTTCCTCATTAAGACTTATTAAGCTCAGATTTACATGACCCAGAAATTAAAGGTGCTTACTTTTCAGACGATCTCTGTGAAACACCATGAGAGAACATTGTTGTCTCTGCTCTTACAGCTTTTTCATGGTGACTTCCTGGCGACCGCTCAAGTTAAATATACAGCTTTATTTGATCACTCTCCATACCTGTTTGATCATCTCTTAATTTACAAAATTGCCTTTGTATCGGCGGGGCTTCAAACACTTCAGCCTTCGCTTGTTTACTTTTCACAGAAGCACCTGGAGACAGAGACCCGCTTCCCTCTGCACACTGTGCGTGGACGTGATCAAATGGGGAAGACGCTGTGTTAACTTTAGCAAAAGTGATGGAAATATGCCCCAAATGTATTACAATTCTATCTTACACTCACACACTCCTTTGAAACAGGCGTTTGGAGTTGGAATGTCTTACAATTATTCATGGAAACAAAAACATCCCCAAACTACCCGCTCTCATCTCTCTCTAGGCTCTCTATTAATGAAATGTGCTCGTTAACTTTCAGAAATAGTGTGGATCAGTACGGTGTTACAGATATGTGATAGAAAACATCCAATATCCTTCATAAACCCGCGACGCTCATATACAGTATATTTATATATTATAACCATGCCAAGAGTCAGGATGGTGTGTAGTATATTTGAGTCATTCTACTCACCAGATGGTAGAAAAGCATCCGGAATTACGCTTCAACACGGTGGGGTAGTAAAACATCTTAAACGATTGATAATACAAGACAATAAATGGCAGATGTGCACGTTTCTGTGCAGATCAAAGCGGATTAGTGCGCACTGGGGCAGAGGGATGTGAGATGCATTAAAGCTCTTTGTTGACACAAGCTGATTGGCCCAAATGCAAAGCATTTGTAAATAGTGTGCGATTCTGAGAGGAGAGTTCAGCCAAAAAAAAAAGAAAAAAAGATTTAGGCCATTTAAGAGCTGAAAACTTGGTTGTGGTAATTACTCAAAGACATATGACTTTTAACTCACTGTATTCATGTTAAGTTGAGGTTTCCTGGGAACAGGTTCACAAATTCTAGTACTTGTACCACTGGTGGTACTTGAAGCGCCCCCTGGTGGAATGCCAGCTGGTTCTTGAAGTTTCTGCAAAGAATTAAAACTGAAAGACATGGAAATTCTACGACTGTGGCTAGCATTTACACACACGATGGGTTTTTCAAAAGAAATGGTTTTCAAAGTTCACCATTCTGTAAACAGCTTGTTGGTGAGGTTGGACTTGATTTGGTTTCCTCAGAAGTTTGCACATTGCATTAGAAAGTGTTCTGAGCTTTCATCGTTTCAAATAACAATCACCAGACACATGACTGCAAAATTAAATGATCTGTCATTGTCCTTAACGGCACGTTTTCTTCAGGAGGACATTCGGAGCGCACAGTTCACTGAAAACATTTTAATTTTATTTAGACGGTACACAAAATATGCAGATGAAATTCAAATCAACCAGGAAACACTTTCATAAAAAATAAAGGCAAGACACAAGTGGCAATAAAATTCACATTTCAACTTAAAAACAAAACAAAAACAGTAAAAGTATGAGATGGCTCCTTCAGCGTTACTACAGATGCTCTGATCACAGCAGTCTTCCTCTGCACTCTGTGGATCCACAGCAGCACAGCAGCACTTTGCCCTCCACACTGCCCACCTCATAGTTGTAGTCCCAGGTCAGTTCGGTGCCGGCACGGATCCGTCTAAACAAGGACCCAAGCAGGCAGGTCAAGGTTAACACTGTAATATATCCAATATACTATACATGAAACCAGAATACTATACAGTACATATACCAGACCTAAAATGACCTAAAACTATGTCACAGAGGACATACTCGACTTTAGCACACTTCAACTCACTTGCTGGCAAAGAAAGCCACCCAGGGGAAGCGCAGGTCATGTGTGTCCACAAACACATTCTGGACAAAAAGGTTTGGACTACAACTATGCTGTAATACAGAAAGGAGAGTGATGACGTCAGGGACACGCATAGAGAAATGGGATCTGAGCACACACACACACACACATACACACACACACACACTTACGTTGAGGTAACGCCCCAGATTGCCTTCAAGCTTGGCATCGATGATGTAGCACGACTCTTCACCATCAAAGAACTGTCGAGTATTTTTGGGGGTGATGACGTCGCCCGTTCCTCCAGGCTGTCCCTGTGGCCCCGATTTTGCTGCCTGGCCCCCGCCGGATCCCGATGGACCTGTTTTTACCATCATGCTGTGGCTGGATTTAAGGGCGAAGCCACGTGTTGATTTCACAGCTACCTGCTTTTTGGGCACACCTGAGCAAGAACAGAAAGAGAAAGAGAAAAGAACAAACAACCGTCGGTGTCAAACCCCGAGGAGTTTTCACATTTGAACCTTCCTCCTTTCTCCTCTCCTTACCTGGGATGACTTTCTCTTTCTCCTTGTTGTCCTCAGAACCTGAGCTGATGGTCTGGACATCGTCGCTGTCTGAAAGCGTCAACACATCCTGCTTCTTCCCCGTGTCCATCTTAACTTGACTGTAAGAACCACAAAATTCAGCTCTACCACAATCTATCAGCTGAGGATAAGATTCAGCACCGTGTTGAAGAATTGCTGTTCTAATGTCAATCTAATGAATGAACACAGTTTAGACTCGTACCTCTTGTTGTCTACAGATTCCTATGGAGGAAAACGAGAAAAAGTACATTTTCAGCAAACATTCAACCCAATATGAAATCTATAAAACAAGCTACCGTCCAATGATGTGCATGTGAGCAGACAACTTCAATAGAGCAAATCTTTTCTGGTAGGATTAGATTTCCTCTTTCCTCACCTTCTTCAGCCCGTGGTTTGTAAGCCAGGAGGCCACTTTGCTTTTCCCCGACTCCTCTGGCATGGTGGGCGGCTTCTCATCATCTGCTCCCTTGCCTGAAGAAGTCATTCCATCCTTACTGTCTTGACTCCCTGGAGGAAGAGAGTGGAGACGTGTCATGGGACAAACATGTCCAAACAAAGACACTGTAGCCGTCTGAAAGACTATTTACACTTTAACAACACCATTTAAACTACAATTCAATCTTTGAATCACCATGTTGAAATTATTGTTTTTCGGTGTCAAGTCATGACAGGTTTCCATAAATTGCTGAGCAACATAAGTCCATTGAATCAAAATGAATGTTGACCCAGCTGACCTTCCTTGTTTCCCTTGGCCTGGCCTCGTGTGGTGTAACTCCTCCACACAGAGCTGGAGCTGAGGTAACTGTCCTTCACAAACGTGTCGTCGGAACTGTCACTTTCATCATCACTCTTTGAGTCCTTGTCATCGTCGTCATTGCTGTCGATGGATGATTCCGGGCTTGGGGCTGTGCGTCAGGAATGAGATGAAAGGGTATTAAGAGTTTCTATCAAGGTCTAAAAAGATTTGCTTGATCCGTCTTGATCTGCTCTGCCTTTAATCACCTTTCTTGGATGGACGTCCACCAGTATTAGTTGACACCAAAGCGGAGGGTTGAACTTTCATCCTGGACACGTCTACGCCACTCCCGTCGCTGTCTGAACAGTGTGCCTCACTCTCATAACCCTCTTTGAAGTTCTCCACACTCTCTATATGGTCCAGGTTAGCAAAGTACTCATCTCCCATCTCTAGACCCTCCTTGTCTGCAAAGTCGTCTGTCAAGATCTTGCCTAGTAAAAATAAAAATGTCACGAATCAAACAAAGTAACAAGTCATCCTCCTATCAACCCCGGCTTATAAATATGTCCAACTGCTGTGCATCGTCTAATATTTTAAATGGAACCCTTCACTCACCGGCGTAGATACAGACAAACGAGCCCTTTGCCACATCGTCCAGGCAGCGGATGCCCCAGCCTTTGTTCTGGGTCTTGAAAAGCTGGAGGCGCACCTGCAGGCCGTGCTGCACTAGCCGGTTGGTGCACATCTGAGAGCAGCATTTGCACCGCTTATTACACTCATAGATCCTGAACGAGAGAGAGCAGCAGAAAGAAACGGGAAGAGGGAGAAAGATCACTGCCTCTGGGGCGCGACATCAAGAAAATGAGCCGTTATGTTCAACTGTTATTATCCTCTCCTGCTGGAATGAGGGTGAATAAGAGGGAACCATTTTGGTGAGTGTGTGTGTGTGCTAGTGCATGCGTTTGCACAAATGTCTGACCCTGTGGGAAGGCACTCCTCTAGTCGTTTGTGCAGATATCCGGCATTTGAGTTGATCTGACCACCCGGTACACAACCTGTAGCCTGGAGAGTCAGCTGGTGGCAGGAACATTTGGACCTGCGACACAGACACATACTCAGAAAAGTAACAGGAGGAAGATGACAGACATTGGGCGTGAGGAGGAAGTGGACGTACTTGTCTCGACAGCCGTCAGTGCATTCACACCCAACCAGGAAGTCTGGGCTGGTATTGATGTATACTCCAACATCTGGGATGCGCTCTTTACCTTGAGAAGAGGAGACATTAATGAATGAGTCTCTCAGCCGACAGTTTCTACAAGTTCATTTTGGAAAGGATAAGGTGGATAGATATTTGTATTATCTTGACTGTAACTATTACTGTAACAGTCCTGTTGCAAACTTACTGTAATCTACTTTTGGGGGCGGAGTGGAATCGATCTCATTGACGCAGGAAAGTGGGATGTCTTCTTTTCCCCCAGTGATGTCTGGAATGTAATAAAATGGCTTCTGTGGCTGGAAGGTCCGGTCCACCAGCACGTAGGGGTCCAGACAGAACATCTCTAAGAAGATAAGACAGCGTGTCTGGAATAAGTACTGCTGGATCTCTCCCATGTTCCGAAGGCAAAGCCCACACGGAGCCTTGTAGATGACGTGGAAAGACATCTGAAAGGTAGAAATAGAGAGAGGATGTTCAGTTTAGTTTACCTGCAGGGAGGAGGAAATTAAAGCAATGCAAACATGTATAATGTTTATTTTAAAATGGCTGAAATCATGAGGATACAAATTGAATATCCACACAACAAATGCTGGATTTACCTTGCGGTTGATTTTGCGTCTCGCTGTCATTCGTCTGAAATCGTACAGTAAGGGTGTGAGGAGGGGGTTCTTTCCTCTGTGAATGTCCCATTTCACGGGTCGAACGCGATTCAGACAGGCAGGCTGGCAGTTGTGCGTCAGGTAAAAGATGCGGTCAGTAGGGGCGCGGTATGAGAGGTGATGTGGGACGGAGGCTACCGCGTGGGGGATGACAGGCGGGGCAGGAGCGATAACTGGCAGCTGTTTGGGATAAGATGCTAGGAAAGTGGGGAGGGCGGGGCTTGTGGGAGACAGAACAGTCATCGGTCTTCCACTGTGGATTGATGGACAAAAGACAAAGAGAGGTAGAGTGAGAGGCCATTCACAAAAATGGAAACATCTCAAATCAAACTGGGTGTCTTCAGTCGAGCCTTTGTCCCTTTTTCAGTCTGACTGTGCCAAACAATGAACAATGAAGCTACCAACTGGCTCTTAAATATAGGTGACCTCACCTCGAGAGACTGCTGGGACTTGGAGAAAGCGACTGCAGGACTTTGGAGGAAGTGCCTCCCAGCCCAGGGACAAATGGAGAAGTGCTCTTTCTTGCCATCTGAAGTTTAGGGCTAGAAGACAAGCAGGACAATACACCAACAATCAGCTGATCAGTAAATCCACACCCAAATCTCAGGTAGGGGTGAAAAGAAAACGGCACAAATCGAAATGATTTTACTACTTTTAGTTCATGAGAAGGCATCACTCACTCTGCACGTGGGGGCTGTGGAGGCTGTGGAGGCTGTGGGGGTTGTGGAAGCTGTAGGGGTTGTGGAAGCTGTGGGGGTTGTGGAAGCTGTGGGGGCTGTTGGGGTTGGGGTTGGGGTTGGGGTTGGGGTTGAGGTTGGGGTTGGGGTTGTGGTAAGGACTGGCTGGGTGACGTCGGCGGTGATTTGATGGGAGAAGTTCCAACATGGCCGTCACTGGTGTACTGAACCACTGGGCCCTTTGTCCTCAATGCCCCTGTGGATTAAACAGACAGAGGTCAAATGAATCTGAAATAAACACATTTTGATGACGGACTGATAATACTAAAAGTAGCATTGTTGTCATTCACACACCCATGTTAGGTCGCGTCCTCAACTGGCCAGCCAGCTTCTTTTCCTGGGTGTTGGCAGTGGTCATCTTTAGGTTGAACATTGGCTCCAACCTGGTTGAGCCTCTATAGATCCACTCACTCCTCTTATCATCCTGATCAACACCACACAAGACCCACAAGAAGTTATTGTAACTAAAGCAAATCAACTTCGGGCCCGTAGAGAACTTTCCCCTGGTTTCGGCCCCATGACCCCAGCCTCCCCTGACCCTTCTGCCCCACCCCTTAAGGCACCCTTTGGGGCATGTCTACCTTTTCTTTTCCCTCCCGTAACATGACGTGCTGCGACACCATTCATGATTCTCAAGGTGGCGTGTCTCAATGACTTTGTTGATTATGATGTGGCAGACATACCAGGAAGAGGATTTTGACCAAGCTTCCGTCCACCTCCTCTACTTTGCTCTTCCACCAGGTGCCCTCCCATTCAGTCTTGATGATTTGGCCGACCTTGAGGAGTACCATCGGCCTGCTGGGATAGGCTGTGATGTACTCCTCAATGAAGTCTCGACATGAGGCATCCTCTATGTCTTCCCAAGTACGCTTCACTGTTGAAATGAGAAGAGAGTCCCCGCTTTTACTTATATCTTTTTACCCTGCCAATGTCATATTGCTAAATCTATAAGAAAGGGGAAAAAAGGCCACTTACATGGTCGGCAAACAGGGTAGAGCTCAGGTAGCGTCACGTAAGAGGCATAGCCATCGTCAAAGAAGATCAGGAACCTGAAACATATAACCAGGATGTCAACCAAGAAACATGGGCTATGTACGGTGCATGTGAGACTATATTGTTGCTTAACCCTCGTAATGCGCTCCCGTCTTACATAAACCTAAGGCCCCCTGGGGTCAAGTTGACCCCAAATTGTTTGACTGTTATCTTAACCATAAAGTGTAAATTCTCAATTATTTTTGTGTCACACCTTCAGTCTGACTCCAGTCCAACACATCACCACAAATTTTTCCATTTATTTTGGAATTTAGGGCCAAAAGGCCTTGCTCACATAAAAGATACCCTATTTTTGAGTTTAAAAAATGAAATACATTTTTTTTTTAAATATTTGATATGATCTTGACTATTTGACATGAACCAGAGTGGAATAGGTCAAAGTTTAGTGAGGGTGCTGTTTTTGAATTTTTTGAATGGCAGCAAATACTAACACCTAAGGCCCTCTGGGGTCACATTGACCCCAAAATGGTTTGACTGTTATTTGAAGCATAAAGTATACATTTTCAATTATTTTTGTGTTACACCTTTAGTCTAACTCCAGTCCAACCCATTACCACAAAAACTTTCCTTCAATTTAGAATTTAGGGCCAAAAGCGTTTGTTTACATAAAAGTAGGGAAAGTAAGGCAGGGATTTGGGCTTCTGCAGGCCCAAAATATGCATGTAAAATGAACCTGGCATTGCATGCTGTACATACCTCCTGTTGTTGTCCCATTATTAAATAACCATTGCTTGACCACACACATCAAACATCCAAGATAATAGATGTGTTGGAGAGCAGTCTGGTGTGACTTTTTGCCCCATTACACCACTTTGTGCTTTGGGACCATTTTGACCCCAGGAGCAAAGGAGTTGTAAAATTCAATAAAACACCCAAATTTCAATCAAATGACTTCAAATTTCTTCTAATCATGTAGAGCATGGTATCAAACAACCCCTCTAAATTTCAGACCATTTGATGTAAGAAAACACATTTTATCATCTTTTTATGTATTGTAATGTCCTTGGGGTCAATTTAACCCCAAGGGCATTACAAGGGTTAAATTATTTGTTTCCTGCTCTAATTTGTGAATGACATAATTCATGCTATGATGTCATTTTAAGGTAAGGTGTTGTTTGTCTGACATCACTTTTGTGCATTGCGCAACACCATGTCGGTTTGATAAGGTCACGTTGACATTGTGTTTAATTCGTCTGACATCATTGCATAATACGATGCCATCCCTTTGTTAGTGTAAGTGCCCCAGGATTCTGTGTGAGCCGTTACTCAAGCTCTTATTAAAAGTCACTGATAGACATAAGAATTCTAAGTGTTGTTCGTATTAGGTGGTGTTGATGAAGAAGCTGCCACCTTTGTGCGCCACCACCACCCTCATCTTTGTCCACTCACCTCATGCGATTCTTGTTGTTGGGCATTTCCGCTACTATGCCAGCATAGAGCCACACCAGGTTGCCATCCTTGTACTTTGCAACCACACGGGCCCCCACATACAGGCTTTCCAGGGTGGGGTTAAAGTCGAAGGCCACGTGATTTCCGGAGAGAAGACTCTTCCCTTTGTCAAACTTCACTTTATACTTGCATGTAAAATTTCCTAAATACGGGCACAGAGAAATCAGTATGAATAAAGGAGCAGAATAGACACATTTTGAATTTGTAATTATATGGGGATTACATGTGTTCTCAGCATCAAAAGGGAGTGAGACAATTAATAAAAGACAAATAAAATGACAGTGATTCCAAACTAAAGTTCAAACAATCAGCACCTCTTTGTCTGCTATCCCAGAGAATGTAGAACCAGCAAACATACCAACAGGGTTGACCGCAACAAGTGTGCCTTTGTGCCAGGTCTTGGTGCGCTTCTTCCCCAGGATGCTCATCCCTAATGTGAGCTCCTCTTCTTTCAGAGCGGGGTTAGGTTGGGTCATGGACTGGGATGTTGCTGGGGTTACAAACACTGCTGGCATTGAACCCTGAACACCTAAAAAGAAAAAAGAAAAAAGAAAAAAGAAAAAAGAAAAAAGAAAAAAGAAAAAAGAAAAAACAGCACACACACACACACTTTTATTATTAAATGCGCTTCCACGTATGTTGTCTGAGAATAAAAGAGTTAACGTGGAGATTTCTCACCTGACTGGCCTGGAGGCTGTGTTGGGCTTCTGAGCAACGGAGCACCAGATGGAGTCTTGCTTACTATGTGGACCAACGTTTGCACCTGCTGGTTGGTCCTCTGCAGAGCTGTGGATACCTCCTTAAACTGACCAATGGCCAAACAAAAAGCATACACACATGTTATCCAGACACAGAGATCTGATTAAAGGCTGAAGACTTTTATGTAGACCTTGCATTCAACCCTCAACCCCAATGACACCAATAGCAATGAAGTTATAAAATGGCATAAGAGTGTATTTTTTTTCCTCACCACTGTATCTTTGAGGATCTTCTTAGGAGGAACCACTAAAACATTCAAAGAAACAGAAGAGGGGCGAGATATAGAACCTGGTCATTCTGTTGTCATGGCGACATTGAATGGCATTGACTGTCACAAGAAAGGTACTCAACTTACAACAGCCAACGGCAATAACATCGTCGTCGTCGTCATCTTCAATCTCAATGACTTCACCCGACAGTACTCCTCCTCCACCACCTTCATCATCTGAGCTGCTCTCGGGGTAAACCAGGCCATTCCTACGGTAGGTCGCCTTCACCAGCTTCTCACATTCCCGCACAGATCTGAGGCGCAGAGCGGAGGGAATACGTCAGCACAAAACACACTTCACACACAATTAATGCTGTCTGTTACAACGTTTTTGCTGAATCACTGAATCTGTCTTTCAAAATGGAATTTAAACATAAATGCTCAATATGAGGAGATTCTGGCAAACTTTCTCTCTTTCTCTTGCATCCCATGTCTGTATTGCTCTGTAGCTCCTGAGCTGTCTCAGCGATAGACGGCTGCAAGGGGACGCCGGGGTGCTCCACCATCAGGACTCTATTCTATGTGTATCGCCTTGCATGTCTTTTTTTGTACCTTACCTCTGAATTATCCCACTGTAAGTTCCTATTGCCCACCCAGCCATTCGTGGAGAGAAAATCTCTTTTGGAATTGCCCCTCCTGAGGTTTCTTCCCTTTTAAACTTATACATTAAGGTTTTCTTGGCAGTTGTTCCTCGTCTTCTTAGAGAGCTTTGGGCGAGGTAGGGAATTTTCCTGATGTTGTGGGTCTGTAAAGCCCTATGAGACATTATCTGTGATATTGGGCTATACAAATAAAACTGACTGGACTTCTACTTCAAATTCAAGAAATCTGTCCCAATGTCCAATTGCATATTTCCTGAAATAATGAAGTTATTATGAATAGTAATAATTTAATATGCAAAGATGATCAAAATCTCGCATTAGTCCCAGAGCAGACCGGCGGGCAGGTGATGCTCCTGAAGCGATAGGCTCATAATGAAGTCAACTGACGTCACCGACACTTAACTTATGCGTCTAAATCTTCTTCTTAAAGAGTTCATTGGCCAACCGCCAATGAACTCTTTGGCGGTTGGCGCAACTCCAAGCTCAGCGGCGCATTACCGCCACCAAATGGACAGGAGTGGAACAGGGGCGCGCTGCAGAAAATGACGTGAGTGGTGACAAAATCGGTGACATCGTCTAGTTTCAGTTCACTATATGGAAGTCGGTGATGTCATTATTTGAGCACTCTTAAAGCAACAGCGGTACTATTTCAAGTTTGTGAATATAAAAATAAAGAGTGTAAAAGTTTGTGTTTTTTAGAAGAAAAAAAGGCACTGATTTTCATAGCAAAAATCACAAAACAAATCGTGACTTCCTGGGGGGACATAGATATGTTGACAAGAAACATAATAATCAAACTGAGAAGAAAAACAATGTTCTATGGCGGCGTCTCATCTACTCACTGGTTGGCGTTGGTGAAGAGTTTCTCCGTTTCTGCCTCTTCGTTCTCCTTCTTCTCCACCCATTCCTTCAGTTCCGTCAGCTGAGCCCGCCTCTTCTGCACCACCTCACTTTTCTCCACAGCTTCTTCAATCCACTGTCTCAAATCATCCAGAGAAACACCCAATTCCTCCTCCAGACTGGAGTCCCAGCCCTCCACCTCCATCCTGATGGGAGAGAATGAAACGTGTAGCAAAATAAATATCAAACGAATACAAGGAAACAACTGAACCTCCCTGTGGTGTCATTTGTCATTGCCGTCTGTGATGCTTAATAATCGACACACAGAAAATAACAGTCTTTCTTGTTTACTGATGTCACTGCATCCACCTGATGACAACACGGAGCAGTGCAGACACGTGAAACCGCTTCGGACCTGTTGTTTAACTGCAGAATGGCAAAAATATAAACAAAGAGGCAACATATATCCATTATAATGCGACTCTAAAAATTACTTACAGACACTTTAACCTATTTTTGCCTGCCCGTTCGTTGCCATTGGCTTTGTTTACGATCCACTCAGTGACTGTAATGCAGCAGCCTGCAGGTGAGCCGGAGAGTAGCTGCAGCTGGTTAGCACAACAAGAGCTGTGCAAACTAGAGACTTTACATCGCCTAATGGCGGGTAAAGTGATTTGGTCAACTTGAACCTGTCCGTCTACATTGGGACTTTACTCTTACAAATCCCCAAATGAGAGGGTGAGCTAAAAGCTAAGAGACTAGGCTTGATGCAGATGAGAGCGGGCTAGCTAGTTAGCCTGGCATCACCTGGAGGAATGACTTATGTGAAGGCAGGGGGCCATAAAACAAGGAACCGTGTGTCCTCTGTTAAATGCACCGGGCGCTTTAACTTCATTCCCACTCAAAGACAGCGAGCAAACTCACCCATCGCTGCTTTCCATCCTGTATGTTGGCAAATAAAACAATAGCTAACATATGAAACCGCCTAGCGAGTTCGGGGAATATGTTTTGATTACCAGCGTATGCGACGTGGGCGGTACCTTCGCGCAGCAGTATCGGGATAAACTCCGCCCGCCCGGGTTATTCAGGTTTTATAGCGTGTACACCCAAGCCTCATCATGCTGTGGACGTTCTGCAGTCACACGAAGGAACACATTACTAAGATTCCAGATGATTTATTATAGATTGTTTAATCATGGATAATAAGATATGGAATTAAGTAAACAAAAGCTGCCAGCTGTCAGTAGATGCATAAATATTTGTTGTCGGGATATCTTTACAAGTTTCACACAGAAAAGAAATACGATTTTAGTTAAGATTTAGTTTGATTGCGGTCTGCAAATCGATCTTGTATTTTTATTAATCTATTTTATCTTGTGTGAAATTATATCTATCCTGGTTGTGGGGGATGAAACTGTGTTCCGGCCCTTTCTGTGTTATTATACATAGATTAATTTCTTTTAATCTAACAGCACAGTTTTGTGCAACTCATTTCCAATACTACTGGACTTTTTTAGATGATTCTTTGAGGGAATGGATAACAGTGAAACATGGCAAAGACTCAGGATAATAATGACAACCATCTTGAATGAAAATCCTCTGAAAATCCCCCAAACATTGCGTGGCAGAGCAGAGAAAAACAAGCATCTGTTTAGTGTTATACTTCCATCATTGAGAATTTGGAAACATCTGTGTCCTATCACTGCTTATTTGAATGGGAGAATATCTGCCTTCCTGCGTCAAGCTGGTCAGCAGCTCTGAAATGGCGAACAGATCAAACATTACTTCTATTGTAGTTGGTGCTGTATGTGTGTTTTCTTTGGTTTGTGGCTCTGTCCTGTTCTCCAGATATCGTGCAGTGCTCACGTCTCCTCCTCATCTATCCGACATCAATCCAAAGTGTGGTGTGTGTGGAAAGATTACAATGGAATGGATCACACCAGCCATTGTTCATATAAACTACTGCTTGCCTTGTATTTCCAAACAGTGAATAGGCTCTTTGTTCACTACATTTATATGTTATACGTTTGTTATGTTTATCTGAACCACAAGGCGTATCGAGGTGCAAACATTAAGGTCTTACTTTCTTGATTAGACAAAATAAACTTTGACACATGGCGATCTCAAATCATGTGTTGAAATGCATTAGTCATTATGAATAGATGACTTTGATATATAATTTGGATTTGCCTGTTAGTCAATGCAAAATGTCATCTAAAATGTACCCGAACTATATAAAAGAATAAAGAGGTTTAGAAGTAACGCTGATATGCTAAACATTTTGAATAGTTTGTGACTTGTGGTACCCAGTTGTTCCCATGCGTCCTGTGGAGGATGAGATGCTCTCTGGTCCTTGTCTATCACAATGTGTCGGTCTGAGAGTGGTCATCAGTCATCAGTGGTCATCAGTCATCAGTGGTCATCAGTCATCCGCATGCGCCTCCTCGTATATGGTAACGGTGATGGCACTGTAAGGGTCCAGCACCATCTGAGCGCAGCGCACTATGGTCACCAACAAAAAGAAGCAGAGGAGGAAAAAGAAAAACAGGGCAAAACCAAGGTCCACATGCAAATTGAAGCCGCCAGCAGGGCCGGCCGGTGGGTCCATGTCAACAAAACCACAAATTTCAAAGGAAAAACATCTCCCTCCCCTTTAATTGTTAAAAAAAAAATCACGGAAGTTCTACAAAGGCTTGTAAATTATTCCATAAATAGTACTTGACTGTCTGTCCTTAGCTGCACAGGTCCCTCTGTTGATGCTCCAGTCCACTGGGCTGTTGCTGTTTCTGAGACGCCAACACTTCACTCTAACAGTTAACTACCCATGGCCTCATTTTTGTTATCCGCATTGACACCTGCTGTCCTCCACCCAAAGCTGAGATGTATTGGTGGACACACACAACCCCATTTGGCACCTGTGTCCACGATGAATATTTAATAAGGAGTTTGGTAACGATGGGGTCATTCCTGAGATTACACCCACACAACTCCTTGCCCTCTATGGTGGACAAACGCATTACAGGAGATGACACCTGTGCTTGTGGTTTCCTGGTCAGTAAAAATCATCAGCACACTGCAATATAACAGACAAGGGACACATTGTTACACATGTAAGATATCTTTCAAATGGACTATGTACCACTGCAAAATAAGATACTGTGTTACCAGATTTACCACATGCACCCATGTACACAAGGTATCTTTTCAAATCCAGACAGGAAAAAGGAAAGGGTGATGGAGAGAAAGAGGATATGACGCTCGAGTAGCAATTCATTTGAGAGTGGTTGGAAACTGATCCTGACCAAAAAAAATGCAGATTGCTTGTATTCTGATGCCACTACAGAGACACGAGTTCAAAGTGACTCTTTGCTGATGAGATTGGATCCGAATCAAAAGCTGGAATAAAGCAGAAAGAATAAGGACAGAATAAGCACAAGATTTACTTTGAAATCTAATGGCTCACTTAAGACCCAACCCAAACAAAGCTTACCTCAGTAAAACTATCTTTGACTGTTAATACCGTTAGTTCCATCCGTGTTCACCCCCAGGCTGTGAAATCGAGGAGCGAAGACGAGGGAGGAAACTGATCCCCTGGAGAAACTGACGGATATCTGCTTCTTCACTAAGAGAAAGAGAGGGGAACGAAAACAAGATACACGACAGTCAATACAATCTTGGGTTTGTGTTGCTTTAGCAGATAAGAACATAAAACTGTAGCAACACATGGACAGACACGGACGAAGGTAACTAAAAGCAGTCATGACTCTTGCATGAGTGTGACAGTGCATCGCTCCCACACACGGCCTCTGACACACCTTTTATAACTAAGACTGCTTGTGCGTAAAGATTCTGTGAGTTAGGACAAAGTGTCTCCTGTGATGTCACGACAAACAACACAGCTGACTTAAGTGATCTGACAATATAACAATTTAATACAAAAACAAAACTTTTCTTTCTCATTCAACATTTCATATACATACAGTATATTTATATATTTGTGTTTCTATGTGATAAAAACTGCAGTTCACATCATCGAAAAAACCCTTGGATACAGAGCAACCAAAGAGAGCAGTTACCAATGGAACATCCATTCAAAGAGGAAAATGGGACACTTCTTTACATGGGTTTGCATACAATTTGTCAGCAAGAATGTGTGTGAATGTGAGTGTTACACACAGACAGTGGGAAAACTAATAAAGGGGCCAAATTTCGACTATCTACACAACAATGCTTTTAACTTGTCAAAGAATTACCTTTCATTCTACAACTCTAATACTCTTCCATACCACAGACATAACAAAAACTGATTGTAAAATGCAATTTGTCGGGAGTCCAAACATCCATAACAAAGATTTTTCTTTCGCAGTTTCTGTCCAACATAATTGCTTTAGCTCCGTTTATTCCATTTTTTCCTGAATAGAACCCTGATTAAACCATTACTAAAACACCAATCAGAGAAAAAGGGCAATGAAGAGGTCAACAGTTCAAAACCTTGAAATAACAACACGACAATACTTGGGAAACATTTCAGTTAATTCAAACATCACTATTGTGTCTCCATTTTAAAACAACATTAATCAAGAAAATCATTTACGACAACAATAAAGAATGGCTTTTAAGTACATAATTCCTGCTTGTTAATTATTGCTGTGTGATTTCATTCTTATATATCTTTTATAAAAGGAGTACAAAAGTCCATACTTGGTACAGGGTAACAGAGTGACAGGAAGAGGAGCAAATCAAGCAAGTACGAAACCCCATGAATGCCTATGTATCCGTTTGACATACATACACATGCATGTAATATACTGTCCTGTATATGTAGGCAAAGGAAAGCTAAACGTATACATCTCCAAAGGGCACTAGGACAAACAGTACACAGCTATTACAACACTGTGTGCCTGTGTTACTAAAGTAGATCATTCAATAGAGGGAAAACAAAACGATGACGTGTACGGGTGATTCCATTGACGTACGTGGGAAACTACCGATTTAGCAAATAAACTCAATGCAGGAGCGCTCAGAGAAAGCAGTTGGTCAAGTGCTGACATGCAGGCACATGCTGTGGGTCTAAAGACGGTAAGGTTAGCACAGACTGTAGTGGTTTGCGTGCAATAGCCAGGAAGTTTAAAAAAAAAGAAGAAAAAAAAAAAAGAAAATCACGAAAGTTGTTCATTCCAGCAAATTCCTGAGAGATTAAATCAACGATAGGCGTGATTAGTCAACATGCTATAGGGCAAAAACAGCATAATACACTCTTCGTAAAAGCCTGAGAAAAACCAAGAGCATTAGAATTCCAGTAATAAAAGGCCTTTGTGTGTGTGTGTGTGTGTGTGTGTGTGTGTGTGTCAGAAGTGTAAGAAGATGTTGTAGAGTCTGTCTGGGCTGCTGTGCTTGTGAGATGGATGTGTGCTTTCATATATTTATATACATGGCATATCTACAACATGAAATGGTTGTTGAGCTTTGGGCAGTGCTAGGAAGAGAATTCTCTTCAAATGGCCTGAATATCATGAAAACAATCCTCTTTCTGTCAGTAGCAATTCCTTGATTTTCCTCCCCTATATATCTGTAATCAGATTTACCCCTGCCATCTTTGACTGGCTTGTGGCAGTGCAATTTAAGCCATGCAAAGCAAAGGGGAAGAGTTTTACTCTCAGGAGCAGAAAGGGTAAATGAAGAAAAAGAGCTGAGGAGTTAAATAGAAGAAAGGGAAGAAGAAAGGAGAAACTACAACGACTAATAGAAGACAAAGTGTTGGATGAGCACACAAGTAACGGCCAGTTCACTCGTTGAATGAAGGGTACATAGGAATCTCAAAGTCATCGTTGTTGAAGTTGGGAGGCTGATCCAGCATAGACAGCACGTCCTGAAACAGACAGGAAGACGCAGATGTCAAGGTTAATTCAAAATGACAGAGAGGACAGAGGGGAGACAGAACAGCACACTTAAAAGAGAATGGACTCACATCGCTGACGGGAAACATGTCTTGCTGGTTGCCTTGAGCGTGGGGATGCTGCTCTGCGTTACTCTGGGAGTGCTGCTGGCCCTGCCACTGGGGCCACACTGCCTCCGCTGCTCGGGATGGAAAGTGTGCGCTTGACTGAGAGCCATCTGTGACAGAGGACAGCAGGGGGGTGTAACTACGCAGGAAGCCTAGCAGACCTCAGCCTCGTTTGCTGATTGGTCCTCAGGCGGTGCTTTCTAAACTCATAACATAACCTGCTGCGTACCAGGCTAGCCCCAACAGAGCGTGATCACACCCGTACAACACAACCTACCATAACCGTTGTTGTTTAGATTGGCCCGAGGGTTGATGGGTGGATAGTTTGCACCGTTGGTAACAGTGGGAGCAGCACCTGTGGGCATCTGGCCAAAAGAGGTTGACGATCCACCGCCAAATCCTCCCATGGCTGAAAATGGTGGAGACATGGTTTTTGCAGCCTGGGGAGCCACCTGCTGGTTGGAATTAGGCGGGGGTTGTGTTAATTCTATACATTTTCCACAATAAGCAAACAAGGATCATTACATGTTGGAATCATTTGTGAGGGAAAGTCCGACTGAAAATAGAAACAAGGACAAGGAACATCGTATGACGGATCCTGTTGCAATGGCTGACCTGGTTATTGAATGGTGGCCGAGCTCCATGTCCGGCCCCGGGCCATCCTCCTGTTGGCCCTCCATGGAGGGGACTGCCAGTGCTGGACGGGGCGACTGTTTGGGGAGCTCCACTCTGACGAGACATCTGAGCCAGAATCTGCGTGGCTGAGTGAGCTGGCTGTGCCATCTGTGGGGCCATGGGCACCGGCCTGGAGGCAAAAAGGAAGGGAGTTAGTGTAAACATACACACATCACATTTTGAAGGGACCAAAGCTAGAGAGGTAACGACATAACTATGTTTGACAGTGGTAAACTCAAGCTTGGACTCAACTTCCCTGCCAGAAAGTAATTATTCAGGATGCAAATACTGAAGGTTCCTCACCTGTACGCATCATTGGAACGGCCACTGGTGTAGTTGGCTGTCGGGTAGATCTGTGTGGCGGGAGCGGACGTGGACGGCAGGCCTTTGGGTTGGTCGGTTGGTTGGAAAAGGGAGGGGTAGAGCTCTGGCTTCTCCATGCTCTTGCTATGGTCTGGTCCTGCTGCTGTCACTGCCTGAATTGGCATCTGAGGACCATCACAATTATGATAGAGGTCACCACTAGTTCTCAAGTGCCTAGGTTGTGAAATAATTGACCTGAATCCAACTGTCCAACTGTAATCGAACAGCTCAACCGATAACTAACATCTGGTGTACAACAATTACTTGAAGATTTAATTCACTACAAAATTTTGTATTTACCAAGGCAGTGGAATTCCTGTCAAATACAAAACTGCAAGCAAATGGCAGTCTACTCATATGGGATCTATTCAAAATAGAAAATTCAAAACACAAAGAGGAACTTGCTATTGTTGTTGGGAAGAGGCCTGACTCACAGAAGTCTTCTTCTGTGTTTTTCAAAAGAATTGCAGTACAGACAAAAAAAAGTTGTTTGGCATGGTGCTGGCCTTAAAATCTCTTTAACTGACTGACGCATGTGTACATCCTTCCTGTTGATTCTAACGTAAACAATGGCAAGCTGTGAGACTGTTAACAAGAAATTAAAGTTTCCCCAATAGCTCCCACCGATTGACTGCTGAACAGAGAGTGATCAACAAGCGTATTGTTCACTAATACAGCGGGGGACACAGAACAATCCCAAGAGAGGGGGTGTGGTAATCTATCATTCAGTCAAACTGGACACGTATGTGCCCATACGCATGCATGTCCTAACCTGTGAGAGACTGATTGGTCCTGGCTCATATAGACCGTCTCTCGTTCCACCTCCCTCCAGCTCGGCCTGCTGCTGCTGTAGTTGCCTGAGAGAGAGAGAGAAATGTTGAAAGTTGATTTGAAGTTGAATGAAGGGCTTCAGTGCCATGTCCTTCACCACTGAGCAAGAAATCCCAAACACCTGCTGACAAAATAGCACTCAACCTGCCACCGGTCACCATAACAACACAAAAGAGAAGTCAGGGCAGAGAGGGAAAGGAGTCACACACTTCAACAGAGAAAAATGTTACTCATATACACACCGTGTTGTATTAAATGTCGCCGTCAGTTGTCCAAATTTAAAGCACATTTACTACCAAACATGTACACCTAGGCATGCTTTGTAAAAGGCAACAGCACTAATATTCCAACACTACAGGAAAACACAGATGAAAATGAGGGGAAGAAGAATCACCCAGTACAGGGAAATGTAAAAAGAGAAAAGGGCTATTGCTTGCTAGAAGAAGCAGTAGTCTCCCATGAAGAAGCCCCTGTTCTCCCATGCAGGGGGGGAGGTCAGTCAGGTCAGGCCTATTCTCACCTGGTGGCTACCTGCCCCGGGCTGAGCACCACAGAAAGGCCATTTGGGCTGCTCTGACCCAAGGAGGGGGGCAGCGAACCCCCCGGGGAGGAGATGGGGGTGAGGGAGTCCTGAGTAGAATTTCTACTGCCCCACAAACACAGTCGGGTGCAGGGGAGAGGTGTAGGGAGAGCACGATGAGAGAGTGGCTTATTAATAAGACTGTGGTGTGGGTGAGAGGAACTGGGGGGTTGGAGGGCGATGGGTAAGCACACAAACAGGGATCTTTCACAACACAACAGTCACATTTCAAGAGATCAATAAAATATTTTTGTGCAGCTATTGATTGCGCAATCACGTTGCATTAGCAATGGTACTTGCAGAATAGGTGTAACGAATGAGCGACTCACTTGACATTGGCGTTGGTACAGATGATGTACTCAATCTCCTCTGAAAATGGATTCTGGAATGTGAAGGAGCTTGTTCTCATCCATATCCATTCTCTGGATTTAGAGCGGAACCGAAACATCACCGACAGAACCTGACCCTTTAGCTTCACCACCTGTAACCAAGGATTTCAACATGCCACAAAAATGTAACGCCAGTTTTCATATTTTCACGTGTAGTGAAAGTGGCTCCTCCAAAAGCTGCACATGTAGTCAAGGGACCCTACCTGCTGGAAGCTGTCTCTCAGTAAGCCCTGGTCCTCATGGTGGGCTAGCTCTAGGATACTTTTCCCAAGCAATTCCTGTAACACACATTTACATTTACTCAGTTGGCAGTTAATCCAGAGTGACATTATTTAACGACTGAGAAGGACTAGGCAGATCAAATGGAGTTTAGAAACTCATTCTACCATCTATGGAGGAAGTCAAGGGGTGAGATGACAACAGACTGAACCAGGAGCTGTGCTTCACAAGTATGTTGTGATTTTCCACATATTGTACAGGGGGAATTCTTTGAAGGTGAGTTTTCCTATCGATCATGGCATTCAAATTCCAAGCAGACAATGTGGGAAAGACTTATAAGGAGTCAAGCTGGAAGTTGATTGGTGGTTGTAAAGAGGGATTGGCGGGAATGACGAGAGCTCAGTCTTTAATAAGTTAAGCTGAAGGTGCCGTTCCTCAATCAGCCGAGATATCTGTGAGGCATGCACATATCGGTTCAGAGACTGTACAGGACTAAAAGAGCTGGGTGTCGTCAGCATAGGAATAGTACGAGAAGCCATGTGATTGGCTCATTTGCCAACTGAGTTGGTGTGTATTGAAAAGAGAAGGATTACAGTATTACAACTACAATTGGCCCATAAGACATTGACGTTCATGGCACAGGGGTTGTTAAGGGACTCTCTCCGTCAGATAGATGTGAGCTTTACCTGGGGCTGGTAGCCCACGGTGGCAAAACAGCGGTGGTCTACAAAGGTGAATGTTCCCTGGCAGTTGTGGCGTGAGATAAACTCCACTGGAACACTGATACTGTTCATGTCCGTGTCACCTGGGCAACAGGTCACCTAAAGAAACAAAAAAGCAAAGGTAACAATCAATTGTGTAACAATCACAAATATGTGCAAGTCTCATATATCAGGATTTTGATTTTATCTTTTTTTTTTATCAGGGCAAGTCAGCCATAAAACATATAATGTAAGAGTTAGGATTGGGATCGTAAAATCTCCCTTTTTAGGAAATTTACAATACAATACATTTTCAAGAAATTGTTATGTTAGAATCAAAATGTCGTGTCAGGTAAAGGAAATTCTACCCAGATGGGGAGAGAACAACTCTAATCCTTTCTTTGGTATGACTCTTTGAATGAATTGAATGAATCATACCTGTAGTCTCCCAATGGCAACTAGACAGTATCGACTCCCCTGAGTGTTGTCTGCTTCATCGTCTGTTAATGACACCCCTAAAAGAGAGGAACATGGACAAACTGTGTCAACACATGCCACACTGTGTAACTCGTGACTTATCACACCTGTTGACTTTGGCTTTTGTAATCCTAAGCAGCTCCTGGCCACAGGGTGAAGGGTTATTGACATGCTATTCCAACATCCACAGAAAAACTATTTTACCTGCAGGTGGCCAGGACTTGATGTATCCAGTACAGTGGACAACTACATACTGGGGCTCCCCTTCCTTAGCTACACCCAAACCATTCCTTTGGTACAAGAAAGTAAAAATAAAAGTAAAAGTAAAATACACAGCAACTCATTTTCATCAGGACAAACATCAGGACAAACATTAGTTTGTGCTCAGAATCTGCACATCTGGTTGTAACAGCTTGGTTCACCTGTTTCTATTCCTAAGGAAGTTCAGTCTGTTCATAGACAGAGGCTCCACCGGACATGATCCACACCTGCAAACACAGCACAGCAGATGAATCATTTATTTATCTAGACTTTCTGCCAATACAAACAAATTGGTTATACATAGAGTCAAACCTCATTCTGCAGATGAACGACCGACGAGCTCCCATAGTCATTCTGGCTGAAGACTGCTGACCTTCCTTCTTCACTGTTCCTGTCTTCAAGTCCAACATCCTCCCTTACAATGCAGAAAGAGACAAAGGAGAGTTAATGAGGGGGCTGCTGAGGTCTCATAATCACAAGGGAGACACACCATAGAGCATACAGTTGTGTATAGTTTATACACATACATATGTCCCTGAATGTCAAGCACATTCCTTTTATAATTACAGTTTAGACAGTGGCTCATCTACAATTCCACGTATGCGCGCTTTGTACCTGTATTATTATTCTCAGCAGTAGAGAGCTGCTCCCTGAGCTTTTCTGTGTCATCGGGGTGGAGCTGATCGTACAGGGAGGAGCCGAGCCATTCAGATTGCGGTTGATTGAGGACGGGTGTCAGAGAGTCGGAGACGTAAACAACACGGCCAGTCTCACATGAAACAACGAACAGGAAGCCATCGGCTGCTTCCAGGATGAGGTGCTTCAGCTCCTATAATCAGGGAGTATTAAAGGGAAGGAAAGCAGTGAGGATGAGCACTTTATCATGGCATCTGCATCTCATAAATCCTGAAAGAATTGTGCGTATTACAGCCTTTATCGCCTTCGTCATGCTGCCTTAAGGCTGGTACAGAAGTTGTTGAACTTGTTGATGACCAGATCCTGTAGTTTTCAAATGAAGCATGGGGATACAATATCATGTGGACCCAGTCAGCGAGGAAGATGTGCAGAATTGAATACTCTGCAATCGCTTTTGATCTGATTTCTTTTGGTTTGATTTAATTTTCTTTTCGATAAGTAGAGGTAACATGACACCAGCAGGAAGCCATTGTGTGGCGGAATGAGTTCAAAATCAGATAATGGTTAAGGTTTTAAATTGTATAGTGTTGGTGATAGTGCAGCTCTAAGACCAGAATCCGTGGCAACTCACATAGGTACACACTTATCTATGTGTGGGAGATATTTGTTTCCTCGCCCTAAACCTGCTTCAAGCTTTTCCCGTTGTGGAATTGATGCAAATAAATCACAGACAATGACAACCAGGGGTGAAAGCAGTGTAGTTTAACATCTCAAGCTTCTTCCACACATACACGCCCTTCCATTGTTCCTACCTGATCAGTGAGAAAGGATGGTTTGTAAGAACCATCTGCATTGGTATTGCCACTTCCTCTCAGAGACTTCATATGGGACACTGCCATTCTCAGGATGGTGAGTTTGTCTGGCTTCCGTGCCAGCGCACTGCATGTGGGCACCATGTCGGACAATTCTGTGATGTAGGCGGTCATCTTGTTCCGCCTCCGCCTCTCGATCTCACTGTGGTTTTCCCTGGTGCGAGGGAACGAGGGAGGGAGGGAGGCAGAAGTGAAGGAGGCAGGTGGGACAGAGATGGGGGAAACAAACAGGCAGGTGGAGAACATGGAGAGAGTTTAGAGTTAATGTTGCAATGTAAGTATGTCAATCGGGAAGCGGTGGGATTGAGAGGATAGAGGGGAAAAATAATGAATACATAAAACAATAACGTGTAGTCAATGATCTATAAAAATGATCGTGAGAAAGCAAGGTGGCCTGGTCTTTCAGGGCCAGTTGGTGTGACAAGAGAGAGCAAGTGCTGAAAGAAAAACAATCTTCAGATGACCTGAGAGAGAGAGAAGAGAAAGGGAGACAAAGAGGAGAAAGACAGGCGGGTTGCTAAAGAGGAAGGGATTACCAATGTGAACCGAAATCCCCGACACACACACACAGCATACAGCAGTTAGTAACATAACACAGTGGTGGGTTGAGACAGATTACCAGCTGCCTTGAGCAAAGAAGCATACCATTCTGACAGGCATGAGAACAGACCAATCAAGCTGGGAAATATCTGGATTTTGTGCTGTCAAAATGAAAACAGTCCGCAGTCCCAGCAGGACAGGACAGGACAGTGCTGCCTCAGTGCATTCAGTATTGATATGAATACAAGCAGGAGAGGTAGCCTTCCAGAGCGGCACACTCATACCTGGCTAGTTTTTCCATATCTGCAAAACTCTGATCTTCATCCAAAACCCTGGAAATGAAACCAACCCCACTTAAACATTGGTCCAAAACGTGCGACCGACACTGAAAAGAGGTGTCACAGAAAACAACCAGGGAAAGGAAAAAGAAAGCAGCTTCGGGGTAATTGGTATTTTCATATAACAATACACCCCCTCCCCCCTTCACACACACACACACACACACACACACACCCGCACTCGCACACACTTCTTGACATTCACCATCCTACCTAGCGAAACGCTCTTTGTCATTGCCGCCACCTCCTGATTCATCATCACACCTGTGGAAATACAGACAATAAATATAAATAACACACTGACATGATACATCAACTAACTAACTTAATATATAAAAGACCTTTAACATTTTGTATATAAATATATACCTGAACAGCTTGTTTCCTTCATCATCATCGTCGTCATCATCATCAAAGTCTGGCCTGCAATATGAACGAGAGAGCTGATGAAGACGTTGCTTCACTTCACATTCCTCTCACACTTTAGTCACAGTGTGACAGCCAAATATGAATCACAGAACACAACATCCTGATGGAAACTTACGCTGCTCGTCTCTTGTTTGCCCCTTTAGGTACAACAGCTCCACCATTTCCTTGAATCCCACTTGCCCCCAGCCCCAGACTTGGATCGGGCAATTCTATTAATAACAAACACAGACACACACAGACTGTAGCATAGGCGACATACATGGGTGACAGGTGACTTCCTACGGAGACTCACACACACTCACACAGTGCAGACAAACTGACGAGAACTAGTTTCAAACATCGGTTTGCAAGTTAACATTAAGTATTAAATATGATTCAGTTTGTTTACAGTCCTCTTTTTAATAAATTTGCTACATTTCCAACGCATCGGCAACATTTCATTGTTAAAACGGATTACTGTCGACAATCACGACACTGAGATTGAGTCGCTTCAAGCAAAGACTACAAGTTGAGACATTTGTTACCTTCATGTAGCGAACCAACAACAGTCCAGTGTCCAATCTCCATTTAATCTAGGTTTGGATTCTCTGTGGCCACGAGAGCAAAATCACAAGCGGCTCGTCGCAAACGCTAGCCAGTCCGAAGTTAGCAACAGTTAGCCGAGTAGCCTTTTGCGCTGTAGCGGCTAGCCTTGTGTGGCTATGCTAATGTAGCTGGTGCTGTCACGCTATCTATCTTTAGGGAACTGGGCGACGTGGCTATGCTACACAAACACGCCCCGGTGCCTGACAACTGCATGAGTCGAAATGTTTACATGAATGGTTTCGCGTTTGCGTCACTTTACCTGGGTTTGAAGAGGACATGTCCGTGTGGAATAACATAAACAAACAACTTCAGCTGCGGGAGGAAAAAAAAATCCTCAACCCACGCCCCTCCCCCTTGCTAGTTAGCTAGCTCGAGGCTAACTACTTCCCTGACGGTTTACTGATGTTTACGCCTTTAAATCCGGCTATAAACGCCCAGCGCCATGATTAAAACCATCCACACGAACTAGCAGAGTGGGAAAAAAAGACAAAATAACGCCACTGCTCCTTCGGTGTCCTTTATCCCTCCGTTCTCCCGGTTTAAACCCCCTCTGTATTCAAGATGGCGTTCACGCTAGTTGAGTTCAATCTGTCGTCAGTACCTTTGTTTCTGCTCCTTCTATTGGACATCACGTAGCCAGATACAACTGACGTGACAAGTTGGGAAATCCAGCTTTTGCTCCGCCCGGCTGGCGGTTAAACCCCCCCGGTCTGACTTTGGGATGACAGCTGGACGTGAAGCAGATGATGCCTTTATTCTGACAGGCTGGTCAAAGTTTGCCAAACACGTATCCATGACTTGTTTTGACCACACTCAGGTCCAGATCACCGCTGTTCTGGGCTGTGAGAACATTCAACTAAAGAAACAAGCAGGAGAGGTAGCCTTCCAGAGCGGCACACTCATACCTGGCTAGTTTTCCCCCCCCACTGCTATACAAATTCTCGTACAATAAGACATGATACTTTTTTTCGTCAAATTCCTTGAAATCATATACAATCACACAGATTTTAAATGCAGGACACACATGCTTTTTACAGAGGGAGCTCAGGGCAGACCCCCCCAAAACTGAACCCCCTGGCTGAAGACTGCTGACTGCTGACCCCCCCCCAACAGTTTGGGTGTTCGGTGCTCCTTGCTCGAGGGCACGTCGGCAGTGGCCTGGAGGCAAACTGGCAACTCTCCAGTCCACTTCCTTGGTCCATACAGGGACTCGTCCAGTGACCCTCTGGTCCCCAAGCTGAGTTCCCTATGGACTGAGCTGTGTGTTTGAGTCTAAACATGCACAAAATGTAGTCAACAAAACATTTTCTATAATTTATAAAGTATGATATGTATTTTCGATTAATAGTGGTCTCTTATCACACACTCCTGAACACAAGAACATTTTCCCTGACCTGATTTTGCTTCTTCTTCTGCCTTTTAAGGTGTTTGCATGTTATTTCCTTACTTACTGCTGTTGACATTATCTGGCTGTTTGATGTTTTTGATACATGTACTGTATGTATACACAGGCATACACACCCAAACACCCAAACACACCAACGCACGTACACGCTCACACACTCGCACACTCACACACTCACACAATCAACTGATGCACTTACAGCCGCCAATTCAAATCAAATGTAAAAAATGTAAGTTTTTGAACTCCTACATGTTGTTGCTTTGGAAAAAGTTTAGAAAGCTTATTTTTCCTCAATGTTTGACTCATCAATTGTTGTAAGACTGCGTGCATTTGCTTCTCCGGCTGCATATGGTGCTATAAGAGCCTTTTGTTTGTTTCCTCTGTGTACCAGCCAGGCAAATGAATATGGCTCTAGAGCGAAATTCGTGCAAAAAAGTCGTGCTGACATTTAGGCTCAAATTGTGTTGTTTGGGAACATATGTAAAATCACCTTAAAGGCTCGGGCCGTGCTTTGATTTCACTCAGTTGGTACTTGTTGGCGTGTCATGTCTGCTGCTTAATTCACTTTTTTTCGTTAGGTGGTTACTTGTTGCTGTAGGGTGCCTCCCCTCTCACGAAAACTGGAAACTCTGTATAGTACGTACAGTATAGGAAGGGAGTTTTAGTTGGTTAGTTTTAGCTGCAAAATAAAATAACTTATGGATTCTTTTATCTACATGAATGAGAACAAACATGTTAAGACGTTTGTAGGGCGTCTCTGCTGCCCTCTACTGCTGCCCTCTACCCCACAATAAAATCCACTCCACATGGTATTTAATATGATCTGCTGTTTCACATATCCTTTCAAAATACGCTGTGTTTTGATTGTCTTATGTTATTAGATCTGTGACAGTGAAGCCTATCAGATTCAGTGCATCTGCTTGATGTCTCTGCACACATAGAGACAAATGAAAACAGCACTGGACAAGCTGCTGTAGTTGTGATTCATCATTTTGGCTTTTATTATTAATAACAATACTTAGGCATCATTAAAAACAGAATTCGTAAATAAAAAATAAAAATTAACACTGTCATTTGGACACCGTTGTTTGCTTATGCCTGGGAGAGATTTTGCCGATTGATCTGGGTTAGTAAAGGGGAACGTGGCCGTGGAATGAGGGAGAGTTTGAGAAGAAGGAAGCTTTGCAGAGAGCAGAGGAGATGTGGAGGAGGACGACATAGGAGACAGGAAAGAAAAGAGGACAAAAAGCCAGCAGAGAGGAAGCATCTCATAGATACACATAAGGCACTTGACGTAACATCAATTCTTAAAGCATAACAAAACATTCATTGTTTCAATATCTGTAATAAAACACACCTGTAAACCCGTTTCAGACATAGGAATCACACCTAAAATCAACCAACTCTTGACTTTCTACCCAGGCTGACACAAGCTGCACGGCTGGGTAATGATATCAAGAAATCTGGACCACAACTTTAAAAACTGGACAAGGTTTATCTGCTCTGTCCCAACTCTTGGATTTTTGACAGAGCAGAGCAGCTCTGTAAAGGTTTTCATCATTAGCATGGTTCAGGATCAAAATGTTTTTTCCACGAGATATTCAAACAGAATGCTTAAGAGAAACAATTAACAGTTAATGTATTTAACGGAAATAAAAAATGGAAAATAATGATAACAACCCCCTTTTTGTAATCTAGTCACCTACAGATCTAAAACCAAATTCCCTTAATCAGAGATAATTTTTTACACAACTGAATACATCATTACTGGTCCATGAGCTGCAAACGGTGAGCAGAGACACAGTGCGACTGCAGACAAGATGTCACATAATACTTGAGACACTGTGAGTTTGTGCAAAGACATTGCAGGAACTGAGCAAACATATTATTGCATAGAAACAAAAAAATTGAGGAAATAAATGCCCCGTTGTCTCACGTTCAATAACACTCACACCAACTGTCACTTTCATTTGTTCTTTCAGTGGTAAACACAAAAGGCAAAGTGGCAACAGGCAAAACATGCTTAAGGCAGAAAGTTTTACAATGGCATTTTAAAGAAAATGTCATAAGGGCCATTAGCTGTAAGGCACGTGGTTAGAACAAGGAAAGCTATAGTAGAAGCGACGCTACTCCCCCCTGTGTTCACTCTGCACTTCCACACCTCGTTCTTCATGTTCTTCCCTGTCTGAAATTCTGGATGACCTGCTGAAGTGACTCGCATCACATTGGCAATGGTGCATTTTCTCTGACGACAAAGCAAAAAGCCACGCCACCGAATGAGTGACTGGATTGTGTACCATCTGCTGGATCTCCGTAAAAAAAACGACAAAGTGTACGACTGTGTGTGTGTTTGCGTGTTGTGCAAGAGCAACAGTGTCACATTACTCTCTCTCTTTTATCCGTCTCTCCTGCTCCCCCACTGAGGGATATGAGTCCTTCTCACACTCTTTTGTCCTGACACTTGTTTGCTTTCACTCTGTCTTGCTGTGGTTGTTGTTGTGGACCGCGTGACCGTTCTGCACGGGTCCATTTTTCTTCTTCGTCTTTTTATCCTCCCCCTTCTCCTCCTCCTCCTCCTCTTCAGATTCGTCCGTCTCGTCTTTGTCACTCCGCTCGTCGTCCACTTTTTCCTGAGAGAGAAGAGAAAGGAGGAAGGTGCTTAGGAACACTTCAGAAATCAAGGATGCCTGCAGCTCAGATTAACATTAAATTAACATATGTTTGCTCACATTGTTGGTGAGGAAGCGGACTGCGATACGAATAATGAGAACAGCCCAGAAGATGTGTAGACACTGCAGCACCATCAGAAGGCCGTTGAAGAAATAGTATCCAAAGAACGGCTTATAGATGGTCACAGGGTAGATCCATGTACAGTAGATAATCCTGCAACGGAGACAAGGTGGAGGAGCAGGGAACTTTAGTTGTATGTACATTAATAGAGCTTATACATGTGTGCGTGTGTGTGTGTGTTGATGTGATCACCTTACCTGAAGGGAAAGATGACGAGTCGTGTAATGATGAAGATTGCAGCAAACACAATGAAGATGTAATTGCAGGCATTTCGCCACCCAGCATAGTTGAACATCTTTGCAGACTGTAAGTGGGACACACAGAAGTTCAATCGAGCTGAAGTAACATCCACCAGGTGGCAGTATATAATCACTTTACTCCACTCGCATATGAAAGGGAATATTCAGTAAGAATGAAAACATTAACTCCATTCCAAACACGTGTCTTGTTCCTTATTGTGTATAAATGTCATGGATGTATAGTTATATATAGTTCTTTGTGTGGTATTAGTGCATGGACCCTTTCTTCCTGACTGCATGACCTGATTGTGAATAGTACACAGGGTCATGTCATGTCAAGCAGTCACACGTGTGGACTGGACAGACCGCCAGCTGGTCTGATGTCTTGCCAGGACGAGGTGGCGGACACGGAGGCGTACCTCAAGAAAGAAGTCAGATGAGTCGTGCACCAGCATGATGAGAGTTCCAGCACGGATATAGTTGACGCACCAGGAGAAGCTGATGAGGAGGATTGTGGCTACATGGTGGACAATCTGCTCCTTGAAGTCCTGAGAGGGAGAGAGCGAGAGAGAGAGAGAGGGAGAGAGAGTGGGAGAGAGTGGGAGAGAGTGGGAGACAGAAAAAGACAAATGTTAAGAATATACGTTTATGTGTGTGTGTGTGTGTGTGTGTGTGTGTGTGTGTGTGTGTGTGTGTGTGTGTGTGTGTGTGTGTGTGTGTGTGTGTGTGTGTGTGTGTTTATGGCGTGTGTTGTGATTGCTTAGGTCAGGTGTTGGAGGAACACGCTGTGCCTCTTTGGTGAGATTTGCCCGTCTTACGCTCGGCTGATTCAGGTTGAACAAAGTCCAGCCACACACGAACACACGTGTAACAGCTGTCTAATGTTCACACAATCCATGTCAAATGTCAAACTGATCAGATACAGATAAACACACGGTTTTCTTGGCTATTATGCACAGCTGATCATGATGTCAGTGTGAATTCTCATCCATTCCGTTTGATGGACTGTATTTCCACTCACTTTACGTTTGACATCAGAAGCCACGCTGAAGAGCAGGGCGGCGTAGAAACCCAGCTCGATCATGTAGTACCAATACTGAGAGGACAGCAACGTCTGGAGCAAAAGGGAACAGGTCTTTAGTTTCAGATCCATACGCCACTGAGGCTATATTAGGAGCGCTATATTGGGAAGGTGTCTTTGTGTTTTGTACATTCAGTGTACATTCCAGAGACGTACCAGCACAGGGAAGCCTTCCCACATCTCCTTTAGGTCATACAGCCAGGGTTTCTGGAAGGAGAGATGGAGTGTGAGCGGGACAGCAGAGGTAGACAGGTGTATTTATATCAGCTGAGTCAGCATAGCAATGCGTCAACACATCTGCCCTGTGAGAGGCGAGATCATCACAGCAAAGACACAAGACTACCATGGATACGCTTGAGTTATGATGGCAGGACGGGTGATGGATGAGGATGGGAACATGGGAACAGGAGACAGTAAGTTTGTGTGTGTGTGTGTGTGTGTGTGTGTGTGTGTGTGTGTGTGTGTGTGTCTGTGTGTGTGTGTGTGTGTTTGTGTGTGTGTGTGTGTGTGTGTGTGTGTGTGTGTGTGTGTGTGTGTGTGTCGGGGAGAGAAGGGGGGTTCAGGTTAGCGTGGCACTACTCACATCGATGAGGGCGGCCAGGCCAGCAATGAAAGCAAGAAGGTAAAAGGTAAATCTCCAACTGCAAGAGAACACACGCACACACACCCGCACACAAACACACACACAATCACACTTTCTACTCAGTCACTGGGGAAAAGACATGAGAAGCATTTTCTACTCAGCATACACATAAACACATCATGCAGACACACAACGTCTCCCTCACAGAAGGGTGCACAGGAGAAATGTCTGCTGATTGGGTGGCCTTGAAAAACAGGAGAATGTCAAATCAGGATACGCACTCACACTGAGACACACACACACACACAGCGAGGCACACAGAAATACACACATTGCCCAGCACGTGCTGGCGTCCCCGCACAGACAGCTATAGCCGTCAGACAGTATCCTGCCTGTTAGTGTCCTGCTACACACACCAACAGGGGTCAAACCCACTGCAGCCTCAGAAAGAACACAGTCAGCGACATAGATGCAAACAGTAAGAAAGAGGAGAGCACAGAAAGGGACGGAAAGAAAGAGGAGACACGGCGAGTGGGACAGATCCACCGGAGGGGCAAATAAGGAAAGAGAAACAGAAAGCCTGTTGTGTGCCGAGACACAAAAGATTGATTGAGCAGAGAAATGTGGAAATCACACGCGATGCAAGGCGACCCCATAACCAGGGAGCCACACACATGCAGTCACATGCACATCTGCATATAGAGAGAGCGCCGGGCCGCTGAAAAGGCAGCTTAGGTGTCAGGTATCAACACACACATGTAGCAGAAAGGACGCACACACACGTCTATGACATGGATCATGACCGCAGCGATGAAGCTAATGGGAATGAGAGTCGCTACAGGGGGAATTAAACACACAACGCCACACACGGGGTTAACACATTATCTACTAAATACCCAACACATTCATGCACATCGCTGCATATTTTACGAGGTATCAGTCATGCTGGCGCGTGCTCGGTTGCGGATACATATATGGGGTCCGGTGTCATCTGTTGCCGCGGCGAGTGCCTGTGGTCTTATCAGGTGATTGTGATGTTGGTTTAACAGCGCTCCTGCTACGGCAAACGCTCACATGCAAAAATAACCAAAGGTGCTGACAGAGACCCTGGTGCCCTTTGCTACTGAGTGTGTGGGTGGTTGGATTTGTGTGTGTGTGTGTGTCGCGGAGGGTACAGGAGTGATAGACGAGGAGTGGTATTGTAATGAATGTGTGATATAAATAGAGGGATACTTTAGCCCTCAGACATGTGCTCCTATAGCCATAAGAGCGTGAGGATGGCAGCTGCTTCAACCTGCAGCACGGCCAGCAGCGACCACATACGGTATATACGTTTAAATCCGCCTGAGCGTTTGAGTTACCTGGCCTCCCGGAACTTTTTCAGCAAACTGGGCCTGTCCTGGTTCCTCCGTCTCCTGAACCATCGCTGTACTTGTCTTTCTGAGTGTCCCGTCTGCTTACAAAGACTCAAGATGGAACTCTGAGAACAGCACAAACACAAACACACCACAATTACTGTCATGTACTGTGAGCGTCACTCGTATGTGTTTATTATGCGGCTCTCTGCGACGCACAATACTGATCGGTGTGTGTTGTTAATGCGTTTTCCCTTCCGTGTGAGTGTGAATGTACCTGTGAGGGGTTTTTGGTGACGGCGCAGTAGTGCGACTCCAGTGTGGGGTTGTGCGGGGCTTTGAGCCGCACGGTTTCTTTGACCCCGAACAGAGAGGCCAGAGGCGTCGCCACCGTCCTGCAAAGACACAACGACCCCCCGAGTCAGACACGAGACCAAACGCAGACCAAGCGGTGAAGAGAAATGAGAAACAGGGAGAAGCAGTGAAGAGTACACACACACTTTCTTTGATCATACAGTAGTAGGACAGAGTAGGAGTACATACTGTGTGTCTGCGCTCACCGTGATGGATGAGAGGTGAGGATGGAAAACAACAAAAAGGAAGGGAGCTTCTTGGCATTAGCAAAGGTAACAATGACGTGATTGCGTAATGAAGCTGGAAGAGTGTATTTGAGAAACAATGAGTCACTTAAGAGAACAGACCTTTGCTTATCTTAGTGTACGGCTCAGGAGAAGGGAGATTAAATAATTACTTAGAGTAAAAAGATAAAAACTGCATGCTTAAGTGAAATAATATAATTGGAGATCAGAGGAGATTAACAAAGGACACCGTCGTGTTTGTGTTGGAGGCCGGTTGATAGAGAAGTAATTGGCAAAACTGGGGACTTTGGGTGTTTAAGGAAGCCTGGGGCGTTTCTGTGTGAGGGCCAAAGAGGAGATCTACAGGGATTTAATCAGAGAGGAATGTATTCTGTACACACAATAATGTCCCTGTATAAATGATCATTATAGCATTATAGCCGGTTGAGCACATACTGAGGATTTATTCCCTCGGGCACGCCCGACGGGGGGAATCCTGCTCTGTGTTGACTTCTGATCAATCGTGTCACAAGATGAGAAAATCAAGACTTACTCTACCGAAATAGCAAGAAAGTGAATGTGTAGATAAATAAACACAGACATAGATGAGGGATGAACACACACCGAGCATGACAGTGCGGAGTGGACTGACCTTTCGAAGATCTGACGTACGATGAGGAATACAAAGGCGATGGGCAGCGCCACCCACAGGTCCCGGCCTTTCGCGTAGACGCGGCCATCTCGGTCCTCCAGGTCGGCCCAGCCCAAGCCCTCTGGAAACCACAGCCGCTCCTGCCAGAACCACTCGCTGAGCCCTGACAGCATCCTGAAACGAGAGACACGGCACACAAGCCTCAGCAACAAGCCTCGCAAAACACTGACGGACACATTCTACATTACAGACGCCCCTCCAGAAGGCCCTGAAGGCTCTGGGCCTGCACACATCTGCTGTGCAGGCCTGGCTGGAACTGCAAGAGATCTGTGACTCAGGAATGCTCGGAGGCATGTAATTAAAGAGAATTAGATGATGGCACTTTATTATTTGCCAAAGAATCCCTCTCATCGGAGGTCTGGCTCTAAGCTTTTTCCTGATGCATATAACAGAGCGTGTGTAGGGAAGTGAGGAGGCCCACACAGGGGCAAAATCAAGACTAACATCTGAGCAAATCTTTCCTTCATGCTTTGCTCAACAGTTGACAGCAGCTGTGGGTTTGACTCAGGGGGGAGAGGGGGAGAGGGAAGGAGGGGGGGAGGGGGGAGGGGGGAGGATGTAGATGAGTGTTTCTGCTGCTCGGCTCAGGGAGTGGCAGCAGAAGTAGCATCTGAGGGATATGAGTCATGATTCATCCATATGTGCAGAGCAGCGGGTGTGCCGCCACATGCTACACACTCTGGAGTCCCCATGCGCCTCGCTGCAGCTATAAATGCCAAATTACTGCAACCACTTCACTCCCACGTCCGCTCTCCGCCCTGCTGCTCCCCTTCCCAAATCAAGCAGGATTCCCTCTTTGGCTAAGAGGGGGAGGAGGCTGTGTAATATCCTCCCTCAACATGCCTTACTTTCTCTCAAATATGCTGCTGAATTTACTCACACACAACTGGGAAATGTGTGTTCGGATGCGCCCATGTTTTGCTCCGCACACGCTTACGCAAGAGCTAAATTGTTGTACTTGCAGGCCTCTGACAGTCTTTGATGCTTTGTAATCGCGGCTGAGTCTGCGGGTTATTTTCCACCTCATGTCATATTAGTCATGGCGCCTGTTTCCTGTTGCAGCAGCACGGCTGGGCGAGCTTCGGGCTTTCCCCCCCCTCTCTCTCTCCCCTCTGCACAGGTGGTAGAAGAGATGGGTGACATGTTTTTCCCCACCTCAGAAGCACTACTGTGTGTCTCACTTCCTGTCCTCCTCCACTGTGCTGCTGACGGCCCGGTCATGAGCATGAGCTGATGATTTGCATGTCTAAATGGGTACAAACTGTGTAATCTAACCGCAGAGTGCTGTATCTTCATGTAGGCTCAAAGGGCAAAAGAATGAAGATAGATATCCGACTGTGGTAACTTCCCTGTGGAACAAGTCATTTGTCATAAACTAATGTCTCAGTCAGCTGGCACACTTCTTTAACCCACACACACACACTCATGAACAAATAAGACCAGAAGCTACACCGCTGGGATTCTTTATATTTGTGTTGCTTCATGATATGCAAATCTACTGGTGTTTATCTGGAGGCAGTTTGGGATCCAACAGAATATTTCCAGGGCCCCGCTGACTTAAAGCACTTTCCCCCCACAGCTTCATCCACATCACATCTGATTGGCCCACGTGATCATGTGACTAGACTCTGGCCATTTCAGGCGTCCAGTCAAAATACAGGATGCCTCTGGCAGGGGAGGTAGAAAGGAAGTTGTCTCTCTGTGTGTCCAGTTATCTGTTTCTCTAAATATACATTATAAGAATGTGGTGAGTGTAAACAGAGATCCAGCTGTTACTGATGTGTTTCTGTGGCTTCACCTGAAACTTAGGGTCACATGTCCATAAAGCAATTCCTTACGAAAGCCTCCCAGTTTGGGTTTTAACAGTGGGGGGAAATGTAAGCCGTCCAGACTGGAACCTGGTATAGCGGCAGGGAATATTTAGAGAATGTAAACACACACATCATTCCTCCTATTCAAGCTCCGTGGATGGATAAGATCTTTTGGAGTCACCTAATCCTTTATTTATCAGTGGCTTTCCCAGATTGGTGCCTGAGTCAACCGGAGGAACATCAGTCTTGAACAATGTGCTCTGACTGTGAGTCACCAATCACACACTACCCATGTGTTTACACATATCCCTTTACTCATATCCATCCATGCTCATGTTGCTAGCTGAGGGTTGAATCACACAAACAACAGCCTTGAAAAATGACTGGGAGGGAGAGAGAGAGAGAGAGAGAGAGAGAGAGAGAGAGAGAGAGAGAAAGAGAGAGAGAGAGAGAGAGAGAGAGGAATCAGACAGACTACTTGACATGAGAGGTCGAAGCCGAGTATTCGGTACAGCAGGTTTGATAAGTCAGAGACAGAGTGGCACACGGACTGAATACTGATAACATAAAAGGTCACAGACTGCGTTTGAAATTGAGCAGAGAGAGAGAGAAGTCAGCAGACCTTAATTAAATATGAATTAAACTCCTACTGTATTCTATAACCATTTTAATAGGATGTATGGGCAGTTGTACAGGCGCACATATACTCACTGATGAGCCTCTGAATGGCTGAGGATCAGACACACACACACACTGGCCTGTTGCTTCCAGGCCATTAGTGGATCTCGGACAGAACTCAAATATGGATGACCTTCGTTTCAAACAGCTTTGCTAGGTGCAATCAAAAGGAGCAGCACCCATTGTTATTACCATTTATAGTTACTGAGCCAATATTGTTATGTTAGGGTTATGATCTTCTCATGATGTCATAAGGCATTTGACTAAGGGAAAAAAGAAGAACTGATGATAAGGTCATGTTCTAATGTTGTCTGTTTGTTGGTTCGGATGACATCACTGTTGCAGCTTTACTAGTTTGATGTCACAACATCACTATTGTTTAATAAAGAGGCTTTAGAGTCTGTTTGTAATGTTTTGTTTTCTAAGTAAACATTTAAACTTGAGCGGAGGAGACCAGGTGCTCGCAAATTACGGCGAAACCACGGAGGTCAGATTCACCGAGACAAGCTGGCTAACCAAGAGCAAGAGAATTAACTAGCACATGATTTGGTAGCTATCCGAGATTGAATGAAAACAACTCAGGATGGGATTGCAGCTGTGCAAGAAGCAACACCAGCAAAAGTGGAAACAGAAGTTATTTCAAAGCTTTACCACCTCTGCCTAAAAGGTTGATCATTGACAAAAGGCAAAACATTTGGGACAAAGGCTGATGACATGCCACCCTTAAAGATAAAGATAATCATCCATCATCCTTAAAAAGAACCAGGTGTGAACTTTTGCCTGCAGTAGACCGTCTGTGTTAAAGTATGTCACCCAGTTGTGTGGTGACATCCTTTGCTGGGTGCAGCCATGGTTTACCTAGCAGCAGGCCGGCTGACGCGTGAAGTGCTGAATGCACACATTGTGGTGGGATGAAGTGGCAGCTCAGAAGGCTGGCATGCTCTGTGCACATGGTTCGTTAGCTGTAACTCGGGTCATGCATTGGACATTTGGAGCCACGGCATTCTGACTCACTCACCTCCTTCACATTTTCACCCGCAGAACATCCTCCTCCTCCTCTGTGTTCTTGGGTTTGATGGAAAAGAGCTTGTTTTGAATGAATCAATAAGCCGGGGGGGGGGTTACAGAAAACTTCACACTGTCCTGGATGGATAGTCAGTTCTTTTGTCATGTAATTCATCAATGTTATCTTGGTTTTTGCATTCCAGATAGCGATCAGAGCTTCAGTAGCGTTTACATTGATCCATGGGCCCTAATGCATTATTGAAGAGAAGATTCAATCAGCAGACAGACTGTCTTAAATAGGCCTGCTGCTGGAGGTGTGAGGGCATTATTGTCATGCTGATTCTCTTCTCCTAACTGGACGGAGGCCAAGGCGGCTCTTTGAATGAGAACTATTACCTTGCTGAGGGCGTTTAGATGAGCCCCCGAGTGTGTGTGAGCCTGTCCTTCAGGCTGTAGAGGGAAATGATCAAACACTGGAAACACAGTGGCAACAGAAGGCTCCAAGCTCAGACCTCATCATGATGATGAGCGGGGGAAGTTGTGAATGTGTCTTTGTCTTTATTTATTATTTTGTGCAGCAAAGAGTGAAACATATCTACAATCTAATCCAGCTCTTTCTAAAAATGTATAATCTTAAGTGTAGGTGACTGTTTTACAAGCTCACACGCACAGACACACGTTCCCACACATACTGTATCTCTGGATGTGGTCGTGGTGCGTTCAATGACAGTTTGTGAGCAATTTTTTGGTTGAGAGAACTAGCGGAAAAGAGACGACAATGCAGACAGATCACAGATGGAGGGTTGTTGTTGTTTTTTTAAGTGAAACTATTCCGTATGAACGCTGAACCTTTGGTCACGGTGTTCCATCCACGCGTGACTCAAGCTCGGGATGATCCTGATTGTGAAACACACGAGTGACTTTAGGAGAACACCGATGAGCCATGCGCCAGGATACACTCATGTTTCCGTTACACAACAGAACGAGTCCAGGCCTGAGACATACACACACAAACACACACAAACGCAGACTCAAGTTCAAAACTTTATCCCAGTTGCGTGTTTACCAAGTGTACCGTTAAAGAGTTATTAATGGAGCAGGCACGTTTTTTATCAATCAAGTCTTACAAGAATGCGTAATGACGTCTAAACGAAACACAGAAACACACACACACACACACACACACACGAAAAAGGTCTGGCCGCCGACATGAAAGTGAAAGGGAAAGGTACTTACTTAATTGGAGCCTTTTTCGGTTAAATGTGTCCTAAAAACAGAGATGGTGGTTGAGTATTTTCTCCGGAAAGTCCTCCGGCTTCCACCTCTAAGCTAACGGTCCTGTTGAACGCACTCAGGCGGCTTGACGGTGCTCTGGGGGACGCAGTAATGTGTCCAACTTTAGGGTCCGGTCTGGTTTTTACATCATTCCATACAGACCAAAGTTTGTTTCCATTAAAGGGCTAAAATTATGAAAAACAAAGACGGTGTGAAGCCTTTAGAGACGCTGCTGTCCGGTCAGATGTATCTGCGTGTGTGTCCCGTACAGATGTTCAGCCGGGCGGTTTGAGCTTTTTCTTTTTTGCTCGTCGTGTCCCACCTATTTAGTCCCTGCTTGGTGTCCCGGGGAGTCGGCGGGGTCTGGCTGGGTGTGCGGCCGGGAAGAGGCGGAGGTCGGGCCGGCAGGAGAGCGGAGTGAGCCCAGCGGAGAGAGGGAGGAGTGCGCGGATAACGGGGAGGGAGGGACGCGGGTGACGTACAAGCACATGAGGGAGCGCGCGCGCG
The DNA here is from genome assembly GCF_046128005.1 of Genypterus blacodes. Taxonomy (NCBI): domain Eukaryota; kingdom Metazoa; phylum Chordata; class Actinopteri; order Ophidiiformes; family Ophidiidae; genus Genypterus; species Genypterus blacodes. The sequence continues at coordinate 1,351,985 of NW_027466875.1, forward strand.
CGCGCGCGCGCGCACACAAACAAACACACACACACACACACACACGTTGTGTTTCCGCTATGTGAAATGTTTTTTTAAACCTCTTCTCTACGTCCATCGGCTCCTTTTTAATAATTTACAAGCGTGTTTCACGTTTTCATGGCAGCCACCAGCCTTTAACACACTTATCTGGTTTCTTCATGTGACCTTTACCTCCTCGTTGCGTCATCTTTCCCTTCACACGATAATGTAAAATTAGTTAGAAATCAAACATTTCCTACTGGACCTTACAGTGGTTTTGAGGAACATCACAGCAGGTCCAGCTCATTGTTGTTCAAGTCACAAGTATAGTCACAAGCCAACCTGAGATGTACTCGTGATTTGCAAACAAACAATGGCTTTGTCCCACCTTGTTTATTTGTATTTAACACTTACCCACTACTTGATGTTCCTGCAAAACATATAAAACAGCAATTGCATGCATGAGGAAACATGGAAATGGTTCAGTGCCCACATGAGTATTCTTGTAATTAAATCTAATCAAAACTTTTGACATTGGACAGTTTCAGGTGTTTGGGGCATTCTGATATATTTGTGTAGCAGATATTAGTGCAGTCAGCTACTTTCCAGAGGGGAAACTCAAAGGTTATTATGGCAGATTCAGAGTGCAGAGTTACAGGCTGACTTATGACTTCAGGGATGACTAACTTCCAACCTGACTAAGCAAAGACCTTAATACCTCTTCCTGATAGTAGCACTTTGTCCATGCCATGCAGGTTCAAATGGACAAGGTCAGTGAGGATACTGCTACCAGATACAACTTCCCCACAATCCACTCTGCTGCTCTCAGATTTAAAGAGTTAGTTTTAAAGAGAGTCTTTACTAATTCCTAATGCTCAAGTTTATCGTGAGAGAAACTGGACATGTAATGGCATCTGCTGCACCAAAGTACAATCATAAAATATCTGAGGTCGGAGGATGACATCATGTGGCACTTGCACAAATCACTCCTCTTTTAGTGACATGAACTGAGGAAATCTCATCAGGAAAAACAACTTGTTGGCTTAAAGGCTTAAAACACACAAACTCAGGAGCAGTTGTAGGCAATAAAAGCCACAGATAATAGTGTGAGCAGTGCACACCTATCAACGAATACAGGCGATAACCCCCTGTGCTGATAACAGGCCTGGCAAATGGCATTCCATTTGGGTGAAAACTCTCTGGTTTCATGTCATCCAAGTACGCCCCCTTCTGGTGAGAAGATGTTTGTACTCAGAGAAAAATCCCAACTCTTTAAATTACACACAAACACACACAGACACAATAAACCTCAATAGCACATTCAGTATGATACTTTTTATTTTAACTTAAAAAGAGAGTGGATCAAAACCAGGATTCAATAAATTAGAAATAAATATAATCGTTGTATTAATACATAATAACTCGATTGCAAGAGTCTGACAGAAACAGACTCGCAAATGTTTTTTTCTCTAGAAAATTCTAAAATCAAAATATTGCAACCCACTTAAACCCTTCTCCCAATAAACAAAATAATTAAATTAGTAAATAAATAAAAAATAGCTCAAATATTAAAACCTCCCAATAAAAGTGCAATCCCCCCCTCCCCCGTGTTTCACCTAATCTAAGTAGAAATTTAAAATAGGTTAGTGATTTCCCATTGTACAATTTGGAATGTATTATCCCTTTATGAGGACGATGATGTTACTAGTAATATAATAATAATAATAATAATAATAATAATAATAATAATGATCATAATAATAATGTTGCTGTGTCCTGTTCAGTGTTTATCTAAAGTAGTATTTTTCATTTTTTTCTTGTTTTTTAAATGCTGCTCTTTGTAAACTAAATTATTTACAGGTCATTAGGATCTTCTCAAAAGTCTCTCTAACCTACTCATTTATTCTTTTTTTTGTGTGTATTTTCCTTCTTTTTTTATTATGAAACATCGGTCCCTCTATATTTGTCACGTATTAGACATAGTATAGACATGTTATAGTCTATTGAAGTGATATATCAGCAGTATTCATCAGTACCTTCCATACACACTTGGTCTGAGTTATCTTAACTGCACAAAACGCCCTGCTGGAAAAATCAACACAGTGCTCAAACCAAGCTGCTAGCTGTATGGGTGAGATTACTGATGTGTGTGTGTGTGTGTGTGTGTGTGTGTGTGTGTGTGTGTGTGTGTGTGTGTGTGTGTGTGTGTGTGTGAACGTGTGTGTGAACGTGTGTTTGAACGTGTGTGTGAACGTGTCTATATGTGTGAATGTTGTCAGCAGGTGTGTGTGTGTGTGTGTGTGTCTGTGCACTTTATATACATTTGTATATCAGCCCCGTACTGTTTCAGGTTCAATTTGGAGAGTGCATGTGTATTGGTCCGTGTGTGCGTGTGTGTGTGTGTGCGTGTGTGTGTGTGTGTGTGTGTGTGTGTGCGTGCGTTTTTGTTAGTGTGTGAATATGGCTGCACTCCCCGGACGTTCAAGGGTAGAAGACAGTCTGAAAGCACAATGAACCCTGGGATTCCACCTCGACTGGAGTCTGAAAGGTCACCTGTGAAAGGAAGGAGAGGCGGGGTGGAGGGAGTGAGACATAAACAAGGAGAGAGGGACAGAGAAGAAGGAGGGGTATGTTAGTGCACGGCTATAAATATGTTAGACCTCCACGTCTCTGTCTGGTCTTTACATCTTGTCAAACATGCCCCCCCCCTCTCCACATCCCGCCCGCCCCAAAGGACAGACATCTCCTGTAAGCACTTCTGGAATTAACTATCACAGGTTATTGCAGCAAAAGGCACCTCGGGATGCTCCTAGCATGTTTTGGTTTCACTTTGATCTCGGTGGCGCAAGACTTCAAACAATAAAGCATCATTCACAGTTGTAAAGCTCTGTAGTTCAACAGCAATAAATCATGGTGCTTAACACATACACACACAGTGTCTGGATCATGCAGTTCATTACAGTGAAATCCATTAGTCATTTCCTTGTGTGTGAGTCAGTGCTTGAAAATGTGTGTGTGTGTGTGTGTGTGTGTGTGTGTGTGTGTGTGTGTGTGTGTGTGTGTGTGTGTGTGTGCGTGTGTGTGTTTGTGTGTGTATGTGTGTGTGTGCGGGGGAGATTCGCGCGCGTGTGTGTGTGTTTGTGTGTGTATGTGTGTGTGTGCGGGGGAGATTCGCGCGCGCGCGCGCGTGTGTGTGTGTGTGTGTGTGTGTGTGGGCTTCTGAGCGTGTGTTGCTATCATGTGCCTTGGATCATGGCAAGCAAACAGACTATACCGACATGCATCACTCTGTGGCATTTGCATTATAGAAATTCTGGGTGACAGTTTGACACTAATGCAGTGGCAGCAAAATGTTAAGGGTTTCAAGTAAAGCTGGATATTTGATAGCCCCATCAAAATATAGTTTTAGGTATCATTCCAAATTTGTTATGTACAGGTCTTTCTGGAAACGCGGATGCTTTATTTATAATGCATGCTGGCAGGTGCACTGACCTAATGGGATTCAGTTTACCTCTGAATTGTCTCTGTGTCGTATTTTCTCCCAGAATTCCTATATTTAAAGGCTGCTCTCCAATAAGCAAGAGGCAATTGTGTTTTTTTTCACCATGACAACCACATACCCTTTACCTCAAAACACGAGCTAGGTGGATAGAGAGAGGAGGTTGGGATGGAGAGAGGAAGAAGTGACAGCAAGCGGAGGAGGGAGGAGGGGGGATTGAGAGGGAAGGAGAGAAGTAGGGGGGGGGGGGGGGCAAAAGCAGTGATCGAGGAGGTCAAAGGGACCGAGAGAGAAAGGAGCAAAGTACTAATGTGCCACATCAAAACAAAAGAACCATCAGAATCCAGAGATACAAATTCAGCCTACAGGTGAGCAGCTCCACAACGTGCATGAGCCTCTAAATATACTGGATGTTGTGTTTCAGTCAGTAAACTGCTCTGTTGTGTTACTATGAGGCCCATGTTTTAAACCAAAGATTGGAGCCATTCTCTGATTTGCTCTATTAACCTGTTATACTGCCTAATCAGAGTTTGTTTAAAAGCGTGACAGTTACTTCCATACAAAAATTTTCATTTATATTTTGCAGTAAAGTCTACTTTCCTCCACCAGGTCACTATGGAAACGTCTCTTAACAGACACACATATACCAGGTATTATGCACTGCCGCATTACACACTAATAGTGTAACACAGACACATATGTACACACAGAACCCACGCTCACTACTTTACCCAAACAACTGGCTTAAATAATAATGACACCAAACAGAACACTACAGAAACTGATCAAAAACAAATCTGCAAAAAAAATAACGAGCGCTGGTACAGAATTTATCCAATTCCGATGCAGTGATTAATTATATCAGATATCCAATCGAATCAATTGAGTACAGTCCTGGCTATTAACAGTTATTGATCAGTATGTGCACAGGTCAATACAAAATAAAGTCACAATGCACCAAACACAGTCTGTGGTCACTACAGCAACAGGACATGCAGGTCTACGCATGGCCGGTTGCTCGAGGTGACAGAACAAAAATTGCCAAGGGCAACCAACACAGGCAATCAATCGCCACAGCAACCCAAACACAGGCCAACCAATCAACTTACAACAATGCGAGAGGAAGGGGGGGTCAGGGCTTTATCAGTCACTAGGCAACCATTGCCATAGCGATGGGGTCCTGGTGAATTATGATTGGACGGAGGGATCTTGAGAGAGGTAAGTTCCCGTTTCAGGAAAAGATCACAACAGCAGAAAAGGAAAATAAATGAATGTCAAAGAAAATAAAAAAGCATAACATTATTTTATTATTTTCAGATTTCCTGAGCTGATGAAGCTGCTTTCATATGATTAAAAACATTTCATCGTCATTGATTTGTGGTTAATTATTTCTTTCTAACTTGATATCATTTCAGATTTGAGTGTCAAAGCTAAAAGCTACATGGTCCACTTTTACGCTCATCTAATCATCCAGTCATTCTCCTGCTTCCCCATTTTGTATTTCTCTTTCTCATTCCTTTCCAAACAAACACCAGTTCATTTCTCTCATGTCCTGATACTGGCCACCGTGTCCTCGCCACAAACCTCACCTGTCATTATCTTTGTTCTCCTCTTAGTGGCCACTCAATACGGGCGGTTGGCATCTTTTGGCCTTTTCAGCTGCACTTTCAGTCTCTTCATGCCGATCTGGAAGCCGTTCATTGCCTGGATGGCGGCCTGTGCACTGGCTGGGTTGTCAAAACTCACAAATCCTGGAAGAGAGCAAAAATGGAGACAGAAAGAGGAAGAATGAAACAGAGATGTTATTTTAATTGACAACCCCCCTTCTTTTTCTCACCACCCAATTCGTTTTCATTTTGCATTCACTTCACCGGTTCTTTCATCTCTCCCCCGCTTTTCTATTCTCGTCCTCTCTCTGCGACTCACCAAAACATTTGCTCTGGTTGGTGGCGCGGTCAACAAACACCTTAGCCGAGATGACATTGCCGAAGGGCAGGAACATCTGCAGCATCTCGGAGTCACTGAACTCCTGAGGCAGGTGGTAGATAAAGATGTTACAGCCCTCTGGACCTGGGACACACACATACACACACACATACACACGTGCATTAGGCAGAGATAAGCAATCTCAGGCTGTGAATACCTAGTGACAAACAACAACTTAAAATGAGCTCATTGGAGAGGAGGGTGTGGTCCAAACCCAGACAGGAAGTCACATCACCTTCTCTCTGCTGCTGTTGCTGGGGCTGCTGGTGTTGCTGGGCAACCAGTGTTGGCTGCTGGGGGAACGGCTGCCCGACCAATCCGTAGGCAGCAGGGTACGCCGCTATTGGGAGAGACAGACAGCAACATAGTGTGATTGGATAAAAACAACAGGTGGCAACATAGCAATAGCCAATAGTGTCGGTTTGCTGGATCTGTGTCCCACTGAAGGTGAAAACTATTAAGTGTTAGTACTCTGAAAAACACAATGACATTATTGAAGTGAGAGTGGTACTTGTAGATTACAGCCCCCTTTGCTCTATGAATATGAATCATGAATACAGATGCTGTCATGTATGATTTAGCTGGATGACACGACGTCCAATCAGTGTGGAACCATTTGTCTTTGTCTCCACATCACCTTAGATTCATTTGCAAAATCAATCATGCAACATGTGTCTCTTTGTCTTGAACCATTTCTACCCTTAGAGGCATATCTGTGAAACTAACTGCAGCTCACCAACCTGTCCACCTCACCTGTCACAGTTTTGTGACAGGTGCTGTTTGCTCATTAGGCCTTAAGCATACACTCATGTCGCTCAGCAGCTGTCTTACCATTCCTGTAATATTGCGCTCAGACTGCCAATGTTGCCTGCCTGTTGATTTAACAGACTATTGTGTGTCTGGTTGATGCTGACTGTATGTCTGCTTAATGACAGAGCACAGTGTCTCTAATCCTCCCTGCTATCTTCAGTGAGTTTGCTTTTTGGGTGCAGCATGCAAATTACAGTTACAGTTGGTATGTACACTATGAGTGACAGATATCTGCTCATATAACCGTCTAACAAACTGTCCTCTGACCTGTGTAGTGTTGCATGCCAGCATAGGCCTGCTGCAGAGGGTCCAGGGCTGCTGGACTCTGGGCTACAGAGAGAGAAAGAAGACAAACAATCGAAGAAACAAAGAAGAAGAAAAAAAGGAAAAGCATTGTTACACTGAGGCTTAGATTTATCTTCAGACCAATTTTCAAAAGGCCATAATCACTTTCTTGCATATTAAATATGTATACCTTGATACGGATGAACACCATTGGTGTATAGCGTTTCGGGAGCTTGCTGTCCATTGGTGGGGGCTTGCACAGTGCTGTAACCGTTGACTCCTATTGGAGGGAGAGCTGAAACAGGCGTCGCTGCAATAGTTGGTGGGGTGTTTGTACCTGGTGATGAATATATACATTGCATATGGAGATGCCTGCTTGAAGTCTATCAAAATCTGTTATTATTGTTTTCTCATCTATAGATCGAGAAATCAACTTCTTATAATCTATCTTTAATGGAAAACTTAATGAATAATGATCACGAGTCTAAATTGCACAGTGTCTCTGTGTCTCTGTGTGTGTGTGTGTGTGTGTGTGTGTGTGTGTGTGTGTGTGTGTGTGTGTGTGTGTGCGTGTGTGTGCGTGCGTGCACATGTGTGTGTGTGTGCCTACCCGAGGACGGTGTGATGGGTGTAATGGGTGTGGCAATGATTCCGTTGGCGTTGAGTGCCGCCATCTGCTGCATCTGCACGGCGGCAACTGTTGCCACAGGAGACAAGTATGCTGACTGGGCAACCAGGGCCTGCTGTTGGACAAGCTGTAGACAGGAAAGAAAAGAGAGAGGAAAGGGAAAGGAAGGACGGAGGAAAAAGAGAGGGGGAGAAAGAAGAGTTATATGAATGAATAAGAGACAGAGAGAGAGAGAGAGAGAGAGAGAGAGAGAGAGAGAGAGAGAAAAGGAAGGAAGGGACAAGGAGAAGGAGTGATGGACGAACAGATGAATAGAGATCTAATTACAAGGCCATTATGTCCTGAGTCAGTGGGTTAATGGTTGTGTGTTGCGGGAAAGCTAATGCCAAATGACGTATGTTCTGTTGTCTGGGTAATAACATTAGCCCCAATTAGACTACTGATAGCCTCTTCAAACTTATTACATCCTTTCATAAGCACAGTACTCCCCTCGCAACTTTGTGTGTATAGTTGTGTGTATGTATAGTATGTGTGCGTGTGCGCTGCCTGCCTGTGCGTTAACGGCTTGCGTGTAGGCGTTGTAGGCGGGGAAGTTGAGGGTCATGGGGCTGAAGATGCCGAGCTGGGAGGCCACCTGCTGCATCCTCCTCAGCCCCCGCTCCTTCTCTGTGTCTGCAAACTTCACCACCAGACTGGATGACGCTCCCTGAGAAGAGAGAGAGAGAGAGAGAGAGAGAGAGAGAGAGAGAGAGAGAGAGAGAGAGAGGGAGGCGGATTCAACTTTACTACAATTATAGAACAATTACAGAAGAGGTCCACACAGACTCTTAAATTCGTAACGACAGAAAATTGAAACCTCTCCATAAATCAGATTTATGTGCGTGTCTTTGCAGGAGGAAAGCGGAGCACCAACAGGTGAGCTCTACAAACACGGGGAGAGAAATGCAAATGCGCTGTGGCTTGAACCCCCCGGGAATGAAGCTCCGCAGCTCTGAAATGCTTGAAATAAATCAGATGTGTGGTTTATTTCTGTATAATTGAGGTTCTGGATATAACTTACAGGCATTGTGCGGCTTCCGTGCAAGCTGTTGATGGCAGCCTGGGCTTCAGCGTGTCCCTGGAATTTAACAAACGCGCATCCTGCAAAAGCACAAAGTCAATAACGGCATTTGGACTATATTAAATCACAACAGTGCCATTAGGAGGAATGTAAATCAATTCGGCTAATACATGCTGGCGTTTACTTTGTGTATAAGTGTGTATTACCTTTACTAGTTCCATCAGGTCCTCTCAACACAGTGCACTCATCTATGCTGCCAAAGGGCTCAAACAGCCTTCTCACATCCTCGTCGCTCTGTTGCTTTCCCAGCATGCCCACAAACAGCTTTCTGTCCTCTGAGGGAGCAAACAAGGGAGGAAGACGGAAAGGAACAAGATCAGTTCTGCTGCTCTGTTTCTGCTGGTAGGATTGTACAATACTGTATTGTATTGTTTTGTATGTATGTATGTAACTATGAATGTATGTATGTATGCATGTATGTCGCTAGATGTTTTTGTATGGAGTTACCATGTTTATCCACCAGGGGGTAGTATTCTCTAAACAGACGCTAAAGTTGAAGGGAAACATTGTGATTTGATTTTGCACCCTGTTGATTACTTTGTGTCTCTGATCGAACGCCTGCCTTTTCTCTCTCGCTCTGTCATGTGTGTGTGTGTGTGTGTGTGTGTGTGTGTTTATTTTAGAACTCGGGTGCGTGTGTGTATGGATGTGTGAAGGCGTGTCTCACCTCCTCTGCCCTCACTGTCGGCAGGTTTGACCTGGATCGGTCGATTCATCTGAAAGACAAATACAGAGGAACGTTATCACAGATGCTCTTCAATCATTTTCCATTTGTCATATCAGTTATATAGTCACATGATGTCACACACGGTAGGATATAAGAGGGAAAGACAGGAGGAGTATCTGGGCTGAGAACAAAACAGTAAGATATGATCTGTCACATTAACAAACTGAGGCCGGGGTTTGTGTGTGTGTGTGTGTACGTGCCTGCGTCTGTGCATTTGGGTGTGTATGTGTTTTTAAGTCGCTGATAAATCGAGGTTAGCAGGTGACAGGTGTGTGTGAACTCTGTCCCAAGCTGCTTTCTTTCTGACAAAACACACACAACCTTCCCATCACTGATTACACACACTCACTCACTCACACACGCACAAATGCACAGAGTGGAGTCGTAGTGAGCATTGAGAGAAGTGACGAGATTAAGAATGCTGGCGGCTTGATCTGGATTACAGAAGCACAAGGGATTAGAAGAGGGACAAGAGAGGGCTCAGATGGAGAGAGCACAGAGGGAGGGAGGAGGGGAGAGGGAGGGGGGGGAGAGAGAGAGAGAGAGAGAGAGAGAGAGAGAGAGAGAGAGAGAGAGAGAGAGAGAGAGAGATTGTAGTGGTACGAGAATATAAGTGAGTGAAGGGAACAGGAGCAGTCAGCTAAAAATAAAGGGATGGAGAACAAGAGACAGACGGAGGCCTGGGGGACCCTGACTGACTTCGACCGACTGAAAGGGCAGGTGGAAGGCCAAGAGGAATAAAAGACGAGTGAACGAGAATGATGGAGGAGAACCATAACAAGATAGAGATGGAGAAAGAGAAAGAGAAAGACACAGAGGGAGACTGAGAGGGAGAAAGAGAAGGAGAGAGGGAGAGGGGATGAAAGAGAAGCCATCCCTTCGATGATAATTCACAACAAATAGAAAGAGGCAGAGGGGGAGAATGGAGGAGAAGAAGGCACGGGGCGTGATTCAGTCGTGACTCGCTGTCTAAAAACGCCACGACTGCTGAGATCCAAACCCTTAGAGAGACGATGCACGCATCCAAACATATTCTGAAAGCCTTACACTACACACAGTACCGACACACACAAAACATACATGTATGCAGATCTGCACGCATGCACGGACGCTCACACAGAGTGCTTAGTCATGGCAATGAGGCGATGAGACAGTGTTAATGCCGGAGGGATGGCACGAAGGAGGAGGAGGAGGAGGGCTGCAGAATGACGGCGATGAAAAGAGGGAAGAAGGTCGAAAGAGAAGAAAGATGGATAGACTTACAAGAGGGATGGGAGAGTCCCAGAGCGAGGATGGGAGGATGGTAAAGGAGACAAGAGGGGCAGATTGAAGAAGGGAATGATGTTGATCCTCAAAGCAGAGCGGAGCAAAATAACTAAAAAGCAGCCGGCTCCTTTATTGTCGTCCAAATGTGTGGCTTTTAAATTTTGCAACACCAAATCTAAAAGGCATTTCATGAATATCAACATTTCAGGCCATCTTCAAAGTTCCTCACTCGGCAGCCAACAGAGTGTAAAATTGCACTAATGAATGCCTTTGATACACTGCCAGTCAGAGGAGTCACAAGTAGAAATGGTGGTTGGATGAGATGAACCCTGCATGTACGCTTTATGGAGTGAAACCACGACGGCGGAAGAAAAAGTGCGAGGGAGGAACGGAGGATGAGAGAAAAGGATGTGAGAAAAGGGATGGGTAGTGACAGAGAGGAGGAGGAGGAGGAAGGGGAGAGAAGAGAGTAAAGGGAAGGGAGGGGAAGGATGGAGAAAGGTCCCAGTGGGGTGTTAAGGCAATGTAATGAAGCTGGTAATTGAGGAGAGGGCAGAGCAGAGAGAGACTGATCCATACATTTGATTAATCAGCTCTTAGCTGTCACCACAAAGCTATTGATCCAAGGCGAGGCCGTCAAACACAGAGATCCACAAAGACACCAAAACACATATCATGCACATTCACGTAAACACAGGCGAGGTCTGCAGGGGAGGACGGGATGATATACGTTTTTAACCTCGCACCTTCATTGACTTGAGCTGTCAGCATCAACACACACGTGTAGAAAATACACACGCAGTCCACCCGGACACTTTGCTGTGACCTTGACTTCACACCGCCTGTCAGTCCACCCACCCATCTGTCCATCTGTCCATCCCTCCACCCATCCATCCGTCATATCTCAGCCCTGCGTGGTGTTACTGCTGTCCATCCACGCTGCCATCCATCTTGCGCTATCAACTCATTGATCAGTCCTGTCTTGTTCATTGATTTGGGGCTGTGTTGTACAGCGGGCTGATTGTAGCAGGATTTGTGTGCACTAACCCTTTCCCTATGCCTCCATCCATCAGGTCTTCCATTTCTTCCTTCATTAGGCGTATTCAAGCTCATCCCTCTGACAGTGAAACAGATTGAACAGAAAACCTAATGATTTCAAACCAAGGCTTATCAATCTGTGTATGTGTGTGTGTGCGCACACTCTAGGGACCCTGTTATATTTTAAAATAACCACAAAACGTTCTGTCCCAATAACACGTGAAGAAAGATTGGAGGAAGAAGGAGAGGAGACGGAGAGATGCAGAGGAAGAGGAGGCAGTCAGCAGGTGAGAGCCACACGGCTGCAACGAAAACAACACAATGGCATCGGAAAATTGGCATGGCATCCAGCTTGTTGTCATGGCAATCATATGACGGCACACTGGGTAGGTAAACAAGGATGCTGGTTGCCAAGGGCGACTGCTGTGCTCTTGGGGTAAACAAAGAATTGCTCGGCTGCGCTCCTTTACTATCCTCCCTCAACGAGTTTGCTCTCTTTGTTTTTTAAACTTCTACGAGAAAGCAAACGAGGGAGCGGAATCAATATTGAGATCAAGGGGATGTGTGATAATAATGGAGAGACGAGGGGCGGCATCTACAGGAGGAAGTAAGTGTTAGGCAGATGAGAGAGGGAGGGGGAGGTGGGAGAAGTGAATCTATATTGTAGTAGAGTAATTAAAATTCCCTTGAGCTTGAGAGAAAAATGCAAATAAAGAAGAGTCTCTGTTTTACTCAAACTGTACTCTTCTGTGTCCCTCTCTCTCCTTTTACCCCAACACACATGAATAAGCGCACACTCCTTTCAAGTCAAATTATCCTCTAATTACTCACGTTCCAATTAAGACTTAATTAACAATAACCATCTGCAGACGTGAGCCCACTTTCTACTGCGGGGTGGTGTGAGGCGTAAAGCAGAGGAGTGAGACGCCCTCAGTGAGAGAGACTTTCTGTGACTGTGAGGGCGGATTTGCATGTATACAGCGGCGTGTTGACGCGGGAGGTGCAGATATGTGATATACGACCATGTGTGAGTTTGCATGACCACCGGCACTCAGAAGAAAAGCACGTTCGGCTGCACACGCTTTACCAAACCCCGCATGCAAACACGTTCTCCATTTGCATGCGGCAGTGTGAACACAAATAACGCACACGGTATATGTCACACACACACGCACACACACACACACAGACACACACACACACACACTGTTCACCACAATGTGCACGTGAAAGCAGCCGCCCTTGTGTGCACACGGAGGCAAACATGTTCTCCACACAAACAGTTAATCTCACTCCCTTCAGTAATGCAGAGAGGATTGTGCCTGGATTATGGGATATTAAATCCTTGGATTATCCAATCAAATCGCATTCTACCCCCTCCCCCATCGCCGCAAAATCACTGGACTAAACCACATCATGAGGGCAGGGGGTAGTCGGTTGATATTAGCGTGGGCATATAAGCACTAACAGGAACACAAGGTTTTACTACAGAGGTGACTCCGTGTTAACATTTTGGCTGTTTGTTGTGGAAGGCAACATTCCACAAAGAGAATGAAATGCTCCCACAAATGGAAATATAAAACTGATTAGAGTGCGCAGCATGATAACAGACAGTGGTGTGTGTGTACGGATACATAAGCACTCACACTCTTTTCACGTCTCTTTCATACACACACACACACACACACACACACACACACACACAGGCACACAGGCACACAAACAAACTCACATCCCCCTTCCCCCCCCCCTTCAATCTCCCTCTGGAACACTCTCATCCATACAATTTCAGATGTCCATTTTCCAGAGTGCACAAGAAAGGAAAACTATTTTTATCTCTTCTCCATGATCTGGCATTATTTCTCCCTTTTTCCTCTCCACTCTCCTCAGTTCCCCTCCCCGTCTTCTTAACGCCATAATCCCCCCATATCCAGCCTGATGACACTGACATCTCTGCCATTTTTTTCCTCAAATCTTTTTTCACGCTTTCCCTCTCTTTCCCTTGTTTTTACACGTGCTTAAGTCTCTCGTCTTGCTGTTACTCTCTCTCTGTCGTTGCTATAATATGGCTTCCTGGGGCCCACAACTCATCGCAATCAGTGGAGTCAGGCCTCATACTGTTTTTAGAGAACAAACAGGGCGATCCTAACAAAGCAGAATTTTTGATTCTATAATAACGTCTCCCCTAACAAACGAGAGAGAGAAACACATAAACATTGACCGGAATTTCTAAACACACACCTTGGGGCAGCATAAAATATTGTTTTCACACTGTTCCCACAAAAGCCACAAAAACAAGTTGCATTGCAAAAATTCGTCCTGTGTATCTTGATTTTAACAATGTGTCCTTATTTCATGGATCGCTATTTGTGCCTTTCCCAGCATGCACTTTGGGAGAGAAGGAACACACTGGACGGGTCTTATATAAACATTTCACTTACAGTTTATCACAATGTCCCCATAACCACAATTTGTAGAGATACCTTGTCTCATCACATTATCAATGTTTTGCCTATATAGAGAAAGCATTTGCACACTCCTCTGTGTGTTTGTGTGTCTGATAAATATTTACTATTTTATGCCTCTTCTTCACAGCTGGATGAAGACTCGAGACGTGACGAACAGAGAGAGAAGCAGGCGAGCAGGAAGGTGGAGCAGCCCGGCAGCAGAGCTCCACCCCTCCTCTATCACACCACGTTAGTCTTTGCATCCCCCAGGTTACCTAGCAACCTAGCATCTCGCTCGGCTCCGTTGCCTAGGAACGGCAGCCTGCAACCATAATACAACCTCCTGAGTGCCCCATCCCCCTGCCATCCTCCCTCCTCCCTCTGTTTCTCTCATTCCATTCTTCACACCTGAGAAGTCTGCCCTCCTTCTTCTCCACTCAATCCTTTATCTGGCAGTTAACCCTTCATCAGCCTCTGCACTGGGGCATGGAAAACCAACACATTCACCACTTCTCTCTCCCTCTCTCTCTCTCTCTCTCTCTCTCTCTCTCACTACCACACTCTCTCCCTCCTTCTTTGTCCTTTTATCAGTCTCCATAGTAATGGTATCTAACCATGCATAAAGCATAACTAACTACCCTGTTGATCCGTATAACATTCTGCTGTTTTTGTCAAACCTCAGTGAGAACATTTTTGTATGCGGGAGCGGAGCACTCACTGAAATTTGATCCTCTGGATTTACTCCAACATAATCCAACAGCACTATAGCAGATAACTGTTAGGCCAATGCAATTCTTTCTCCTCCTCTCTATCTTTGAGAAGGTTCAGTCAGTCCTTTGGGAAATGAGTTGGTGAATTTAAAGAGCGGCTCAAATCAATATAAATATCCCAATGTAACAATGTCATATTCACCCTGATTACTTCCAATGGAGAGACAACAGTGTAGGGACGGCAAGCTATTTTTGGATGCTTTAACACTTCTATCTGTATTTTATATTCATTTTAAATAAGCATTTCAGCTATTTCGGCAATGTTCTACACTCACAAAGCTTTTCCATCTTTCTGCCATAGTGGGAACATTGACATTATTATTTGTGTATTTCAATGAGGAAAGGATCCTGTAAAATGATTAAAAGAAAAGAGAAACAGTTTTCTGCCATATTGAAAATGGGTTTCTTTGACATTATTGTTGTTCTGCAATACATTTATGCCTATTTATATCCTTAAATTCTGATAAGGTTATTTTCATGTTAATATCTATATAGAAGAAGCTCAGAATTACACAAAACCTAAACTATAAGCCTTAAACAACCTAAACCTCACACACTCAGGCACTCTACTATATTCAGTGCTCAGAGGTGCAGCATGAGCGCTGTGCTGAGCGGCCTCCTGTTACACATTAACCAGAGTACAGAGGAATATAAGCTCCGTTGTCCCTTTCTCTTTTCTTCTCCTGCTCGTCAGAGCTTTGTGAAGTGTAGTGATGTACGTCAGTGTAGTTTGGTGTTATAAAGCTACACATTTTCCCTGTGGTCCGTGTGAAAAGGCCATTATGTAGACAGCAGGTTGAAGTGTGGTTAGAGCGGAGACCTCAGAGTGGAGGTCACACCCCAGGTGCCACTAGAGTGCTGTCATCCCCTCACCCGCCTAATCACACACACACACATACATACACACTCACCCACGCACACACACACACCCACACACAGTGGCCCCCTATGACAGATGTCTCTGTTTAAACTGACAGAAGTGCACTCTGTCTCCCTCCCATGCCTCTGCCACCCAGAAAACCCCCTTTCTTACACACTCCACCCCCCTTCTCTTCCTCCACGCTCATTATGGCAAACTTTTGTCTTGTTTCCTCCTTCTCTCCCCCCACAGCCTCCTCTGCTCCTCCCATGTCTCCCCTCCCCCCTCCCTGTCTATATACTGCTATTCATGACAAACCACTTCATGGCCTTCCCTCTCTGCTCTCAACCCCCCTTTCATTCAGCCGCTTCTCACCCGCTCATTCAGCCCCCTCGTATGGGCCCTAATCTGTCTACCTCAGACACATAAATATCACATGTTTAAACATGGTGTCTGGATCAGAGCCTGTATGTTTCAGTCCAACACAACCACATGTCACCTCATGTAAACCCATGATAATACCTAGCACAGTATTTGGCAGATAAAGCCTAGCAGAGTATTTACTTTTTGACTTGAACTGACTGAATCAAATTTGGGATCATGTACAGCTTGTGCAAAATTAAACTCAATAAAGCCCATTTTACACACTACACAAGATATTAATAAAACATTGAGTGCAAACACAATTACAAATGTTTAATTCTTACTGACAGGTGCATTACCCTCAACATATTACATGAACATTTTGCTCAAACACTGTTCTGGCTGCCATCCCCTCTCTGAATGTCCATGAAATCTCAAAGTTTCCTGCGTGTTGCTCTTAATTTGTTCTCTTAAAGCCAAAAATATTTGGATAGCTATGACACTGAATTTGTGCTGGTAATTGGAATGGGAGAGTAAAAGTTTTTCAGAAATTTCCTGAAGGGAGGAATTTTTGCTCAATGATCTGGCACTGAAAATCTCCATCCCAGCGCCTGTGGACCTTTATGCAAAGCTGCTGGAGCACTGGGCATCTGTTAAGCTCAGGATGTTGAAGTAATGTTTTGGCACAGTTTATGTTTGCATCGTGGCTAAACCTTTCTTACTTGATAAATTCCTAAAAACCCAAATACATAAATGGAAGACCTTGCTTATAATCATCAGTCAAAAAAGCACTCACGTCATTTCAGTTTGGTGACAAAACAATTTGCATCTTTCAAATGTTCCTGTTCCTGTTTTTCTATTTATTAGTATAAAATGTGTTTTATTGATAGAATTGAAAGAACTGGAAACAGTGCTATGGTTTTGGTGAGTAAATAAACAAAGTCCAAAAGTGAATCCATGAATTGTATATTTCCATATTCATCACCTTATGTGTGCAGCTTGCAGTCTGCCAATGTGTGCAAATGCTGTGAGTCAAAGTCTAAAGCCAGTGAAGCCTTACTAGAACAAGCTGCATATCGCTCCAGCGTCAGATGTAATAATAATGACTGTTATTGCAACAATAAACAGTCCTTCTCATTCTGTGAATCTGGACTCGGGGCCCTGCTGGCTGGCTGGATTTACAAAACAGATGGTGCCTGATATGGACTCAGCTCAACTTTGGGCTACTTTAGAGCTCAGCATCTGAGAGGCACAGATTTGGCAGTGAACAATCACATACCCTGGTAATCATGTGTCCAAACATGATTTTCAAACTGGCCGAGATACAAATGTTCCGCCGCGTGTGTGTGTGTGTGTGTGTGTGTGTGTGTGTGTGTGTGTGTGTGTGAGGCATTAAAGAGGCAGGCCTCTCCAGGGTCAGGCTTTTATGAGGTTATGATTAGATTTTGCTTCAATTTTGTGGTGAAATATGACGCAAGCTCTCTATCTCTCTCTTTCTTACATGCGCAAATGCATGCTCACATGCATGCATACATGGACGCACATGGACACACATGCGCACACACAGTAAAGGCTTTTGTTTGAAACAAACAACCTAAATCCCCCTCAGCTTTAGCTGTAGACAATTCGACACAAATACCCCTTTGCTCGGCGTACCCCCTCTGCATCACTCTGGCTGCTCTCCCTTTGTCTGTTCCTCTCTCACACACAAACACACACAAACACTTGATTCTACACCTGTCCCTCCACTCCCTTACCATGCCACACACAGAGAGGATAAAAATAGAGAAATGGAACGAGGGAGGGGGAAGCGATACACATCACAAACCCCATCAAGCTCAGAGAGATAGAGGCAGAGGGATGGAAAAGGAGGAAGAGATAGGGAGAAAATGAGAGAGAGAAAGAGAGAGAGAGAGAGAGAGAAAGAGAGGGAGATGGAGTCTATTCTAAATTGAAAGTGCAGCAGTAAGCAGTGAAGGGGAATAGTAAACAGTGTTGCTGACCACATAAATATGCTAAATTAGCCTACAAAGTCGCCCTAGTGGATAATTGCTCATCATAGCTTTGCCCCATAGGGAGGCTGCCTGCCAGGCATCTTAGATTCCACATGGAAACACAAACAGAACATACACAACATACACACATCATATTTCCTGAGTGACTCTGTTGAACAGCACTGGACATGATTTAACGTAATGGGTTAGCCTAACTTATAGCCGTACTAAAGACATACAGATCAGCAAACTAATACCTATTTAAGTATTAAGTGTTTCAATGCAAACTGTCAAGACAAAGTGGTGACGTGAATGTGAATTACAGAGTTCTCTGCCGGGAAAAGTAATAAATACTTCCTTTCTCTACTGGATTAAGACTCCTGTCGTGTTAGCATGACCAAGCAAAAAATGGATTTTAATATATGAGCTAAAGAAAGCTGGGCTCATACTATATTCATTCAATCAATACCACTGCTATACAAACTTATAAGTTTATTATATTTTTCATAAGCGCATCGATCTTCTGCTGTGTCAGTCATCGTTGACTTGTCCTGTAGTGCTACTTTTGTCTCGTTTAATAATTCAGTGGGCATTCTGTGTGTGTCATAGGAGTTTGTGTGTGTGTGTGTGTGTGTGTGTGTGTGTGTGTGTGTGTGTGTGTGTGTGTGTGTGGGAGGCTTCAGTTTGGCTCTAATCAAAGTGCAGGGAGAAGAGTGCTGCCTGGAGAGCGGTGAAGCATGACAACACACACCTGGTAAGCTGCTTATCACACTTTAATTTCACATACACTACGATCTGTGGATACCAGCACGAGCAAACAGATGTGTGCACGTGTGTGTGAACGTGCTCCGGCTAGTGTATATGTCTCTGAAGCAGAACTAAGATGAAGGGAGTGATAAACGGAGGGAGCATCGAGTGGAGATTAAATTGGAGAGAGAGATATCAACGGTCGGACAACAAAAGAAAATGATAAGGGAAGAGATAAGAGAGGAAATACGGCAGCAGCAGGCTTGGGAGAGATAGAGGGACAGATATAGAGTGGCAAAAGATAGGGGGATGAAATCTAAACAAACTGTGGGGGAAGTATGGACCATGGCAGGTTTGTTTGAGGAGGGTTGAGGTCCCAAAGAAAGAAAAGATTAGACGGAAAAGAGATGTAGAATGAATGCAAATCTGTGTGTCCAGTCAGTGTGTGTGTGTGTGACAGGTGGATGTGAGCACCTGCAAAGACGTCCTGTGTCCCTGAGAGGACAAAGCAGTCTTCAAATGTGGAAACAGGAACTTTAAGCTAATTTCTACTAATAAAATACTTTATAATAGTATTAACTCCTGAACCTCTATTATACGCAAATTATCAACAAAAGCAATTTCTCAAGGGAGCTTTAATCAAGTTATGTGGTCCGTGTATTCTTTATTTTCTCATTCTGTGGTTTCTATCATCGTATTCAAACGGCACATACTGGCGATGTCATTTCCTTGTTATACTTTGCTAACATAACTGAGACCAACCCTCCTGAAACTGTTGACTGGAGCCTGAGCTCTGAGCTCTGACCCCTGACCTCTGACCTCAGGCACACGCAGTCCCCTCCTGCTTGAATGCCACCATCTGAACTAACAAGACACACAATGGTCATAAAACCTCCAGCCCTCTGACAGCTATAATCAGCTACGCTTAGCCTGAATCAGAGTGAATCACACACTGTTTACATTGCATATGCTAATGAGGTGAACTTTAAATTAACATCCCATGGTCCATCAGACATGAAGTATTTCTTTTTTTTTTAAATGAAAATATATTTAATGAGAAGGCTGGAAGAAAGGTCACGCAGTCTTTAGATCACATGTAGTGTCCATTTTATGCAAAGTATGCAAATGTGAATGAAACAAACTCCTGTGTAAATACAGTAAGACCCAATAAGCAACAGCTGAGCAGAGAGCTTCATGCTGGCAGAGGAGCAGAGGAGCTCAGCCGCCCAGCTAACACACCACAAACATCTCTGACACGCAGAGTGACGCGCTTGTGATTCTACTGTTAAGTTTCTGCCACTGTGACTAATACAATGTCTCTCTCTCTCTCTCTCTCTATTCCATCTTTGCCTCACTTTCTCTCTCTGCATCCAAATTAAACACAAGGCGCAGGGCTCGGATAAGGCCATCTGTTCATCTATCTCTCTCTCTCTCTCTCTCTCCCTGCCTCTCACTCAATCCGTCTGTCCTTTTTTTTCCTCATTTTCCAATCTGACACTCTGCTGCCCCTGCTGAAACTATTTAAGGTATAGTTTCTGTGCGTCGCTCTCTGTGTGTGTCTGTCTCTCGCCCATCATTCCCCTGTTAAATCAGCGTTAAATCCCATCACTGAGTGACAGACAGGAGCAGCCTGAACACTCTGCAGCATCTGACTTGTCACCAAACGTTTAATTGCTTGGCCACGGGTGTAAAAGAACCACTGTGTTTGTGTATGTGTGTGTGTATGTGTGTGATGCCACAGTTCTATTTAAATTGTATGGCGTGATTGGCATTCCACTACTGCCACTAATTAAGAGCAATACCAAGATTCAAGTCCCAACCAACGGCAGGCTTTTATGCACACACACACACACACACACACACACACACACACACACACATAAACATACGCGCGCGTCTACCTCAGCCCTCCTGCGTCACCGTGAGCCCTGGATCTGACTACGAAAATGAGTTTGTGAGAAACTAATCATGCCGCTTAACAAGTAGAACCAGTGAAGAGGGGGGAAGGGGGAGCGAGGAAGTAGGTGGGGGTGTGAAACGGTCAAAAGGGTCAACTAATCAAGAGGAGGAGAAATGAGACGAGGGGTAGAGGAACTGGGAGGGAGAGGTTGGGGGTGGGCAGAGGTGGAGGTGGGGGGAGGCAGGGAGAGAAAGAGCGAAGTTAAGAGGAGGACTTAGGAGAAGGGTTATCGTAAATGACTGTGAAATGAGAATCCAAGGAGGAAGCGCGAGTGCAAATGTGCAGCGAGAGAGAGAGAGAGAAAAAAAAGAGGAAAAGATAGGAGGAAGGGGAAAGGAAGCGAGGGAGGTGCGCCCATAAAGAGATTTGAGAGAGAGGAGAGAAATAAGCGATGAATAGTGAAGAAGAACATTCTGCGGTATTCTACTGGGGCAGAGAAACTGGGAGACAAGAGGAGGAGTTGAACGGAGGACAGAAGGGATTTGAGGAAGAGGAGATAAATGGAATGAGGGAAGGGGTGGGGTGGGGTGAGGGGGTGGGGGTGGGGAGGGGGAGCGTTGGAGAGAAGAAAGGGAGAAGTAGGGGAAGATATGAAAAAGCAATTCTTCGGCAGAGAGAAAAGAATGGCATACTGGGAGGACTCATGAAAGAGATCTGAAGTCATTTCCAAATCCCGTTAGAGGCGAGTAGGCAGGGAGGGGGGAGGAGGGGGGGAGAGAAGAAGGATGGAAGCAAGGAGACAGAGAGAGAGAGACCGACAGAGAGAGAAAGGAATAGACGGAAAAGGTACAAAAACACAACTAATGGAATGGACTGTGCTTCTATATGAGGTGACCTCCGAACCAAAACACAGCCACAGAGACAATGTTTCATTGGCCGACGCAGATATGATTCATTATTTTGTTTCAACAGTGTATCAACAACAACAAATCTCTCTCTCTCTGTCTCTCTGTCTCTCTCTCTCTCTGTCTCTCAAACTCAGACAAATGTATCATCCCGAAGAGAAGACGAGCTAGGTCGACTGCTCGTGAGAATGAGTCAGAGACGTTTGGGATACGAGTCTGCACACCTACTCTGATATCTAGATAAACAGACGTTCCGAAGTGAGGAAGGCACGCAGGGAAAGTAATGTGGCTCATTAACAGTCCGGGCTTATTGAAAACCCTGCACACAACGGCCACACCCTCATTTGGGCACTTGTCTTCCTCAGGGGAGTGGCGCTCGGAATTGTTGTACGCGGGCTCTTTAGTAAATCTGTACCGTTAATGAGTCTCCTTTCTGCCATTGTGCCTCCACCGGCGTGTCTGGAATATTTATTCGGAAATGAACTATCCTCCTGTCAAGCCGACGTATTGATAATTTTCTTTTGATGTTATTGATGTTTTAATGAAGGATACAGCAAACGGAGAGCGAGCCGGAGCGTTAGAGGGATGAGTAAAGGGGACAAAGGGCAGGATGAAAGAGTAGGAAAGTGATTTCAGAGAAAGGTCAGACTTCCCTGTAGGTTGTAATTGGATTAAAGTCATTATTAGCATGCTGTGTTTGTGTCAGCGTGTGTGTGTGTGTGTTGGTACAAATGCAGAGGAATACACGGGAAAGAAAAGCACCATTAAAATATGTATGTATGCATGGAATCGTGCTCGCGTGTGTCAGAACATCTCCCCTCCCCCCAAAGGCTTCTCTTCACGCTTTCCTTCCAACCATTTTCTCACACAGATCTTATCGGCACCCCGGGCCTGTGTGTGGAGAAGGTGCAGAAACTGCAACTCGGATCAGGAACAGGGCGACACAGAGGGAAGGGGGGTGGGGGGGTGCTGAGGCGACATTTACCATCCTGTCTTAACTGTTGCAAATCAGCATTTAAAAGATAACCGGAGGAAAATGTGTCGTATTTTTCCCTCCCCCCCTCCCCTCTCCCCCCACCCCAAAACGTCTCACAGGCCTCCTCCGTGTAAAAATAGGTTAAAAATACAAAATGTTCCAAAACAGTTACTGTAATATTCATTTTTTATCTGCAGTAGGAAAACCAGGTCAGGGAGAAAAAGGCGAGAGCGGACAGGGAGAGTGGGGGGGAGTGACACGGAGGTACAGCCTGTGAGACAGACGCCTCTCTCTCTCTCTCTCTCTCTCCCTCTCACACACACACGTCGTCCTGTCCATAATAAACTGTGTCCTATCCGGGGCCCAGACCACAGCCACAGCACGCGATCCCTCACCAGAGAGACCGAGGGAGATGAGGATGAGACAAAGGGGAATGGCCACATTAATTACACACGCTCTCTAGGTGCGAGCTATCACCGGAGACCAACGAGAGGGAGGAGGCAGCGATGAAGAGACAGTGAGGGAGAAATGAAGATGAAGGCCGGTGGAGTTCCCTGTGTGTGTGTGTCTCCTGTGAGAGAGGGAGTGTTTGTCCTCTGCTGCAAGATGCCTGCTGGCTGCTGAGTTATGTCACTGTGTTACTAATGGGAGTTGAACCTCAAGCAGCACAGACATACACTGCTACACATGTGAGGGCAGCTGTGTGTGTGTGTGTGTGTGTGTGTGTGTGTGTGTGTGTGTGTGTGTGTGTGTGTGTGTGTGTATGTGTGTGTGTGTGTGTGTGTGGGTGGGGGAAGGGACCTCTTGTGATAGGAGTTTATGCTTTTTTTGTATGTATGTGTGTGTGTGTGTGTGTGTGTGTGTGTGTGTGTGTGTGTGTGTGTGTGTGTGTGTATATTTGATGTGCTCTTACCCCTGGTAGTGTTTTCTGCTCATGTAGGGCGCTCTGGGCTTTCAGTGCCGACTCTCTCGCACAGTACGTTAGAAAAGCACATCCTGTTAGCGGAGAGAGAGAGAGAGAGAGAGAGGAAGAGAGAGAGAGAGAGAGAGAGAGAGAGAGAGAGATGGAAGGAGGAACGGTACAAGATTCAGTGAGAAATGTCACTCTAGCTTTACCTCTCTCTCTCCCTCCCTCATTCTGTCACACACAAACACACTCACACACTTACACACGCACACACACGCTGAGCTCAAAGATAGATAGATAGACCCTTCAAATGATTTGTCTCCTGTTTAAATGTTTAACCCCTGATTTGCTCGTCACCAGTTCTGGATTAGCACTAAAGGCCTACAGTATATTGTGCGAGAGGATAAGGAAATATATATACTCATGCACGTTAACTGTACTTGACAACATGATGATGATGCATTCTAGAGCAGAGAAGGACACTCCACGGCACGGCACGAGTCAGCACACAGGACAGCACCACAGTGACAGACGTACGCGTGGGGCTAATAAGCCCCCGGAGGATAACAGGCTTGGCACAGTCAGGTTCCTTCCTATACCAACCACTATGCATGCCTCACGCACCATCACTCCAGATACACTCCCTCTGTGTTCCTGTGTGCTGTACCTGAGTCTGTGTGTGTGTAGGGGGGGTAGGTAGTAGAGCTGGCTGGCCAGAGCTGTTTACTACACCTGTCACCAGCACTAAGACAACAAGATTAGCAGCAGGTTAGCATTCGGTCATAGTGCAGACGGCTTGCAGGAGAATGTGTGAGGATTAGGAAAGAAAGGTTCACACAGTCACAGCTCAAATGTTTTTTAAAAAATGACTCCACATATAAGACCACGGACAAACACGCACACGCACGCGCGCACACACACACACACACACACACACACACAGAGTACATGCGTCTCCAACTCGTTGCTTTTAAGGTGGACTTACTTGGGTTTGAGAGTCTCTCCCTTGTGTCACTCCTGCTTACTGGCCCATTACACTGATTGAAGTAAACAGCCTAACCTCCTTCACAACACACAGAACACCACGGCCCCGCTGTGAGTGCATGCCTGTGTGGGATCGAGCGTGTCTGTTCTGTTCTACTCTATGGTGGACTGTTCATCATCTGATATTTTCTGACACAAGCGCTCATATGTACAAGCTTTCGTGACACAAAGTGTACGTGTAGCGACTGAGTATGTCTGTGTTGGTGCTCTCCCATTACAGTGTGAACAGGAGATGAGATGCGGTGTGACAGTTTCCATGGTGACATGTGACACTCAACACAAGTACATCTATCTATCTATCTATCTATCTATCTATGCTTGTAAGTTGTAAGTGTTATTATAATGACACCAACCTTTGTGCATGCCGGTGTATTTGTCCTTTATCACAGTTAACTCATAGATCTTGCCAAACTGCTCAAAGATCGGCTTGAGATCCTTCTCCTCCAGATTTCGGGGAATCTGCCCCACGAACAGCTTGATGGCATCGGCCTCCTTCATCGGGACCGTTTGGAGAACTACAGGGTAGTGCAGGTTTGAGGAGAAACGAGATCGGGAGCAGGTATTGCTGGAGATGTGACTTGAGGTCAGAGCTGGAAAGACGGAGACAAAATAGTGACAGACCATGGTCACAAATTCTGAATAATACTCAAAAATATTTCAGGGGCTCAAAGTGAGTCTATGGTGATCAACCACTCGCCAACAATATTCAAACAAAGTCTTTTTTGTTGGTATTTATTAAATTCATATTCATTCAAGGAGGAGAAAATTAAGAAACAAGCTATATTAAAATATAATTTCTTAAATAAAGCTCTTATTTGAACAAGCCAACTACTAGGTTACAGAAACTCTAGCTCCAAAAATGAAAATAAAAGATGAGTGTGAATATTGAGTCTGTTTACTGCCCAGCCTGGATGACAAAGGGCTCAGGCTCTGGCGTTACCGGCAAAACAATTATGCAAATGTTAATTAGCCAATCAAAAAACAATAACAGTACCATTTCCTCAATTAAATAGATATTAATCGAAAATGTATGTAAACGTGCTTTACCTTGTGATGGACAAAGGGCGTTCGGGATCCCTGCACATGAAAAAGGAGAGAAAGAGTGTGATTGGGGGTAAATCATTGCAATAGAGCGGTTTCTTTGTTTAGCCAGCTGTAGGTTACAGCGTACACACACTGGATGTCATGGGGCTCCCTTGCTCTTTGTCCGATCCCCCCTCAATGTACACACACACACACACACACACACACACACGCACACACGAACTCACGCATTCACGCGCGCACACACACACGCACGCAAGAACAAAACAACACAGCCAAACGTATAGAGTGATCCTACTTTGTAACTCTTTACCGTTTGTAGTAAAGTAAAGCTTGTTGTGAAGCTTTGGGTCCCAGATGCTCCGTTTGTTGTCCTCGCCGCTCTCCGTCCCGTCCTCCTTCCTTCCTTCCTTCCTTCCTTCCTCCCCCTGCTTGGATGCTCTCCGCTCTTTGTGCCTGTGGTATTTACTCTCCCTCTCCTCCTTCTTCTTCTTTCTTCTCCTCCTCCCCTCCTAGACTCGGCTGTTTTTACAAATCCCCGTGTTCCAGTGTAAGGCGGCGGCGGTGGCAGGTGAGTTCAAGTCGCTCTCCAAATGACGGCTTGTCACCGGCTCCAGTGAAATGTAACCAGCTTCTATCGCTCCTCACGACTTCCACTATCCAGAATTAGCTACCTCCTCCACCGAAGCGCACTCCGAGCTAACTCCTGTTTAATTATAAAGTGTCTGTAGTCTAAGCAGCGACTTTATTCAGCGGAGCTAAAAACCCATTTAAACTTGCCGGGTCTTGTTCTTACAGTTACTTGCGTCTTTTCCTACTTTTTCCGCTATTAAATACTCTCCTACGTCTCAGCCGGCTGGATGGCTTTTCACGTCTGATGCCGGTATTATCTCTCCCTCCCTCTCTCTGTCGCTCTCTCTCTCTCTCTCTCTCCACCTCCTCGCTCCAAACCGGTTGCCAGCGCGTGACGTGAATTCCGGGCACCGTCGACAACTGCGTTCGTCCGAATGACACGAAAGAAAATGAAAAAAAAACATCGGCCCCACCTCCAAACACGTTAAGACGTTTGACTCAAACACACAGAGAGCAAAACACTGCGTTTATGTCAAATAAGACTAATTACGGAAGTGTATTTGATCGGTTTGCGTTTATTTAATGGGTGACACTTTTTAGACGGTGCCCAACTGCCGCTGAGAGAGGAGCCGCCTATTGTTCTAGCCGCGAGCCCTGGCCTTGGTGCTGAAACGATGCTTCTTGACAAGAAGCCCAGGCGCGCGACCGATGACGCGCACGCGGTCACGACTACTACACTTGTCCACGCACGAGCCCGAAATCACAGCCGCCGTCCCCCGCCCCCAACCACACACACACACACACCATTTAGAGAGAGGGCGACAGAGAGAGAGAAGGAGAGAGAGAGCAGAGACACAGAGAACAAGAAAAAGGGACCAGAGAGAGAGAGAGAGAGAGAGAGAGAGAGAGATGGCTCAGGGTTTGGAGTTGGCCTACTTTACGGTCTGTTCTTTGGATTACCAGACGAATTTAGGCCTAACAAGGGGTGAGACAGGAAGCACTAACACTGAGGGCTGTGATGTTGTTTTTCCAAAACAAATCACAATCTATCTATCTTTGAGCTCAGTGTGTGTGTGTGTGTGTTTGTCAGTGAGACAGAGAGAGCAGACAAAGTTGAATGAAGAGCGGGAGAAGTGAAAGAAAGAGAGAGAGATAGATATAGAGATATAAGGAGAGAGAGAGAGAGAGAGAGAGAGAGAGAGAGAGAGAGAGAGAGAGAGAGAGAGAGAGAGAGAGAGAGAGAGAGAGAGAGAGAGAGCAAGAGCAAGAGAGAGAGAGCAAGAGGAAGAGAGAGAGAGATAGAGGGAGTCACAGGGTTCATGGTAATTCACTCTGAAAGGTCACCATCTGCTGGCCTTGCCTCGTGCCCTCTGAGCCAGCACCCCCATCATATCCATCTACCACACACACACACACACACTCCACCCACACAGCCCTCCACTCTCCTCCACACACTCGCATGTATAGCTCCACACCAGGGGCTTCTTACAGCCTCTATCACAGGGAGGGGAAACACGCACCAGCTGATCCCCAGCATGCAAACGGTACGCAGGCATAGAAAGTATAACAGCAGCATGCCACTCTTAAGCCTTCCTGCACGCATCCACACACACACTCCACCCACACACTCGCATGGATAGAACCACACCAGGGGCTTCTTACTGTCCAATCACAGGGACAAGAAACACGCGACCCGAGATGATCCTGAGCATGCGAACGGTAAGTGTGGCACCGTTAAGCCTTCCTGCACGATGAAGGCTGTCACAAGCAAGACTGGTTCCTGAAAGTTGTACTGATATCTTATGTTGTGATAATCTCTAACAATGGGAAACAAGGCAGGATTCCTTATTTAGCAGACAGAATGACCAGGTGTCCTGTGGCCCCAGACAGCCAGAGGCCCCAGAAATTAGTCTCGGGTTTCTGGTTTTGATTAACGGCCAATTTGTTGGGAATGAGAATGAATGAAGCAGAGGATGGTTGCCTACATTATTATCAGGGCTCTGCCTTTTAGAGAGGTCGTGACTGGTGTAATAAGAGCATAGCCCACAATTTATTCTATATCAAAAAGGGAGGTTAAGACTTCAGGTTGGGAATGACCAAAATAATAAACGCAGCAGGACTAAACTGTTCTTACCCTGATAGATGAAAGAAACAAAAATACAAGGACTCTAAGACAGGAGAAAACATCCAAAGACACAGGGATTCCCACCCACTTTAACGTCTGAGCACAAAGGAGCCAATCAGAGGACAGGAAGCACATCAGCACAAGCTGCTGCTCGTCACCACTCAGCTCTGGGGTGATGGGGGGGAGAGAGAGAGAGAGAGAGAGAGAGAGAGAGAGAGAGAGAGAGAGAGAGAGAGAGAGAGAGAGAGAGAGAGAGAGAGAGAGAGATCCACACAACTCTCACTTGCCAAAGGGTAACAGGGAAACACCATAAATTGCTTCCAATGTTCTTTTACATTTATAATAGATAGAACAGTAAGGAGAGTACATGCAACCTCATGCTCCCCATCAAAGACAGATTCATTGCAGTCACCAGTGAATGATTCATCACTGAACCACAGAACCATCAGACTCCTCTCAGCAATCACTGGCATGTTCTCTGATCAATGAACATTCACTTACACATGTTACACATCTTAACATTATGTCTAAAAAAAACACTTTCCAGATTGGCTGTGTAAAATGCCATCAAAAATAAAACTCAAACCTATTTTCCTAGAAACAACTCCTATCTTCTACTATTTTATCAATAAAACATTGGCAGGTCAAAATGAAAGACTCAACTGGTCTTGTCAGTCATATAAGATTCAACAGCGCCCTCACATGGAGTACACTGGCTATGTCACTTACAGAGCAGGAGGGACTGATTGCACTACACAAATACCTTACCGGTGATGAAAATACAAAAAAAAAACACGGATCAATCATTAAGATTTACTACATCAAACATTATTTTCTTCTATGTCACCGTTTACACGTTTAAACACTGATAAAAACAAAAACCTCACACCAATTCGCTCTTGAATCAATTTTATTCAAAAGTATGTGTTGAAGGCATCTTCTGGCACTGTTTTGTATTTTTTGCAAGTGACATAAAAAAAATCATTAATGTATCAATATGAACAATCTTATAAACTCTGGTAGTTACCAAGGAAATTTGCTACAGCTTCTTAAAACAGAAAATAAATTACATGTTCTTCAGATAATAGATAAATTACTATCCACTTTATTTATTTTTTATATAAAATGTAATTTATACTAAAAGCAATTAAAGACATGAGAATTACATTCAAAGCTGCAATCGCAACACGCACACACACACACACACACACACACACACACACACACACACACACACACACACACACACACACACACACACACACACACACACACACACACACACACACACACAGCCACAAACATACAATATTCAAGAGTACAATACATTCACTGATTCTCTTGTCAAAGGCAAAATACAGTTATATGACAGTTAGATGTGATTAAATGCAGTTAACAGTCTACAACAACACATCTGATAACTCTACTCTGTTACAAAACGTATGGGTCCTAATATACTCAAATTATAGACATTAAAACATATCTGACATATATACAGATTGTTCACCTTTGAGTGGGCATGCACAAAAGTTGAAGCATGTGTGTGTGTTTCATGAAACAGAGATTGAAACTGAGACGAGCGTGTGGAAGGGTGGTAGACTTACAAACACAATTTCTGTCTATTCTAACAAATGCAAAAGCTGCATCTGTCGCAGGATATGTGAAGAGATAACTTATAAACATATACAGCGGTCTGTCAACTCAAAGTTCACTCTCAGGTCAAATGAGAACTCCAGATCATCATAATCTGAAATAAACGCCTACTTAAGAAAGACATTTTCATCCGAGTTTAGAAAGTGTCGACTGATGGACGTGAACGACCAAAGGTTTCTCTCAACGACTTCACTCAGTATGGCTTTATTGATAGAAGCTAGAAAAAGACAAAAGACGTGATGGAAGATGAAGAGGTGAAGAAGCAGGGAGGCTTTTATTCTTCTTGTTATGGTTCTACTTCAGGTCAGTCAGGATTGTTGTTTTGTGAGAACTCTATATGAACCCTGTGAATATGCATACGTGATTTTTTTTTTTTTTTACCTGCCCAGGCATATTTGGTCACTTCCTGTCACGGTCACCACACTCCTTTGGTTCATCTGTCAAAATATTACACCTGAACAATAAAAACAAACACTTTTGGCAAACATAACATACACACAACACATAAATCAAATCCTTCTTGCTTAGTTTTAGCCACTGTAACTCAGTGGGGGACATCTGTGGAGCACTGGAACTCTCTGTCACAGCATTATTACTACAATATACAGTTGATCCAGCATTTCTCAGCTCATTTTATGATAATTAGTGGTATGCATGTCTCACTGTAGCTGTTTTAAGACCCTCTGGATTGGGAGGAATCTTTAAAAAAAAAGCTAGATTGGTTGTTGAAAGGCAGCTGTGTCCTCGGTGAGCATTTTCCATAAGAGTCTCTCAGCCATAGAAATGGGCCTCCTAGAGTGGATATGCAGTGAATGCATCATTCAGCACCGTGTGATGTGTTACCATCCTAAAAAAAGAAAGTTAATGGACGTAGCGTCAGAGAAAATATAAGTAAGTGTATGCAAGGAACTAGATGAAGGTTCCGCTGCTTTCACAGTGTTTCACCTGGAGAATTAGGTGTATAGAGTTAAATGTTAATTAAGTCTGATTAGCATATTATGTCCACTCTGGCTGTCCATTTCTATAGATTTGTTGTTTCAGCACCGAATGGCACCTGGGCCTGCCTGTGTTTGGTCGGTCAGTGCCTCTTGGCCCGCTGAGCGCTCTGGGTGCACGAGGCGCAGCAGGCGGTCTGGTAGTAGGAGTACACACACAGCCTGGCCTGGGCCACCGTCGCACAATTATGACGTCTGTCCCGGCAGTTTTCATCTACGGTACGTGGAGAGAGGATAGAGGTTGGTGATGAGTGGGACATTCACACACCTGTACACACACAGATACATCAGCTCACACACCGACCTGGGACTTGTGGGCTGCAGGGTATTGTGTTGCAGAATTGCTCCTGTTCAGGTTTGGAGGTGGGATCACACTCGGGGCTGTGCGTTTTGGCCGGTGTGAGGCACCGGACCTCCCTCATCTGCAAACCTTTACCGCAGGAGCGAGAGCACTGATGGCAAAGGAAGAGAGGGAAAGAGTTCACAACATGGATATGAAACCCCAACTTACTGAGTAATACTCCAATATTCATGTTACACATTTACAGCACACATACTGACATTACGTCTGTTCTTTCCGCTCTTATCTATTTTAAATACTTTATTCCTGGATTCCTCACCGCGCTCCACTCGGTCGTGAACCACTGCGGCTGACACGTTCCCATCTCACACTCCTGGACGGCAGGAGGTTTGTCCAAATGAGCGCACTCGCTCAACGGCACCACAGAGAAATCATTCCCTGTCTTCTGGACACAGATGATGTCTCTCCGCTGAGTCCCGTTCCCACACAGCACATTACACTGGAAGACAGAGCAGAACGAATCCTAGTGTTTACTGAGCCGAGTGAAGCTGGTTGAAACCTCGGCCTGTCCTCTCTTCTCTCCGTCCCTACCTGCGTCCAGGGGCTGCTGTACCACATGGTTGTCGGCACACAGGGGCCCCCGTTGCAGGCCTTCATCTCTGCCGGTTTGTCCCCGACACAGTCTCCCCCTCCTCCTCCCTCTCTGACCCCTCCTCTGGTCAGACACATCACCTCCCTCTTCTGCACCCCGGGGCCACACTGTGCTGAACACTGAAGGGCACAACATGTGGGAGAAGTTACGATTTGTAAACTGTGCGTTCTGTTGAAACTGTGTGTGAATGTGTGAGTACGTGTGTGTGTGCTACTTACAGATTTAGACCAGTCAGTAAAGTACCAGTTGGTCACACAGGGTCCCATGTTGCACTCTTCACTTCCTTCTGGGCGGAGTCTGGAGTTGCACTCTTGGTCGGTCACTACACTTCCTTGGTCGCTGACGCACCCCACGTTCCGCGTCCTCTTCCCCACTCCACAGTCCACAGAGCACTGAAGCACAACACACACAGGCACAGACACAAGGACATCACTATCTGAATGATCCTACTCCTAATTAAGTTGACTGATTTATTATTTGACTCATAAATTGTGTAGAAACAGTTATAATAGCTGTTTCAATATTCATACATTTTAAATATTGGATGTTTTTGTTAAATATAATTAATACACGGCATAAAATACATTTTAATGTTCATTAACGTAATTCCTACTGCCATTAATGTAAAGTAAGTATACGATCATTTGTTGGAACCAAATCTGTGGCAGCGTCTTCGGTCATTTTCGTTTGAAAAGGAATAAAAGAGAACCATCCTGAACATAAAAGGGAATACATTCATGCTTATACACACTCTGTACTGTTTCCTTCCCCCTGTGAGCTTTGGAGACACTGAGATACTGAGACACGGTGCTACTGTCTACACAGACAGATGAGAAAATTCATCTCACACTCACACAGGGGTGTTATCTGACTCACCGTGCTCCAGTCTGAGCTGACCTCCCAGTGTGAGCAGAGGCGGAGCTGGCAGGCCTGTGTGGACTCCAGTGCAGGGAGGCTGGAGCAGCGCTGAGGGTGAACCATGGTGGAGCGATTCCCAAAGCTCTGTCTGCACTGGAGCTGCCTCTGCTGCAAGCCGGGACCACAAGACACACTGCACTCGGACCACGCACTGGCCTCCCAGCTGATGGAGAGAGAGAGAGAGAGAGAGAGAGAGAGAGAGAGAAGCAGAGAGAGAGAGACAAAGAAGCTTTATGTAATGTCACCTGCTTTTATTATCTGCATAAAATGTCACTGGTGTTTAAATTTCTTCCTCCAGCTGTGTCTAGTAATAGTTTGTCATATTTGTGTTTGCATGTTTTGGTTCCTTGAATAGACACCGGTGTCTATTCATTATAAAGTTTTGTAGAAACTGAGTTACAAAGTATTGAAACGCTCGCTCCGGACTGATGATTCATCACACTCAGCATCACTCAGAGTTCTATTTTAGTCAAGCGTGGCACAAAATAAACACAGTGAGCTCAGCTGTAATTTGTGCATCACTCTTCTACGTGTTTGTCAGCTCCCAGATCGCTGATGTTTTAGAGATGAAAATAGAAACAATCCCAGAGTATATTTGAGTTCATGTTTTCTCACAATGGTGGGCAGGCGTGTGTGTTACAAGGCTCCTCGTCTGGAAAGGGTTTAGATGCAGAGTCACAACTGCTCTCTGAGACCTCCTCCTCTATGTGGCGATTGATACACAGGATCACTCTGTACTGAGACCCTACAGACACAGAGGGACACACACAAAGACACATCAGCTTAGAGCAAGTCCATGCTGGTGTACTGGCACCCAGCAACCAGAGGAGGGAGACATCACATCATCCAAAGTGAGAAAATGCGGCCTGATATTGCGGCGTAGGGAAATTAAAAAGGAAAAATAAGAAATCTGACCTTTTCCGCAGGTGGCAGAACACTCGGTCAGCCCGCCTCTCCTCCACACAAATGGTGACTGGGTGTCAGGTGGCAGGTCGGTGCGCGGGGGGATCCGAGCGTTCCTATTGGGCGCGGAGTTGCGAGGACGGGACCTCTCGGGTGTCCACCGGCCTGAGGAGGAGGAGGGAGGGGAAAAGATGGAGGTGGAAGAGGGGTAAGAGGGGGCTGAAACTGGAGGAGGGGGGACAGGGTCCTCCACTGACACCGTGAGAGGGTCTGAGAGGGAGGAAAGAAAGACGGGAGAACGGACGAGGAGACAAAACAGGTGGGACAACAAAGTTTGAGAGGGATTTGGGAAATACAGAAGGGTGGGGGTGGGGAAACAGATATTAATGTTGAAATACTGAAAGACATAAAATAGGAGGAAGGCAGCGAGCTCGTGGCCAATGATGTCATGATGAGGTCAGGGTCTTATGACAGGAGACGTACTGTATGGAGCAGATACCCTCTGACAATCACCCTCCCATGTAGGTCATACAGCAATACACAATCACACAAACACGCCTGGCTGTGACCCCTCACACTGGAGCCACAGCCACGCCCTGCGTTACCCGTAAACACGTCAATCACCCTCCCGGGGATCTGGGTTAGATTAGTGCTGCCTGCGTACATGGTAAATGATAAATCTGGAGAAGTTGCGTGTTGATTTAGTGTTTAATTTGGCCGCTGAGAACAACCCAACATGTAGTGTGTTTGTATCTATAATGACTATAAAGCACCCGGCCTGTCCGCATGCTACTGTTCCAGGGAACACAACTATCAACACGATAGCCCGAGCGAAGATGGACTCACTGCGAAGGGGCGACCTTGCTGCTTCTCGCTCTCTCGCTCGCTCCCTCGCCGCCACCTCCCTCTCTCTCTCCCTGAGCCTGGGCCTCAGCGCCTCCCTCGCCACCTCCTGGGGCTTCTCCCTCTCGGCCTCCTTCTTTTCCACGGGGATATAGAACTCGTAGTCGATGCCTGGGTTCTTCTGGTGGAAGATGATCTGGAGAGAGAGACGCCAAAAAATGAAAACATGGAATGTGATTGAGGAACACCCCGCAAACAGTCAGACAAATATGCAGGTCAGATGTTCGGGTCTCCCTCACGCTGCACCGCCCTGCTTCTAATCTCGCAAGACTCGACACCGCCAAGATAATCTAAACTTAAACCAGCCGTGTGTTTCCACAACACTTTGACCTGCTATTCTAATGCCTTCTTTCTATTATTCCCATTAAGTCTTAACAAATTCCAGGTGATTCCATGGGAGATAAAGCCCTGGCTTTGGTGGGTGTGGAGGTGGGGGGGCTGCTATCTTAACCCCTGAAGTGATTGGATGGGTTTCCAGATGATTCTTGTTCTCTAATAAGATCTTAGCCTGAGGTAAGCGTTGTTGTAGCCTGATGTGGCTCAGGCTAAGCTGGAGCGTAGCTGGGTTTATCCCACTGTAATGCTCCAATAATGCCGCCTATCACCAGGATCTAGACACAGAGCAGGAGAGCACAGCCTCAAGCTTATGAAAATGTTATGGAGATGTCAAATAAATAGAATCGTAACTGTGTCAATGCTTGTGTGTGATTGTTATCATGAAGCTCACACAGCCATCCCAGGGTTTGTGTTTGCTTACATGGTTACAGATAAATGTCTCCCCCCGTGTTTGTGCACTTACATAGAGCTGCAGCTGTGTGGTGGTGGGTCCCGGGGCAGTGAGGGTCTCTCCTCTCTCCTCCTCACCCTCCGTCTGCGCTCTGGGCCGGGCGTAGGCGAAGGTCGTCCCCCCTGCCTTGTAATCCCCCGGACGGTCCACAGCCCAGCGGCCGTTCACCACTGACGCTCCTGTGCCGCTCCTCATCGCTGGATGAGTGTGTGTGACAGGGTGAGAGGGGGGGAAGAGGGACATTTTGACTGTGTTTAGTCTACGCTGTGGTTAATTCTTAGCAAACCCCCATAAGCTCAGACACACTCCCAGACAGACAAACACAGACTCTGGAGTGCCGTCTCATTACCAAACAGGGGGTAAGGGAAGGCAAACACACACTCCTGCTCGCACACTTGCACATGTACACACTTCACTGGTTCCTTATGGGCTCTAACAATACTAGCTTTATCTGCCCTGTCTCGGGGAGGCCACGGAAATTACAGTCAAAGCCAGCACACACACAATCACCGGCCAAATCTCATTCAAAACTGCAACTCTCTCGCCAACGCTGCACTTTTACAGAAGCTGCATCCAATAATATCTAAGAAATGTCAACCTGCAGGTACGTGTGTGTGTGTGGGGGTGGGTGTGTGCGTGTGTGTGTGTGTGTGTGTGTGTGTGTGTGGCCCTGTGTGTTCCTCTTACCCAAATAGTTAGGGCTGGCTTGCCTCTCTGTGATGTTAATGAATGTAGCTCCGGGTGGGATGTCCAAGATCTTGTGGTAACCAAGGGGAACGGTGACATTTTGGAAGCTTCCCGTCACCTTTCGGCAGGAGCTCTCCCTCCCTCCACACACTCCGCATTTGTCAATCACAGAGCCAGAGCCCAGGACCCCGTCGCAACCCTCCGTCTGGCAGGAGAAAAGGTGAGATGCTGTGAGTGATGGATGAGACAATGGCTGAGGAGCAAGAGAAATGTGGGCAGAGGGGTTCGGAGGAAGATGGGGAGAACAGCGACTCCAGCATTTATGTTTATTTCTCATTCATCACAATCGGTTTATTTCACTGCTGTTTGTGTAAAACCGTTCAAGTTACACAGTAGAAACAGAAGGGAGGAATAAGAGACGGTCAGAGAGAAAGTGAGACAAAGAGGGAAAACAGAGTAAAGAGGCCCAGAGAGGGGAAAAAGGAGAAGACTGGAGACACTCTGCATTCTAATGCCAGGCTTAAATCAGCCTCCAGACAGAGACTGAGAGAGGCAGGATCTGGATCGTGTCATCTGCAGCCAGACAGGACGGACCCAGACGAGAGGCACCTACGGTACACAGAGACCCCAAAGTACAAACCAAACCCATCCACTCACCAGACACCTTCCTTCTACACACACGTCGTTTGTGCTGACGTTGAAGCAGGGGGTTCCGTCTCGGACTCGCTCTGCCTGACTTACGTAGAAACGATAGCCGGATGGTCTGCAGGTCAGCTCGCACTGCTTGCCGGCGCCCACTGCAACAAAGTGAAGGAGAGGGTCACCGCCATGTCTATGTTTGCATGCTGGGTGTGTAACGTCTTTGTGTGTGTGTGTGTGTGTGTGTGTGTGTGTGTGTGTGCATGGTACAGAGAAGATGCAGCTGGCCGATGAACATCTTTCCATGTGTTCAGGAAACTGAGGCCAGACTGTATAACCCCCTGACTGTCAGCCAGAGAGAGTGATTACCCATTTCCCCTTCTGCTAACTTGAATGACTGCTCTGATGCACCGTCCCAAGAGATGCATTCACGAGTCGAGGTGTAAACACGGACTAGAAGACGGTCAGATTTATGAGGAGGAACCCAACGGGCACACGCTGCAGGGAGAAAAGTACAAGGAAACAGGGGAAGGGAAAAGAGACGGCTGCTTCAAGGTAAGAGACGAAGTGAATGTCCTTCAGTGCAGGACAGGCAGACGGGCAGGCGGACAGACGAGCAGAGAATGCAGAATAAGGATACAAGGGTACAAGGAAGAGAGACGAGAACATAGGGGACGTCTGTGCAGTGAAAGACGATGAAAAGGTTCTAACACAGAGAGAAATGCTCCACTGTTCACTACCGTCTTTGATGTGAGCAAAAAGTGTGTGTGTGGTGATTTTGCGTGCACAGGACCGTGTTTGTGTGCGAAATGTGGTTGAAGGGATGAGCTCATCGCATAAGTAAGGGGCCATGGGTTCTGCTGCAGATGGGAAGGAGGAGTTTCTGACATTGGGGGTTCAGGGGTTAAAAGGACAAATTCTGCGCGCTTCTGAAATGCCGACTTCACACTGTGCTATCATTTGCGATCCCTCCAAAAACAAACCTACTGGCAAATCATAATGTATGTGAAGAGAAGATCATGTGTCAACTTAGAAGATTTCATTTCTAACTGCAATAAACCATCAATGACAGGCAGCCACGATGCCTGGCACCTTCAAAGTCAAGACGCTGGTGGAGATAACTGAGAACAAAGACTAAAGGTCACATTCCAGACTCCTCATTCCACCTTGTGTGTCCAAGACAGAATGCAGAACGTGTGCAGTTTGTGTTGAAATTCACTCTGTATACTTCCACAGGGGACATCGATCTGAAGTAGAAGAACAAAAGATTTGCGTGCATCCGTCATTACTTAAGTAAGCCTACAAATGAAGTGAAAATAACTCCAGACAGACGAGAATGATTAGTAACATCGGACAGTTGAGATGCCATTACAGTGTTGTGCTAGTTTCCATTTCAGCAGGACAACACCCGAAAACAAAGATGGGCGCCAGAGGGAGATTGAAGCATTTGAAAGGGAGAACAGCGTGAGTTAAATACGCAGAATTCTGAAAAATAAAAGCTTAATCCTAATAGCTTTGTTTTGTAGCTTTCCCAGATATATGACCTCCAGGAATGAGCCAACCGCAAAAACAAGAACGGCATAAAAAAACATCAGCAGTGGTTTGCAGCGTGACATTTAAATCATTTCACAGTGGTCCGGAGAGGAGATTAAGTTTCACAGTTAACACAGATGAAATATTGTGATTCATTCTCCATCCCTCCATCCCTCCATCCTCTCCTTATACCTGCTTATCCTGGGCATCCAAGCAGAGTCTCGGGTGGCTGGAGTCTCTCCCAGCATCCCATTTACTGAGCGGGGAAGGTACAACGTGTACAAGCTGCCAATCTGTCCAATCAAACTCACATTACACCTACTGGCAGCAGTTGCTAGATCAGCTAAACAGGCGCCTCATTACAGTGCATACCTGTGCCAAGGTCGGGTTCCATCTCAGCAACCCAAACAGCTGCCATTATCTTGGCTTCATAATGGTGTTAGTT
Organism: Genypterus blacodes; assembly: GCF_046128005.1. Classification (NCBI taxonomy): domain Eukaryota; kingdom Metazoa; phylum Chordata; class Actinopteri; order Ophidiiformes; family Ophidiidae; genus Genypterus; species Genypterus blacodes. Next base: position 1,390,414 of record NW_027466875.1, read on the forward strand.
GAATGTTTTTATCCACTTTACTGTAACTTCTTGTGACCAATGTCTGAAAGCATATTTCAGTCGACTAGATCCGGATCGGCATCAGATCACACATACTGGAAGGAGAACTTAATGGGTTCTTCCACGGAAAAAACTACAGGCCAACTGAGTTGAAGAAAAATTGGTTCATAACTCCAAGTAATCCCGCGAACACAAACAAAACACAACGCCCTTGTTGGAAGTAAGAAACAATATGTTGTCATCAGCATATTGGGATATCTACTTAATAAGCATTGCCCGATTGTCTGAAATGAGGCAAAACTGATTGGGACTGGACCAAAAGAACAGGTGAGCATCAGTCTTGTCCTGTACGCCAAGAAACTATGAGTCACTGTCCACAAGTATTACGCAAACAAGGCCGTCTTCTTCAGTGGTGCCTCCTTCACTTGTTTGCTGTCATTCGATCACTACCTGATAGAGTTAAAGACAGAGACACACCGATGGAAATAGAAAGAAAGGGGGCCAATCTCCCCCCTCCTCTCCCTTGCCGCCCTCGTCTTCTCGCTCTGTCCATTATAGCAACGTATCTTTAAGAGATTAGACAGAGACAGAGTTAGAGGAGAGGCTACGAGGGGGAAAGGTTGCTACTCACATGCTCTCTCCTCTACATTTCTCTGTATCCTTCCCCCTAATCTCCACCATTCTCCAGCTCCCTTTTGTAGTCTCCTGCCCTGAAGTCATCCTCTAGCACTGTCCAACTCCTAATCACCCATAATCTTCCTCTCTATTTTGGTAGAGTTTCATTTGTCTCCGTCTGCATCAACTATCCACATCCCTCTGGCTCTGTTTCTCTCTATTGCTTGGATCTCTGGGCTTCTTTCTCTCTCTCCAGCTCGTTCTGTCTCTCTCTCTCTCTCTCTCTCTCTCTCTCTCTCTCTCTCTCTCTCTCTCTCTCTTCTCTCTCTCTCTCTCTCTCTCTCTCTCTCTCTCTCTCTCTCTCTCTCTCTCTCTCTCTTCTCTCTCTCTCTCTCTCTCTCTCTCTCTCTCTCTCTCTCTCTCTCTCTCTCTCTCTCTCTCTCTCTCTCTCTCTCACTGAGCTCAGTGTTCAGACAGTGGAATATATGTTGTCTAAATATACTTCCTCACTATCTCTCCGTCTAAACAAACTCCAACAGAGAGAGAGAAAGAGAGAGGCAGTGGGACAGGAAGAGGGGAGGCTTGGTGAGCATAGAGGGGATGAGGCCTGAAAAAGAGAATATTCAAGTAAAACAACACCTGCAAACTCTCAACTTTCAGAACTACAGAGGTAATTCTATTTCAGAAAAAGAATAGACGGCGTGACAGATTTCAGCCGGGAATTCACTGAAATGAATCAGGTGTGCTGTGATTTATAAGCGGCTGGTGGCAGCTTTACTGTTTAAGGCTTCCAGTTCCCCACCATAGGCCACAACACTTACAATACATCCATAACACGGCTGTCACCTCGGAGGCAATAAAAGCAGACACATCGCAGCATGCTAAGCAGCAAGGACCGACTCCAAAGTTCAACATAAATACTCCGCAAATGGCCAATGTATGCAACAGCGAGTGAAGTGCTAAACAAATGAGTGCAGCTGGAGCGGTATGACGACTACGCCTTCCATATCGAAACACGATTGCATGCAGCCTGCAGTGAGTTGATGGGAAGGTAGATGTGAAGATTTGGGTGGTTGCCAGTGAGACAGGACTGAGGTAAATATCGTGACACTGTTTACTTAGCAGAGTGAAAAAGGATCTTCTCCAGTGTTTGGAACCAGCTGACGTCAACGGCCAACTCGTCTCAACCTCCACAACACTCCAGTAAATGTAACATCTGCTGTTAGGTGGCTGCGTTCAAGAGTTGCAACGTTATCAACAGTGATGTCTTCAGCTATAAGAGGCCAACATTTAAGAGGGTAGTTCTCGATTAAATCATCTCTCTTGCTCAATGTTGATTCAGTCAACTGACCAAACTACAAAATGTAATTCTTGGCGGTTGTCTGATTAATGTCTGATCTGATTCACGCCCTGATAAAGACGGTACACTTGAGAATCATACTCAAGTGTACTCATAAGTATCCTTGGTATACAAATGGGTGAGAAATTAAAGGGAGGACTTCTATAAAGAGATGTTGGACCACCACAATCAGTCCAGTCCATCTTGTCTTGGATAGAAGAGTCTGGACATTGACTCATTTGGTGTTGTGATGATGGTGGTAGAACATGTAAGTCCAAATTCTACCATTAGTGATGTATTGTATTGAGATCTAGTGACTGTGACCCTCGTAGCTTGATTGAAGTACTTTCCATACGCATTAAACCACTTGGTGACCCCTGGTGACCTCTAGTCATCCAGGAGGAGACGTCTCCCGTCACAAACGTCTCACTCTCACAGCCTGGACTGATCAGCATCGCCTGTCAAAGTTTAGTGCAGTGCAGAATATGGAGGCTGTGAATTTATGAACTCGGAAATGATCACAAACTAGAAGCAGCAATTTATCGCTCATAAATATCTCTACACATCTTTGACCTCTGCTTCGCTTGAGTGGGATTCAAAGGCCGACTCCACGCTTCACCGCTGTAACGCCCTGTCAAAGTCTGTCTCTGCTTTTCTCCCCCTCTCTCTCTCTCTCTCTCTCTCTCTCCCCCTCTCTCTCTCTCTCAAGGACAAGTCGGTTTGAAACAAGCCCGATTGGAGAGGAGAGGATCTTACTTCAGAATAAATACACGGCTAATCTCTCTCTCTTCCCTCTTCAAACACACACAGATGGAGGCGCTGGGTGAGAGGAAAGCCCCCGAGAGTGTGTGTTTGTGTGTGTGTGTGTGTGTGCATGTGCAGACAGCTCGTCTCCGGTCCTGACTTCTGGTATAGACACACAACATCCATCACATAGATCCACTGTCCAGAGGTTTCAACAAGACCTAACAGTACCAGTCACTCACACACACACACACACACACATACACACACACACACACACACACACACACACACACGTTATCTCAGATCCGCCACTTTCACATGAGCGACCGTACATACAACTTTCTGTGTCCAGCGACAAATTCCACTGATAGTCTCCCACAGCTGCATCTCTCCTTCCTCCCTCCATCCTCTCTTCCCTCTCTGCCTCCTTCTTTCCTCACTCCCCCCTGTTTGTAATATTCTCTCCATCTCTCTCTTCCTCTCTCAAATTCCTCTCTCTGTTCATTCCCTTCAGCGCCGGAAAACACCAAACAAGACACGTTCCCCGCTGCACTGAACTGTTGTAAACCTGACAACACATCAAAGAAATACACATGACCACACACCACACACACACACACGTGCGGAAAACAAAGACACACACATAAACACGTGCGCCACGTTGTCTCCTTTGCTCCCTGTAGTCGTGTGACAAAACATTTGCATCTCATCACTCCTCTCCTCACCTCTCTCTCTCTCTCTCTCTCTTTCTCTCTCTCTTTAGCTCGCTCTCTGTCTCTCCGTCTTTATCTCACTCAGTAGGAATCTGTGTGCTTAGTCAAGGCTGGGAGGAGAAGCTTGGCAGGAGCGCAGGGAGAAAGGGAGATGTTGGACAAATGAGAGGAAAAAGAGAGGAGGGAGAGAGTGTTTTGTGCAAAGAATAAAGGCAGATTGAGTTCCAGGCATTCTCTCTCTCTCTCCCCCCCCCCCCCCCTCTCTCGCTCTCTCTCCCTCTCTCTCCCTCTCTCTGCTATAGCAACCTCAGTGCTGCACATGTAGCGCTGCTCCAATAAGACCTGAGTTTGTGGTGGGTAGGGCATGCTGTGGAGGCCTGCCCAAATCCTTTAAATTACACACACACACACACACACTAATAAAGGACCCAAAATTTGACTCACCCAACACTAAAAATTACTAACACATTTTTCACCCCCCCCCCCTCACTGAGCCTTTCGATTCCCGCCATAAGCCTATTATCGGATTGAAGGGGTCGCCAAAACTTCTGTGTGTGTGTGCGTGTGTGTGTGTGTGTGTGCATGTGTGTGTTAACTCAGTCCTTACCCTCAGTAAAAGGTTCCCAATTGTAGAGGCGACCCATGAACTCCTGGGTGTTAAAAGCTGCACACTGTTCTGCTCTGGAGTCCAACACACCTCCTGCACACACCTGGATCACAGAGAGAGAGAGAGAGAGAGAGAGGGAGCGAGAGAGAGAGAGAGAGAATTCAGTACCACACGTTGATCCAATATGAAAATCAGGAGGACCATTAAAGTGATTGTTGCTCCTCCCCTCCCTGGAGAAGGAAGGGTGGAGAGGAAGGAAAACCAGCTAATAAAGAGGAGGGTTAACTTCATAGAGATCATAGAGGTATGTGTAAACATGTATACACAAACACACTGACACACACTCTGACACACACACATGCACGTTCTCCATGCTGCTTTTGGCAGACGGCGAGTGAATAAGGAGCATATGGAAATAATAGATTCTCTGGAACTGGGAGTGCACATAAATCCACCCTGACTTACAGTGCGTTACCACAGAATGACCGTGTGTGTGTGTGTGTGTGTGTGTGTGTGTGTGTGTGTGTGTGTGTGTGTGTGTGTGTGCGCGTGTAGTGTGTGTGTGTGTGTGTGTGGCAGTGTCCAACGTATGCACATTAAAGCAAAAGTCCTTGAGGAGTAGAAGAATGGAAAGAGTTTTAGCATGCTTCAACTTAAATAACGGCTACGACATCAGGCGGCTGGAACTCAGTGCAGGCTATAACTCAATGATCGCACACACACACACACACACCGTGAGACACCAAATAGAAATAACTCATAAGAAAAAGTGCAAATTGGCCCCAGATTCCCTTATCAGAGTTTACCTGGTGCCTGTGCTGTTTCACACTTAGGAGGCTGAGAACACACACACACACACACTCACACACAAACACACAGATTCATCGGGTATCACTCTTACGCTGGGAAAACACAGCTCTCTTGGACAAATACCCACTGAGCCCCCCTGATATAGAGCTGAACACACACACACACATTCAGACACACACACACACATACACACACACACTCACACAAGGTTCTCAGGTTTCCTTGCAGCTCTAATCTCTGTCAATACCACAATCTTCTTGTCTTTCATTTCTTCCTCTCTTCTCTCTGTTTTTTGCTCTGGATTCCACCCGGTCACACAGCTGTCACAAGCAGCTGGAAACTACAGAGTCACTCGTTCGGGGAGGTTGAAACATGGGAGTAGTCGAACTTTACACACACATACACACACACACATACAGTTTGACAGTTCCCATGTGAACCAGCCTCAGAAACAAAGTGTAACTAAAAGCATCTTGCTGATAAACTGTCGTCGCTCACACGCACCGACGCTGTCAGTGAGCTTTGGTGAATTTCACACTTTCAATGCGCTGTGTGTGTGTGAAGGAATGCATGTGGCATGTCACAGGGTACACAGACACACACACACAAGGATCATCTGTAGTTTCTGCTCGGGGCTAAAGTGTGAAACCAGCTTGTGAAAATTTATGCGATACATTCCGCCACATTTTCCACTGATAAAAACGGGACTATTGTGTTATTTACAGGCTATATTTTATATAGTGTGTGTCTATGTGTGTGTGTGTGTGTGTGTGTGTGTGTGTGTGTGTGTGGATGTACGAATGTGACCCTGTGTTTCCAAGCAACTGTGTAAATCTCTGCGGATGTGTGTGTGTGTGTGTGTGTGTGAGAAATGCGGTTGGTAATGGTTGTAAATATTTCTGCCGGACATAAACACATTGGGCGGCATTTTAAATTGGACAGAGTGTGTACAATGTGTGTGTGTGAGGCTGTTAAGACATATATAATGAATGACAACCCCCCTCCATCACACACAAACACACACACACGCAGGCACAAAAGGTGTGTCTGTGCAGCAGTGGGGCGCTACAGTAAGAAAGAATGAAGAGCTTCTGCTGATAAAAGAGAGAGAGGGACAGTAAAGTGGAAGAAAAGGACAGAGAAGAGGAATGAGGAGAGGAGTGAGAGAGGGGGAAAGGTAAAGGGGGCGAGCAATCATGCGTTGGTGATTGCCTGAGGGGGACTAAGGAGAGGGAGTGTGTGTGTCCTCCTCCCAAAGGAACCCAGGGTGTGTAAACACACACACACAGGCATGCTAATGGACTGAATGCAGAAAAGGAGAGAGGAGGTGAAGTGTGTGTGTGTGTGTGTGTGTGTGTGTGTGTGTGTGTGTGTGTGTGTGTGTGTGTGTGTGTGTGTGTGTGTGTGTGTGTGTGTGTGGGGGTGAATGTTTGTGTGTGCGTGTGTTTCATGGTCTGGGGAGAAGTGTGTGTGTTATTGTTAGGACTGGTGAGTGCCGTGTTCGCCCATTTACTAGGCGAGTGGGGTTAGGGGGTCTCCCCATAATGGCCCCTGGAGTGGGAGTGTGTCTGAGCATGAACAGAGGGAGACGGGAGGGGCGGAGTGACGGGGGGAGGACAGAGAGGACAGTGAGGACAGAGAGACAGAGGGACAGAGGGACAGAGGGACAGAGGGACAGAGAGGACAGAAAGACAGTGATTGAGCGTAGACGAGGACGAAGAGAAAGGAGAGGGCGGCGGCTTTGACAAAGGAATGAAATACGCAGAGAGGGGGGGGCAGGATGGGTCTGGACCGTACACACACACACACATTAATGGATACTTAGTAGTACAACAATTCAATCAATATGGAAACAACCTGACGGGGTGAAGGAGTGACAGCAGCAGACAGCAGGTGAAAGAAAAGTGAACACAGCTGGTGAGAGGAGAGAGAGAGAGAAGAGAGAGAGAGAGGAGAGAGAGAGAGAGAGAGAGAGAGAGAGAGAGAGAGAGAGAGAGAGAGAGAGAGAGAGAAAGAAAGAGGTGTTTTTGTACAGGAGCAGGGAAAGTTACAGGTGTGTTTTACTAGCAGGGAGGAGAGGATAAAGTGTGTGGGTGTGCCTGAGAGCTAAAGGCTTTGTTCTGTACGGGCACAAACACACACACATATAAATGCCACACACACAAACACACACAGACACGTTTTAAAGCAGGCACAGATAATGCGAGGGAATGGGGAGGGGGACATTGCACCACAGCTGTGTATCCGCAGGGAAGACCCCCAGGTGACCCAGCGTCATCGCTGTGCAAGTATACTCCTGCCTGCACAGCTGGCCACATCACCCCGGTAACTCTCACACACACACACACACAGACGTTGGACGGTCATTCCTCAAGCATGACCACAGCGCTACATAGACAACAACTGACCGCCGCTCCCCCTCCTCAGCGACCCTGCAAGCCCGCACGGAGGGCCCCAATCGCTCACGCACAACTCTGTGACATATGACAGCTGGAGATAAGCGGAGGTCGCACGCTTGTGTACATGTTTGTCGTCTGCGATTAACATTCTCCGGCTAATCTTGTGACCGCGGCCGTGTGCCGGTGCTTTGCAAGGGCGCCACCCGGGACTCAGCCTTGACCCGGGGGGAAGTCAGGAGGCCTTAAGGAGGAAGCACAGCTCATCCATCAACAACACACACACACACACACACTGAACAGAGGAGGGCGGCGACGAATGGAAGGATGAAGTCCCACCAGGGCTTAATTGTTCAATTTAAAAGGAAAAAGAAAAGAAAAGAAAGAATGACAGCTGAAGAGAATTGGGAGAGAAAATGAAAACAATGTTAACCACCAAACAAATGAAGGAAAGTGAAACCTTCACCGGGAGTCTTCCTCGCTCCACTTTACACGACACACATATTTCTACAGACCGCAGCTCGTTCTCGTGCACACTGACACTGGGATTCAAACCATTTTCACATTTTTTTGTTTCCTTCTCACAGCTGACACACTGTTCAGTTTATAATCTTTAGAGTCCTTAGAGTTTTGCGTTTTCAGCGTCTGGCCCTCTGTGTCATCAGTGACATTTTCCATCCACTTGCCTGTTAAAGTCTGTGTCTTGCTCAGCGCTTTTGCTTTTACTTTCGCACTGATTTGTATTCAAGGAACGGCTTTCGCTTATCGATTTAGTTCCAGTTTCTGCTCCAAACCTGAGTAAGAAATAATGGAAAACAGCACAAAGAAAGCGGGAAGAAAGACAGGAAACGATAAAAAAAGGAACATGAAAGCAAGAAAGAGCCAGGCTGATTTTAACAAGTGCCTGTGTTGTGGCAGTAAAACAGGTACCTCTGCTTGTTAAAGTACTTCAGTAAGGAATAAGTAAGTACAGAGGAGTGTAAATGTGTGTGTGTGCTTCTGTTCCACCTTCTGCTCAGAAAAGCGCGGAAAACCTGGTGTGTTCAGACGGTGAGGCGGCCATTACAGCAACTTTTTGTCCCGGCGCCCTGGAGCTACGCGAGCTCGTCCAGTCGGTTACGTAAACGTCTCGTGTTTCAGGCGCGGGAGGGAAGATCAATGGCAGATTCAGCCAGCGACTACAAAAGTGTGACGCGTGCCATTTGGCAACCGCGCCGGCCATTCATAGGCATGTTATGTCTACACAGGGGAGGTAATGGTAGTAGTGTGTGTGTGTGTGTGTGTCTAACTGTGTGTGTGGCAGTGTCATGTGTTCATCTGCTACCTGATCGCATCGTAAATCCAGATTTGTTGATTAGTGATCGCCTCGCTCTATGTTTGTGAGTATTTGGTAAATATTTGCACTGAGAGGGAGGAAACAGGAAGTGCTGAGAGCCAGGAGAGTGCTGGATGCTGAGACGCAGACAGAATGAAAGAGGGATCACGCCGGTGTCTCTTATTCCTTCTCAAATTCCATCTTTTCCTCCCTCAGACAGAACAACTCCTGCTCTTGTTACACTCTCCTTGCTCTCTCACACACACACACACACACACACACACACACACACACACACACACACACACACACACACACACACACACACACACACACACACACACACACACACACACACACACACACACACACACACACACACACACACACACACACACACACACACTTCTTCTCTCCTCCTCTGGCACCGTCCTGTCTTCTCGTCTCTCCCTCTATCGCGCTCTGACCTGTTGATGTATCGGCTGCTAATCCCAGCCACTCCCTCCCTTCCCTCCTCTCCTCTAACTACACTCTCTCCCAACTTCCTTACACATGCACACCTACGGCTCTCACTCTAGCTGTCATTCACCTCCTCTCGTTTCTTCCACGCCCAACCTCCCTCCCTCCCTCCCTCCCTCCCTCCCTCGGCCTTTGGCTCACCCCCTCCCCTCCCCCCTCCCTCCACTGTTTGCAGATTTGCTAAACACACTGCTCTCTTTCACTGCTGCCTAACTGCGTCACTTCCCTCACCCCCCCCCCCCACACTATACCTCCGCTTCAACTCACACACACAAACACAACATATCACACACACTCTTCCCCTTTGCCCTTCTCATTTCCTCTGTCCCTCTCTTGGTTCCCCACTCGCTTCTGCGCAACGGTGAAAACACACATACACACATACACTTGTGTCGGGCCTCAGGCACACATTGTTATGACAAACACACCTAACAGATAATAGGATATGTCACACTCACTCTGCCTCACTCCCTCAACCACTCTCCCTCTCTCTCTCTCTCTCTCACACACACACACACACATATATATATACAGTATGATACAGTTCATACAAGCCTGGACATAATTCTTCATTCATCAGCAGAAATCAACACCAACATGACAAATACAAAACTACTTAAGCTGCCAACTTGATGCCAAAATTCCACGATACACACACACAAACACACACACACACACACACACACACATATTTAATGCATTGGCTAATGCTGGGTAAATATGTCAGCCAAAGAGTCAGGCTCAGCCGTCACAGGACTGCTATTAGCACTGCTGGCACAGAGAGCCTGTGCCCTCTGCCAGCGACTAAATCTGTTTCAGCATGGGGACGATCACACGTAGCTGAGAGGGGGGGGGGGGGGGGGGGAGAGAGAGGGGGGGGGGGGAGGGAGGACAAATTATCTCCGGATAAAAGGAAAGAAATGAAGCACTGATGAGTGGGGAGTTGGCCCCCGAACTCAAGTGTCTACTTCCACTTTGAGAGAGCTACTTGTACAGCTTATAGATCTGCTTGAGCCGACGTGTGTGTGTGTGTGGGTATGTATGTGTGTGTGTGTGTCTTATTTGGAGCCATTCTTATCATCTCACTTAGAACAGGCGAGCGGCGTGCAGGCATAAATAGCCTGATCCCAGGTCTCTCTCTCCCTGGTCTCTGTGTATTTCTGTCCCTTGAGATTAAACATCAGAGATGTGATCGGCTCACACATTCATCACCTGCAGAGTCCAGAGTGAAGTCGCTGATTAATGTTGATTTTACAATTTGAAGCAGTTGAGCGTGGAAAATTAAAATGCGAGTGACCCTGAGGCCGACCTCAGACCCTCACCTGTGTGTGTGTGTGTGTGCCGAGGGTGATTTGGCCCAATCACAGCCTCTCAGTCTCTGGCTGCTTAACTTGGCAGCATGAACACACACTTGCTACTGATAATGCTCATGCTGGACTCAACCCTAATCAGCACTCCTGCCAGACCGAACATTACATCCAGACACACACACAGGAGCTTGGGGGCCTGGCACACATTTATACTCACATATGCCCAATCACTTTCAGGGATACTTCATACAGACAAATGTACACAAACATACGTGAAACTGTGTGTATTCTGGTTGTGACCCAGAATCCACACACACACACACACACACACACACACACACACACACACACACAGAGTTAAAGCCTTTGAGGGAGAGGAGGTACTGGAAGGCAGTTTCCGTCCCAATGCCCACAGACAAGCAGCTAGTGTTGGATCTGGAGAAGATCTACCTCTCAAATTCACACAGGTGACCTTCAGCTCCTGCGTTTAGCTTCACCTTACTGCTCCTGACAACACGTGGCCTGCATACATTACACGCATAAGTGCTCGCTGAATAAAGCAGCAGAGGTGAGCAGGAAATGCAGACTGGGAAGCTGGAGAGGATGTGAGTTAAATTGTTAAAAGGGCATTAAAAGGTAAAAGACTCCGATTTCCTACCTGTGAGAAGCACCGGCGGTACTCCACCTCCGGCCCAGGGCATCTGTAGACCTGAGGAGAACCTCTGCCCCCGCCCTCGCCCGCCTCCACGCCCAGGTGTGGCATGTGGGTGTGCTGCAGCGGGTACACGTTACCCTGGTGGGGTCCGGGCACAGGGGGCGGAGCGTGAGGGCTGAAGCCAGCGTGGAGCTCCCTGTCTCTGTGAGCCGGGCCGGGGCGGTGCAGAGGGGAGGAGAAGGGCGAGGACATGGAAGGGGAGCGGGGCTGAGACAGAGGGGAGATGGGGGGAGGAGGCGCGGTGACAGAGCGCCAGTGGAACTGCCGGCGATTAGTCAGGACGGAGGCGGAGGAGGAGGGACGTGAGAAGGTGTGTGAGGGCGAGTGGCGCTCCCGCTCTGTGCCCCTCACGTGGCCTGTACGTGTGTGTGACGGTCTGTCCACGTGGCGCTGTGAGCTGCCAGCCGTCGGGGTCGTCGCTGGCAGCTCCTCAGCGGCAGGAGACTCAGCGATCTCCTCTTTCCTCCCTGCTTTGCTGTCTTCTTCATCAGTTCCCCTCTCTTCTTGCTCTTTCCTGTAGTTCTCTGCTGCGTCTTCATTGAGGGCCCGATCCTGGCCCGGCACCGACGCGGTCGCTGTTGCTTCGGTACCGTTAGCCGTGTGACGAGCCTGCCGATTGGGTCTGTGCAGTGGCAGGGAGAAGGGGACCCTCCCGTAACCAAACTGGCCTGGACGGATGGCAGAGGACCTGAGAAAGAGCACCAAGAAGAGAGAGGAAGAAGAAAGGTCAGATCATGGTCACGGTCACAGAGAGGGAACATAGTTCAGCTAAAATCACCAAAGTCAGCAACAAGTGCTTCAGTTTTTCCTTCCTTCCTGCACTTTGTGTTTCTATAGATACAAACTGTTTCTTTCAGATTTCTGAGTGCCGACCACATAACGACTTCTTCTGTTGATCCTAAACAAACCGCTGTTGCCACTGCCAGCACAGCAAATTTCACTTCCTGTGTACTGGAGTAATTTCTTGAGAAAATACAAACTCATGAGCCGGACACAGGCTGGATTTAAACTCTTCAACTCTAAAGCCAAAGCCAACATCCAAACACCTGAGTTGTTTTCTTTGATTATTGCCGGTCTGGCCTTCTCACTCACCTCCTGGCAGGCCCTGCCTCCCTGCTGGTGGAGGTCGACCTTCTGCTCCCACTTCCTCCCGCCCTCGCTTCTCCGGGATTGGTTGGCCTACGAACGGTCCGCGGCGCCTGGTTGTACCCGCGTGAGGGAGTGTGGTATGGCGAGCGGTAAACGGACACCGGGTCCTGATTTGTTGGAGAGAATTGCGGCCGATAGAAAGGAGCAGAAGGATTCACCTGTCCGGATACAGTACCTCCTCCTCCTCCTCCTCCTCCTCCTCCTCCACCTCCTCCCCCTCCTCCTCCTCCTCCGCCACCGGCAGGGTTATTCCGATACAGAGACAACCCCGGGTTGTGATTGGTGGAGTGTGGCGGGGAGTGATAGGGAGGGTGTTGCTCGGGGTAATGATGAGGGTAATGAGGCCGCATTGCTGAGATGACAGGACCTCCGATCCCCCCGGGCAGGTAGCCCCCCCAGTTGGGAGGAGAGTGTGAGAGGGGAGGAGTCTGGGGAGGGGGAGGTGGTAAACACTTCCTGCTTCTCTGTGACACGCCCACTCCACAGGTCTGAGAGCATTCTGTCCACTCCCCCCAAGAAGACCACACCCCCTCCACTGCATCTGCTTCAAACACCTGTCTGGACCTTCTGCCTGCCACCTGACACACACACACACACAGAGAGAGAGAGAGAGAGAGTTAACAGAGAGAGAGACAGAGAGAGAGAGAGAGACAGAGACAGAGACAGAGACAGAGAGAGAGAGAGAGAGAGAGAGAGAGAGCGAAAGAGCAAGAGCGAGAGAGACAGAGAGAGAGAGAGAGAGAGAGAGTTAACAGAGAGAGAGACAGAGAGAGAGAGAGAGAGAGAGAGTTAACAGAGAGAGAGACAGAGAGAGAGAGAGAGACAGAGACAGAGACAGAGACAGAGAGAGAGACAGAGAGAGAGAGAGAGAGAGAGACAGAGACAGAGACAGAGACAGAGAGACAGAGAGAGAGAGAGAGAGAGAGAGTTAACAGAGAGAGAGACAGAGAGAGAAACAGAGACAGAGAGAGAGAGAGAGAGAGAGAGAGAGAGTTAACAGAGAGAGAGACAGAGACAGAGACAGAGAGAGAGAGTTAACAGAGAGAGAGAGAGAGAGAGAGAGAGAGAGAGAGAGGGTGGAGACAACATGACACACTGAATCTATTATGTCTATAACTTCATTATTATTCATTATATTATTATTATACTTTATCATTAGTTTCATTAATGGGCTCAGTTTCTCAACTTTAAATTTCTTCTACACGATGCCTGTTAACAATCACTTCCATGGAACGTTTCACTTGTGACTGTAACGTAACCTCCTGTTTGCAAAGTGACTAATCAACTGTAAAGGGTGAAAACCGCAAACCTTCAGCAACGGTTTCAAGAATTCCTGAAACTGGCAAAAACTTAACAATTGCAAAATCAAAAATGCCTGGTCGGGGCTTTTTTTCTCCAGAGAGAGAAACCACATCCACGGATGAGCTGCAGTCTTGTGAGTTTCCTTCCTGAGTGGCCAAATTATAACTCCTGAGCTCCCGGCAGGCTGAGGAGAGACTCGCTCACCTGCCAGAGGCTCATCTGGGCACATCAGCCTTTACATCAACACATTCCTGTTTGTGTACATACGTGTGTAAGAGCTTGCGTGTGAGTGCCAGTGTCACGCTTTCATGTCCTCCACTGTGGTTGTAGATAAATGTTTCTCCTCGCATTTCATAACACATGCACTGGCCTGGTTGGCACACCAGCAAACACGGAGGGCTGAACAAAAGTTTCCATTCAGAAAGACCAAAACATAAATCTCTGCTCCACTTCTTTCCCTCTCTGTGTGTGTGCGCGTGTGTGTGCTGATTGGTGTGTAATGTATGTGTACGTGTGGTAAAAATGTGCAAGTAAACACATTTGTGGTTGTATGGACTGTTTGTGGGTGGGAGAGAGAGGACAGGTGTTAAAGACATATGCACATAGTTGTGTGTGTGTGTGTGTGTGTGTCCTGGCTGTTGTCTCCTTGTCTCTGTCCACCAGATTAATTGAGTTCCTGTCTGGCAGGAAGATGGTAGAAAAGGAAAGAGAAAGGAGTGAGAGAGATGGAGGGGGTCGTGGTGGACAGAGCTAATGACTCTGTGTGTTGTGTGTGTGTGTGTGTGTGTGTGTGTAGAGTCCAAGTGCTGTAATGAGTGACATCAAACACACAGCTGCCACATAACTAGGACCATTAATGAGGGCCGTGCAGTGACCCTGCAGCAGGCGGCTCTGACCTCTGGAGCTTCTGGTGGTGGAGCTGCTGTATTCTATACTACCAGGACCAGGAGCAGTCCAGCCGTGTGGGCAGTAGGGGGGGACTAATAACTCCATGCCCCCTGTGAGCATATTCTTCCCCGTCCCATGTTTAAATCAAATAATCCTCCTGGAATTACTTCCTCCCCAGCTGTGGGCCCCTGGGATTCGTTGTCACCTTTCACCCCTGGGGCGGCGGCGCTGACCTCAGTTAGGAGCTACTGACTCACCTTTCTCTTCCCACTTCTGGTCACGGAGGATGTGTCCACCACGAAGCCCCACAGCACATAGAGCCTAGAAAGGAGAAGAGAGGACAGCGAGAGTGAGACACTGCAGCGTTTATGTTGCTTATGTTCTCACGAGAAGGTTCCAGCGGTTCCATGACCTCAACGTGAAATAAGTTTACGGTGTGTGAACTCACACAGAGTCACACTCAAACCTTTTCCCTGATGTACATTTTCTATCAAAACAATCCGGGCTGAACACTATCAAATGTTCCAGTGACCTAACCGCATTTAAGCAAACCATTATAACACTTTCCTTTACTACTCAAGGTGGCGTGTGGGCTTAAACTCTGAACAACAGCTTCTTTCTCCTCCGGAATCCACAGGCAAACATCTCAATCAATCTGGGGGAAGCCTGGGGAGGCGTTAACAAACTAATAGGCTCAAAAGGCAAGAGTGTTTTCCCTCCCGGCATGCCTCTCTGGGCCTGCACACACCCTGAGGATGTGGTTTTAACACACACACACAACAACAACCGCACTCGCAATCACTCACAACATCCAAAATCATCTAAAGGTCCTATTTTGATTTGAAGGAAGATGTGGTTTAAGGCCTTGGATGGTGTTGAAGTTCCCCTTTAATTATGAGTGTGTGCACTTCAATCTGACATGGGAGGAAACAGTCATGTTGACCCGCCATCCATCCATCCATCCATCCATCCATCTCAACAAACCTTTTCATTTATTAATAAAGTGATACCAAGGCTTCAAATCTAACTTTCCCTTGCAGATGTGAGAAATGGAATCACGTCACACAACACACACATGTTTCATCAACTTGTAGATGATCACAACAACATCTGCGGGACAAGTGGATTAGAAACAAGTGGAATATTACGTCTGCCAGGAAAACATCTTAAATCTGAGCCTGAGTGAGTTTCTTAGATGGTCAATCCTTCGCTCACCACGAGTACCAAACCATCACCGCAGCCACCAGCCCGCAGCCCACATGCAGTCCGTGTAATTGGTCCCCTCTTCCCACTGTGGTGCACCGCCGTGGTCTCTGGAAGCTTCAACCCCACACACCAGACTACACAATTACCCCCCCCAAAACACACACACACACACACACAAACACACACACACACACACACACACACACACACACACACACACAGAGACTGAGGTCCCGCACAGTCCGACACAACAGAGCCGCTCAGGCCGAAGTAACGACCCCCTACCCGGCTCCAGCACGTTTCCCTGGGCCGCTACTGTGGCACATTACTGCAAGATCAACCAGGACAGACATACAGACGGGAGAGAGGGAGAGGGAGAGGAGGGGGGGAGAGAGAGAGAGAGAGAGAGAGAGAGAGAGAGAGAGAGAGAGAGAGAGAGAGAGAGAGAGAGAGAAACTGGGGGTAAAAGGGACAAAAAGCCGCCCCGAGCAGAGACATGGAGGGTTCTGTGTGAGAACCAGATGCCTTCGGCCGAATTCCGATCATATGTCCCGCAAGGCAACAAGTCAAGCTGCCGCGCGTAAAAAGAGCCAAACTTCGCCACAGAACAACTTTTTACTCCCATATGATAAAGAGTGAAGAGGATGTAGAGTCATTCAGGAGGGAAGCAGCAGGTTGTTGTGTTTTCTTTTACCTGATTATTAAACTGAGTCTCATGCTCCTACACGGGATTCAGCAGGTCTCCGCTGTCGCTCGTCGGTATTGATTGATTGCCGTCCAGTTTAGTGATTGGTGAGCAAGTCCGCTCCGTTCCGCTCCGTGCAGTCCTCCAAACAAATATGATGAAAAACCCTGAGAGAACTTTCCCTGCGCTCTCTCTCTCTCTCTCTCTCTCTCACACACACACACACTCTCCTCCTGTCACAGTCACTCCCCGTGATATTGGAGAGTGGGAAGTTGGGAGTGAGTGTGAGTCTCTCTCTCTCTCTCTCTCTCTCTCTCTCTCTCTCTCTCTCTCATAATCTAGTCTGACTCAGCCAGGAGGTGTGTGTGTGAGAGAGAGAGAAGGGGAGACACAAAATTACAGACAGATTACACAACTCTCTCTCTCTATAGTCCAACTGACGCGTGAGCGCGCGCGCACGCACACACACACACACGCACACACACACACACACACACACGCTATAGGCCCTGGTTGAGCTGTAATAACTCACTGAGCTGTGTTGCACAATCCAACATAAGGCTGCTCCTTTGTACTTGTTTACACTGATCAGTGATCTATCTGCTTATTACTGGAAAGTGACCCGTGTTGGTGTGTTGTTTGGTTGTTGGGCTCATCTGCAGCAGTGGATCCACCAAAACCTCCATAAAACAGCACGAGGCGTATCATCGCTCCAACACACATATGTAACCATGGCGAGGAGGAAGTGTGTCACTGCTAGTGACTAAACGATGGGTGGGATATAAACATTGCTGTGTTTTCTCATAACTGTTTAATCGCAAGAAACCAGACACGCTCAACCAATTTGGAGAGGCAATAAGTGCACCCGGGAGACACACACCACTTCTGAGACTGTACGTGTGTATATGTGTGTTTGTGTGTGTGAGGGGGAACCGTGGTTTAACTCTGAAGCAGATGTGGGACAACTGCCCGATGCCATCTTGTTTGTGTTGTTTTGATATTGATGTGGTTGTGGTTGAGGGATAAAGTGACAGGAGAGGAAGACGAGACAAACAGAGGCCACAGGATGAAGAGACTTCCATCATGTCTATCAGAATTTGGAAAGTGAAACAGACATAATCAATAAGGAAAGTTAACAGTAGCAACGAAAATGAGGAAGATGAAGGTGAAAGACTTGAAGAGGCAGAAGGCAATGTGTCTTGACCAGAAAGAGAGAGAATGAAGAGGAAGAGTTGCGAGACTCCATACATGAACCGAGACTGCATGGTTCAGCTTAGGGGACTGGGCGTCTTGCTCAAGGACACTTCAGTAAGATGAATCCCTCCCAGACCCCATTGGTGAACCCGGCAGGTCACGCCTCATTATTCACTGCACCGCCCTGCTGCCACTGCTGGAAACAGTGAGAAAGAGAGAGAGAGAGAGAGAGAGAGAGAGAGAGAGAGAGAGAGAGAGAGAGAGAGAGAGAGAGAAGACGGATGAGGGGAGTAGGAGGGGTGTGTCTGTGGGCGATTGACGGTTTAACACATATTAACACACCCCGGGGGCTTTGAGACGTCCCAGCACAGGGCTGCTTTTCTTGGACGGGCTTCTTACAATGTGGACGCAGAGGACGGTGACGGAGATTTGACCACTTCAAAGACGGACCATTGAATATTTAACCAATTTATGGAGCGGGATTATGATTTAATCTACCAAAATAGAAAGAAACGTTATCGGCATAGCGACAGTGATGAGGGGAGATTCCAGAGGCTAAATGCACACACACACACACACATGCACTATAGCTCAGTGTGTGTGTGTGTGAGTTCAAACGCTATGTATGATTAGAGGAATGTCTATCTGTACTTCTAAGCAGCGTGTCTATCAGTACCTACAATTAGCTAGAGGTCATTGCCATGGCCACCGGTGGTCCGTGACCAGTTGTAGCCCAGCGCTCCCTCTCCCTTCCTCCACACACTCTGGATCCCCCGACGAGCAATAACTTACGTGTCGGGGGCAGTGGACACGCACCGCCGAGCGCACAACTCTGATTAGCACAATGTCTGCATCGACGAGTCACCACGAGGCTCAGACTCACGGTGTGTTTGTGTTTGCGTGTCAGCGGAGGTCGGCACAGAGCAGCCGATCTGTTATTTGTCACGGATGGCCGATCTGAGTAATAGCGCCGCAGATCAGAGAAACTGGGCCCTGTGGGAGAGATAAATCACTTGAAAAACTTCTTGCGCACATGTACAATCTGGAGGGGACACACACACACACACACACACACACACACACACACACACACACACACACACACACACACACACACACAACACACACACACACACACACACACACACACACACACACACCCTGGCCTGGACACAGCAGGCCCTGGACCCTACCACTGTTAAAGTTAATGAGGCCTCCAGGCTTCTCCAGAGCAGCAGAAGGTCCGTGCCTCTAGCCGGGTCCTGCCTCCCCGTGAAGCAGGCAGAGCGGCTTAAATAGGTCAAACAGAGGCGGCCAGTATGAAGACCTCTCTGATGCTTATCACCGGCCCATTTTCATACCACAGGGATACACTAGGCCCCAGTAATCCCTGTTCATGTAACACGGTTCCAGTAATGATGACAGCAGAGCCGCTTCACCCCGGCACACACACACACAGACGGATGAGGCCGAAGCACGGCGTAACAAAGACAAACGTAAACAAAAAGGACTCGGCAGAGACGAGGGAGTATAATAGAGCTAAATCTACAGTGTATCAAACTCCAACACTCACCAGAACATGTTTATAGTCTCACAAGTGCAGTTTGCATGTAAAGTTTAAACTTTTCCAGACAGTGCAAAATCCCCCGTTCAACCCTATGAAGGCATTTACATCTTACATAAAGCCTCAATCAGCCCGAGAAGAGAATGAGAGACTTGACCCTCACACCCTGCAGACGTCTCACAGCCTGAGAGGCCAAGAAAAGAGAGAGAGAGAGAGAGAGAGAGAGAGAGAGAGAGAGGGAGAGCTGACAGGGACACAAAGGAATGGCAGCGGCAGAAAATGGGATGAAAGGGAACGTGAGAGAAAGAGGTAATGGCGCATTTGAAGGCAACTGAAGGCAACTGAGCAAAGAAGAGCACAAGAGAACGAAGGCAGAGGGGGGAGAGTGATTCGTCCGGCTCAGATGGAGTCAATATTTGCTCCATTCCTCTAAATCTTATGGCTGGGTTTGGATCAAAGCGAGGAGTGTGTGTGTGTGTGTGTGTGTGTGTGTGTGTGTGTTCTGAGAAACGCCACAGAAATCCGGAGCAGAGAGCAGCTGACTTCATTGCAGCCTGGTTGGATGGTGACTCAGAGGGACAGAGAATGGCGCCCGTGTGTCTTTTGCGCCTAGAAGCGTTCTTTGAAATGAGCCTCTGAACACGTTGCATGTTTGGAGACAAACACGAGCTATTGATGAACGTCACATGGGAAGATTTCTGTGGCGAAGAACGAGGAAGGCAGGAGAGCTGAAGGTTCACGGAGGGTCAAAGAGGAGATAAGAGGAAGAAAAGGGGGAGGAGCCTTCTTAATGAGGGGTCGCTGTGGTCGCCGGCTAGACAGGGACCAGAGCGAGGGGTCAGCGGCTCAGATGGATCCTAATTGGCTGACAAAGCTGCTGAATGGACCTTGTTCTAATTATTCCCACAAAGAGTGATTCAGTGTTCAGAGGCCAGTGAACCTTATACTGCACGCACACACACAACAACAAACAGGATTTAAGTGTGTGTGTGTGTGTGTGTGTGTGTGTGTGTGTGTGTGTGTGTGTGTGTGTGTGTGTGTGTGTGTGTGTGTGTGTGTGTGTGTGTGTGTGAGACCGGGATTGTATGGTATGGTTTGACACGACCCACACACATCTGCGTCAGAGCTTTGGTGTGTTTGTGCTGGAGTGGTTACGGACTATTATGTTGTCACACATGTACTTCTGCTGTGGAGTCTGTGTTCATTCAGATCGTGTGCAGCGCCACACAAGCACCACCACTGCAGGTTACTATTAACAAAAGTGCTTTCGATTAACAATCGCAATGAAAATGGAATTGATCAATCAAACGCAGCCATGTTGGGAAAGATCTTACATTTGAAGCACAATATCACTGCTAAACTCAGAACCAGAATACAGAACTATTACCACAACCACTGATATATAACAAATATCAGGGTTTTGATTGGTTGAAACACTTTTCTCAGTGAATTTCAGCTTTTCTAGGACTCAAAGTCTTTTCTTTGTATCTACCTTTGCTATAATAACCCACTGAGGCACACACAGACTAAAAATATGCAACCGACTCATACCGACTGTTGTGTGCAGGGGCCCAGATCAGCACACAGCAGAGCTTTAGGGCTACAGAAGAAGAGAAAAAGTGCTGGGCCCCTCGTGAGGCCTCTGTTATTTCAGTGGATATTGTGCTTGAATGTGGCAAGTCTACACACAAATTTGCATCTAACCAAATGACCACAAAGCAAAGCGTTACAAGGTGAAGCCGGGGCCGACCGGGCCCCCGCAGACGCCGGGATCTGGGGCGGTGATCCGTTTTGCTTGGATGGTAATCCGACCTTGATACAACCGGCTTTCCCTGAGTGTTGTTATCTAAGATCTGAGCACTACAGGGCTTTGGACTGCAGGCTGTGGATGAGGGAAACTGGACAATTTAGGGATTTTTTTTGTGTGTGTATGCAGACATTTCTTCAATACTCAGGGAATTTTAGAGAGAGAGAGCGAGAGCGAGACACTAATCAACATTGACAACAATGTGTGTGAAAGCGTCAGATTTAGCCTCTGCACCTGCCAGATGTTTAAGAAGAAACCTGAAAGACGAAACATTGCAACTTATGACACAAAAGTATATTAAATAGAAGCTGACAAATGAGCAAACACTATATGATAACATACATCAATAAGGGGCTACACTAATAATACGCTGATAAAAATAAACAATTTAAAACCAATCATAATTTAGTAGATAGATCCTATAAGCAGTACAAAAATAAAAAATATTCATGCAGGCAGTTTGTTTTCTTCAGGTTGGATTGAAGTGAATGAAACGTGTCGGCTGGTGTGATTGATGGTGGCACAGAGCTTCATGTTGAGCAGCTTTAAAAGGAAACCACAGCTTGACTCGGAGCTCTTTCTCTTACAGCAGTTTGCAAACCAACTCTCCCCCTCACATCCCATGCTGTGTATGCAGTGGTAGCTGAGGTGTAATCTAACGATCGACCGGGTCAATACGTCGCTCTGCAGCCACCAAGAAATCTGAAAGCATTTAGTGCTCCAGAGAGACAGCAGAGGGCAAATTTATGGACGGATGATGAAGGATAAATGATTGTTCCTCCATTAAACAGCAGAAACAGTTTGTAATGAAACACTGCCGTACATCACCGCTGTCCTAAGCCACGACGTCATTAAGGATTTGGCCCGCTGGCTCCCTGCAGCTTCCTCGCCTCTGGTATGAACCGGTCCATCTCTCTCTATCTCGCCCCCCTCCTCTCTCTCTCTCTCTCTCCCTCTCTGCCTGGTTTAGGTCTTTAGCTCTCCACAAAGCAGGAATCCTTCAACAAGCTGAGGTCAGATTCTGAGGTCAGCATCTCCTCCTCTTACTCCCCTTAGGCTTCACCGATTCCTGCAAGCCGAGAGTTTATTCAACATGCACCCACACCCACACACACACACAGCAGATCACACACACAGCAGATCACACACACAGCAGATCGGTGATATTCTGTATTTCCTAATGTTGGTACAAATCTGTTGTCAGAGCTTTGATGGGTTTGTAAATTATTTATTACTTGTGCAATGACAGATGAGTGTTTTAATACCTTAATTATTTTCATTTCCTCCCATCAAGACATATTTCACTCGGATGATCTTGCGCAATCCTTTGGCCTGTTGGTTTTGCAACGTGGCCTCTGGTCAGCGTGAGATTTGTGTCTGACCCTCAGCTGTTCTGTCAGGTTTCCTTCCTCTCCCTCCATTTGTCTGCTTTATTTCTCTGGAATACTTAAAAGATTGGAGCTATATTGAATGTCAGTTGCTCGGGCGTCTTCCACATGCGTTGGCACGAAGTCACGCAAGCAAATTCAAAACTGATGCTCCTCTTTTTTCGCCTGAGCTTCTCTCTCCGTTTTCACTCGTTCCTCTTAAAAATGGAGGAATTTACAGTGCGTTGCCGGGGGAGGAGAGAAGCAAAAGTAAATATTTATGGACTGATTGAGGGCAAGTTTATTCTTCTTGCCTCCTAAACTGGCCTAAGAGCAAACATGACCTATGACCTTCCTCTGAACCCTCAAACTCCTCCCTCCCCAGCACGTTTCAGCAGGTTGGCTCGAACAATAAACCAAATGCCTTTTTTTTTTACACAGAGGCTCTTGAATGGAGACCTTCTTTCTTTCTCTGCCATCTGCTCTCTCCCTCTCTCTCCCCCCCTCTCTCCCTCTCTCTCCCCCTCCCTCTCTCTCCCCCTCTCCCTGGATGTTCCTACTCTGCTGAGATGAGAGTAGGATGGGAAATAAGGTCACCGACGTGTTGAGCATAGCAGACATACTTGGGAGCGAAGCGAGGCCAGCCTGAGACTGTACAGCACTGTGAGTGTTGAGTTATGAGTTATGAGGCCTTTTCGCGAGTGTGCACTTTCCCCAGGGACGGCACAATCATCACCTATGTCTGTGCGCACAGGGGCATCTAGTACTTTTAAATTGGTATCAAAGGTGTGAGATGCACGCCCGCGGATTAGTGTGGAGTCTGTCTGACTGGGCCAGAGAGCAGCCAGATTGAATCAGACGCCGTGTGGGCAGAAAAAAACGTTTTGTACAAGCTGAGAGTTGGGACTGAACTGAGGGAGCTCGAGCAGTTTCTGGACCCAGAAGAGAGAAAGAGAGAGAGAGAGTCAAAATGAGTGGGAGTTGGCGAGGGGGGAATGAGAGCGGAGCCTTCTAGTTCCCGGCAGTGCGGGTGGGCTGAGGTTTTGGGGGATCCATTCGATGCTGAGAGCTCTAAGACAACTTTCCTACATTTGGAATAAGAATGTTTTTTGTGTGATTGTTGAGCAGCAGACGAAACCAGTGTGTGCGCCTGCGTGTGTGTGTGTGCGTGTGTGCACGTGCTGCGCGGCCTACATATATTTGCATGAAAAACATTTACTCCAGGCACACCTGCTGTATAAAGCAAACAGTCTAAATGATCCGGTGATATTCCCTCAGGTGGTCATTTACAAGCCACTATCCAAACATGTCTGATGTGAATTAAACACGCCGCGCGCACACTCGCACACACTCCACAGTGTTGAATCACACAGCTCAGACAGAGGGAGAGACAGAGTCCTGTTACTGCAAGTGTTTCAAAGCATCAAACTGTGTGTGTGTGTGCTGAGGTCAGTGGAGGGTCTTCACTGCTGGGTCACCGTCACTGTTTGGGCCCTCAGTCCTTCACACACTAACACACACAGACACACACCTCCCGTTATTGTTTTCAGTCGTTTGAGCTTTCTAAGGGCGTGATTGCATTCTCTTTCAATCACATTCTTTCTCTTTTACCCCCGAGCTGGCGCACGCACACACACACACACACACAACCACACAGGGTGGGTATATATAACAGGGTGGAAGGGGAAGGCGGCCCGGCCTATTTTAGGAGGTGCAGCCTTCAATCAGTCAGGCTTGACAGGTTTGCAGTGATAGCAGGAGAACAATACAGCGCCGTGTGTTTATCTTCCTCTGGCCGGCCTGCTGGCTTCTGCCTCCCTGCCTGGGTCAGCGTCACCCCGCTGCCTCCAGGAAAACGGGACTTCCAAGGCAGCAGGGATCTCAAAATCAGTCTCTTCATAAACGCTCAGCAGCTCTCAAAGACTTTTCCCCATTATTAAATACTTTCCCTGACAGATCCTCTGCTCTTTCCTTTATGTAGCCTTTGTTGCTGCAGCACACGCATAACTTTCAAAAGAAGAACAGGCCTTTGTGGTTTTTCCCACCAGGAATTTGTCCTTGTTCTTATATTACACTCACAGATATGAATCTCTGCCTCCCTGAAATCCTCTTTGTTGTTGACTCACTCTATCGTAAAACACTTTTTTTTCTGCCAGCCCCCCCACCTCTCCCTTAGTGGCATTTCTTTTTTGGCCCTTCGGCTAAAAATAATTCCCTATGAACTCTGTGCGACTCCAGCAGCGGGATGAAGGATTGCTTTGTGAGGGTGTGTGTATGCAGAGCAGAGCAGATAGGGAAGTCGGGGTAGATGTGGAGCTAATGGGGATGTGAGCAGGGTGAAGGGAGCCTGATATTGTTATCTTCCAAGTGTTTGCTGGAGCTAATGGGCTATGTCATCGCTACGCAACTACTGTGCAATGCTGCCTGGCCAGCTGGTGTGGGAAACGGCAGCAGGATGAGCGCACAGGCTCGGCACAGGCAGGCAGGAGAGGAGGGCCAGGAGATGGTGTCGCTCCCAGACTCGCCCTCGGCTTCACACGGAGACTTTGAAGGGGCGCCTTGTATAACTCATCCCCTTTCTGTAGGGAGAACATGGACTTAAAGGTAAATATATATGCAGATCAATGCAATTACCTTTTGTGCATTAGCTTGTAGTGAGAGTATAATGGCTGGATGCATATTTCTTCTCTCTTGCATCTGCACTTCATGCCAAAACAACTTCCTTAATGAGGAATAGAATGTTATCTTATCTTAAACATGTCAGTGGAGTACAGTACCTGCTTATCTATTCCACGTACCAATCCAGAACACGCTAAGCACACTCTGTCTACTACATCTCTCTTTGTATTGGTCAGACCTGAGGGGTTGAAACACACCAGCGATGGTACTTCACCTTGTGTGTGTGCAGGTCACACAGTGAACCAGCTTGACTCTTCCTGCCTGGTAGGCAAGTAGGAAAGTTCCGCTTGAGCTAAACACACAGTCCACTCCACGTTTTGACACCCGGCTTTGTTGAAGCGGCGCTTTTGTCCATTCTTGTCGACTCTCCTGGAGCCGACGCCTCCCTCTCTCCCTTTCTTGCCTTCTGTGTCAGGCGTTTGACTGATGTCTTTTCCGTCCTGTTGCCCCTCTCTCTCAATTAAAGAGGAAACCTTCCAATCTCTTTGACCTTTACCTTGACACGGCTGTTTCCACTACACACACAAAAACACACACAACCCTGACACTGCTGCTCTCTCTCCTATTTTGGTCAAATCTGCCTCCACATCCGCCTTCTCTTCCAGTCTTTATAAAGAGTATTCCTCCTTTTCTATTCTCATATCCTGATACATTGAGGCGGTTTAGAGTTAAACTAACAGTAAGGAGCAATGCTGATACAAGACTGATAACCATCTGAAAATAGGCATAAATCCCTTTTCTGTACTTTTTAGGACAGAATCAACAGTAAATGCCATTAAAGGATAAATTCACCCATTTGCCAGCACACAGTGGAATATGAAAGGACCCAGTGATTGAAGACAGCCGTCATTCCTTACGTTCTTTTATTATAAATATTAGCTCCACATTCTTCAGATGCAGTCAACAAAGCCAAAGCACCAGAGAGCCTAAACACGTACAACAAATATTTACTCAGCGACTCGTTTCCAGGACTTTTCCTCAAAACTGGTCCCGGTTGCTCCTGGTGTCTCGCAGCAGCGTGAGGGACGACAGGACCTCGTCTGTGGGCCGCCCGCCCAGCTGCTTTCCCCCTCTGCTCCTCACGTTCACTGTACCGCTCACACGCTCCTTCTCCCCCACGACTGGACGAGAGAGAGAGAGAGAGACACAGACAGACAGACAGACAGACAGACACACACACACACACACATGCACACACAGTTTGGTGTAACTGATTGATACGTTGGTGATTGGCTTTAATGTGAGGTCGTGCTTTTCTTCAGTTTTTACCAAATATGTAGTTGTACTGAGCCAGCTGAGCAGAGCGGATCTTCTTATTTAAGGTTGCTCCCTGGTCTTCGTTTAAATCAACCAGGAAAGCAGCTTCGCGGAACTGCTGGACCACCTTATGAAAACAAGAGAGGCATTTGACTTCAGATGGTATCTGTGATGTGCCGGGTCCATTAATCATGTCAGAAAGACGGGGAGGAAAACTTCTCTCCGTCTGCTAATGCACACAAGAACGCTCCTTCCATTCCATTCCAGACTGACCTGCTTGGCATACGCCTCACTGTCGCCCCCCAGAGGAATCACCATGACCTGCGCCGGTGACAACCACAGAGGCCTGGTTGAAGTAGAGAGGGACAATTACAACCTCACAAAACGCATCCGACTCATATTCATGTTTATCACCCATCTGCCTTCTCACCATTTCCCTCCAAAGTTCTCAGCCAGTATAGCGATCATCCTCTCCAGCGATCCCAGCACGGCTCTGTGGATCATCACTGGCCGGCGAGCTCGTCCGTCTGGCCTGAGTCAAAGGTCAGAAAAGTTTCTTTATCAATGACGTTGTTGGCAGGGGAGAAGGGCAGAGCAGCCAGAGGCAACAAGAGGCTTAAGACAGAAACAAGGAGCGCACTGACCTGAGCGCATCGATTCAATAACAGACTAATCTCTCACAATTAAATGAAGCCAATACTTAGTTGGATTTGTGCCATTTCAAGTAATTCCCTGTGCAGTCAACAAGCATCACACACAACTCAAAACAAGTCAACCGGCAGCGTTCATTCTGCAGTGTCGGCGTGTGTTTAAATCACTATAAAGATAATAAAGACATCCAGAGTGATTCTGACCGACTCACCCGACATACTGAAGATCAAATCTGATTGGCAGCTGGAAGTCCAACTGGATTGTGGCACACTGGTGTTGTCTTCCAATGGCGTCTTTGATCTGGATGTCAATCTAACACAACATGCAGAAGTGTGTTAGGGTTAGAATTCACACGGACGTCCCGAGTTCACACGTAAAAGAGCGCCGAGGCCCGAGACGCCGCTGAAGACAAAGTGCAAAACCGTGGGACAGAAATGGTTACAGACGGTTTTCTGAGAGAAATTGATGTGGCTAATTACAGCCAATGTACCCGAGCGGCACAGCTGTGAGGAGTGTTTGTTTGCTTCGCGAGTCCACGTGAAAGTTGACTCAAAGCAAACCGATACGAGTCCCATGTTACACCGCTTGGAATGTTCTGCCTGGAAATGTCACAACCGCCAAATTTCAGCTTTTTATTCCCGCTTCCCTGCAGACTGTGGCAGCTAACGACACGACTCCCCTCCACAGCCAGAAGCAAACCAAACAAAGATGTTAGTTTCAACCTGTGACCTGTGATGTAAAAGCAATTTACACATCCTACAATAACCAGTTAGATAGGATCAGAAGGAAGAGTTTAAGTGCATGCGTCGACCACCGAACCAGCTTTCAGCATGAGGAACAGGCTGCAGGGCGGCAGCTGGTCTCAATATTAAATGTTTCAGAAGTGACAAAGTGGAATAAACTGAGCACAGCTGAACAATACTCAAGACAGTTTGTGTCCTTGGCCCCGATTCTTGGGTCAAATATATTCAGTGTGTGTGTGTCTGTGTCTGTGTGTGTGTGTGTGTGTGTGTGTGTGTGTGTGTGTGAGGACAGATTTCGATCGCCCCTCCCTGCTGACCTTTGGTCCGTAGAAAGCTCCGTCTCCTGCGTTCAGCTCCCAACGTTCACCAAACTGCTGCAGACTCCTCTCCAACTGCTACTCACACAGAGAAACAAACAAAGACACACAAACACACACACACAAGACAGATACAGTGAGTGAGTGAGTGGGAAAGAAAGTAAATGGTTTAACATTATGACAATCACTTTAAATCATCCTCCGTGTGTGTGCGCGTGTTTGCAACCATAATGCTCAATTCCACTCACTTCAATCAGGTTCTATTGCTGCTGTGCTTATCTGAGCAGAGGCCTCAGGGGTTTAGAGATCTGCATTAAAGCAGCAGCTACACAAAGCAGATCACTCTTAGGGTATAAACACACATGTGAGTGATTGCATAAGTGCCTTGGTTTTATTACGCCGTGTCATTATATTTAGAGCAGACTCTCTCTGTGTGATCTCCAGGCTCAGGTTTGTAAACTGGAAGCACTGAGTAAACATGTAAGCTATTGTCCTGTTGGGGAATATTCCACATACCCAACTGTGTGTGTGTGTGTGTGAGTCCCTGTGTTTACCTGCTCGGCGCTGTCCCACTGCTCAGGCTCGCCCAGGTACTGTGCAGGCCGGGTGGAGAGGAGGCAGTGGAAGGAGAAGCCAAACACCTGATACACACACCTCACAAAGTCCAAACAAGCCACAATCTCTTTCTCCAGCTGGAAGGAAAAGAACAAAAAAGGAAAAAGAATTCACGACGAGGGCGACAACAAGAGGACGTAATTACACAAAGGGAGAGCGGCAGGGAGAGTGAAATTCAAGAGTGGAGAGTAAATTCCTGCTTAAGTGAGTGAAACAAAACAATGAAGCCCGTCTGCACATTCCTGTGAGCAGCAGAAATGTTATTAGGATTTTCAGGGGGAAAGATGGCGACGTGCAAAACATGAGGAAGCTCTTTGGATCAACAAGAGGCTAAATGAAAAGGATGGAGGAGCACACACTTCTTATCATGGGGACTTTCCAGGGCAGTATGAAGAGGTCCAGGATTACACACACACACACTGACACACACACACACACGTACGGAGGTGTAACGTTAGATCAGCACAAAGACCTTCATTGAGTGGAGCCTGAGGCCTCACGGAATGTCTCTCTCATTGGTGCAGCCCCGTCTAATCGGTCCAGTGTGGCTCCATGTGTGTTACATTTTAACTTCACCACACTTTGAGAAGCGTGCCGCCTGCTCCAGATAATCTGACGCGGTGTGTTTGCAGTGGGTTTTTTTTTGTGTGTGTACCTGCTCGGGTGTGCAGAAGATGTGGGCGTCGTCCTGGCAGAACCTGCGGACGCGCGTGAGCCCCCCCAGAGCGCCGGAGAGCTCGTTGCGATGCAGCGCGCCGAAGTCGGCCCACCGCAGAGGAAGCTCCCGCCAAGACCGCACGCGCTGCTCAAACATGAGACTGAACACAGGACAGGAGGGTCGGACACACGTCGACCTGTAAGCATGCGGACGCTACAGTACGTGCGTGTGTGTGTGTGTGTGTGTGTGCTCACCAGTGTGCGGGGCAGTTCATGGGTTTGAGTGCGTAAGTCTGCGAGCCCTCCGATGTCACAGTGAACATGTTGTCGCTGTAGTGCTCCCAGTGGCCCGAGCGCTCCCATAACGCAGTGCTATACAAAGTCGGGGTCACGACCTCGGTGAAGCCTCGCCTTCGGTATTCACTCTAAGAAAGGACGAGGAAGGAAAGATTATGGAGCGTGTGTGACACCGAGTGCAGGGATGAAGGTCAGACTGTCACAACACAGTTATAATTGAAAGCTAATGGGAGTAATATCCTGACTCAGCACGGTACAGTGAACCTCATGTCAATGTGTGTGTGTGTGTGTGTGTGTGTGTGTGTGTGTGTGTGTGTGTGTGAGTCTAAACAGGAATTTGCCCTCCAACCAGGATTTTCTGAGTACCATAGTCCTTCAGCTTTACATGACTCCATCTTCTTTGCTCATCAGTGTGTTCACCTTGATGAAGTCGGTGAGTGTGTTGTAGATGTGGGCTCCTTTCGGCAGGAAGAAGCAGCTGCCTGGACTGACGTCATTGAAGAAGAAGAGCTCCTGGTCCTGTGGAAGAGCGAAACAAAGACTCTTTTCCTCACTTCTCCTCTTGTACGTGATCCTTGTAAGTGACTGGTCTGACTTTGACTTGATCTTACCTTACCGATGCGCCTGTGGTCTCTCTTCCGTGCCTCCTCCTGCTCCCTCTCCCACTCATCCTTGTCCCGCTCTCCCGGAAAGGCCACGCCGAACAAACGCATCACACCCGACGACTCGGGCTGACCGGCCAGTGTGACAGGAGACACCTGGGACGGGAAAGGCCGGACGGAGAGGGAGTCAGGAGGAGAGGAAGAGGTCAGAGTGAGGGGAGGGACGCGGCAAAAGAGTGAACAAAGGAGGAGGCAAAAAAAGAGAAAGGAGTGAACACCGGACAAAAGAGGAAGGACGACAGTGACATTGTGCCTGACGGATGGCAGTGTGTTTCTAAGAGCCTAAAACAGGAAACTGAGCTCTGACACAACATCCTGCAGCCCACATTTCCAGCCTGGCTGCCATAAAACCCCAGGCCACCCAACGACACAGTCCAGTATGGAAACCGCTCCTGTCTCCCTGGATCAATCAGGATGGGGGAAAATTCCATTTACCCGGCATCACGTCCATTAGCAGAGACTGTGACAAAGAGCTCTGAGGGCAAACAGGCTTTAATATCCCACTGTACACTTTGATGTATGGACGATCTGACATTAATTCTTAATTGTTGTGCCTCAAACTAATTTTTGCTGAATAATAGAAAAAAATAGATCCAAAGTATATATTAAGCGGTGTCTGGCTTTCAAGGGAGCAGCAGACGATCCATCATCTGCATGTTAATAAGACGGCTGCAGCTCCAGCTTGGCAGATTAATGTCATTTAGGAGCAGCTGTGCAACGAAAACTGAAAGCAGCATGAGGAGGGAACGCAAACAATACTTACAACCACAAAGAGGGACGCAAAGGGGACAATTACACACACACACAGACACACATACACACCTGGAGCATCCTGAAGACCTTGAGCAGGCCAGTGTGTGGTAGGAGGGGGCCGTTACAAACCCCTACGCTGTCCCCACACCTGAGTTACACAAAGGATGGAACAGGTTCAGTCCATTAGTGGGAGTTTGATCAACATTGTGTGTGTTTGTGTGTGTGTGTGTGTGTGGTGTAGTGTATTTATTCATGCCTGTACACTGTGACAGTAGGTCCATTCATCTGTTCTTCAACGAGCTGCAGCCTCAGCTTACTGTTCTGTAAAAACACAGAAAACTCATACAGATCACAGTTCAATATGGGCAACAGCACAACAGCGGAGGGCAGGGTGGGGCGGCTGACCTTAATAAGCAAACACAGGGGCGTTGGCACACCTTTAACAGGAAGCATTCCTACGCAGTGAGTAACATCTGTACCGTCACATTATCTAACATACATAAACACTCAATTACACAAGCCGCTACAGGTAGAGTGCAAGCAAACAGGCCTCACAACAGCCTGTAATCATACGGCGAGCTTCACCAGAACACCGACACACTCTTTAGACGTTATATTAAATTCTCAAAAATGACAATAGCACGGGGAGGTGCTTAAAGGAAGGGTTAGATGTGTAAAGATCAAACGTACAGACTGGAGCGGCAGCAGAGGGGTGAAGAACACAAGGATTAATGCTTTAACCACGTCTCGAGTGCTACAGAGTGTATTGCTGCGGGTCAGAGACTATTGGAAAAAGTTAAGTGATGTTATAGCACCACCATCAGGTTGCAAGAGGAGTGAGAGCAATTCATTTCTGAGATGCAACACCTGTGAGTAGGATGGGCCACATCTACTCAACTTTGGCAGCAAACCAAAAGGAATATTGAAGAAGCGACTTTTGTCCTGCTTCTTACATATTTTGGAGTAGATGCAAGAAAATAAATCAAGAAATTCCAAAACGGTAAAAAACAAAACAAGATTGATCGAAACCGTCCACGTTGTCGCTGTAACAGTCTTCGTCACTGACCTGGAAAAGCTCCCGGACCTCTTCTGTGTTCAGCTCCAGTCTGGACAGAGGAAGTCTGAGGGCTGCGGCCTCCTTGCATCTCTCCTCCACGTCGCTCAGAGACAGAGTACTGCAGGCCGGGACACATTTACATTAATCGTCTCATCTCATTATCTCATCCAAGGTGTTCAATGTGAGGAACAGAGCCCGGGGGAGACGACGTCGCTGCCAAGTTTAAGGTGATTACGAGGCAGGAACAGGAGTTCAGGAGCCCTGTAATTATGTTTGCTGAAACTCTGATCACCGCAGGGGGAAGTGCGTCTATACAGCAAGAGCAAATACCATATAAAAGAAACTTATGAACACCTTGTAACTTGCATTATTGTTGCTTTTAAATGCCGGTCGGTCGGTCGTATGTACGCATGTATGTGTGCCGCTGCGTTGCAGGGCTTAAACAATGACGTACAAGCCTTGTGATGGGGAAGATTGGGACTGGGGGATGAAACGAGAGAAAGAACAGAAACGCATTAAGTCAGGCTCCATTACCAAAACTGAAATGTCTCACCTGTTCTCCAGGAGATGGTCACAGTAAAGCCCGAAGTCGGATGCTCCTTCTCTGCACGCCTCGGCACCAAAGGCCCCCTCCAGTACAGCACCCAGGACACACGCGCCCGTTCTCCATGCTGCCTATGAAAAGGAGCAGTACCAGGTTTAATGTTTAATGAGTTTAAGGGACCCATAAGTGTTCAAGTGGCAGTCATGATAAGAGCTGGACAGGTTTTGTGAATGTGGAGGAAAGGTGTTTGAGTCCTTACTTTAGTCTAAGAAACAAAGCCAAACAATAAATATCATGGTATCACTGGAGTCTGCCTGTCATTCTTTGTTGCCATGGTACCTTTCAGACGACCTGAGGGAACCCAAAGAAGTTGACAGAAGAGGATAACTACCTGTTTTCCCTCAACAGTATCAAATCCCAGCAGCTCGAGTTCACAATCTGCCTCCAGAGGCCGTCTCAGCTCCCACAGCTCGTCGTTCACCTTACCCACCAACGCTCCTTTCATGCTGCAGTGACAGATGCATTAACAGAGTTATATCACTAAAGTTAGGAAGAATTAAGGATCACGTTCAGTGTGTGTGTGTGATGGATTTACCGTGAACTCTGAACGATAGAAAGCGGCGTTGTGACCCCAGCCGTTCCCTGTACCGTCCTGCCATCAGCCAGCCGGACGCTGAGGGGCTTTCCTGGAGCTTCAGCCGCCCTCCTCTGGCCTCGTCTCTCCCTCAGAGACTCGAACACCCGCAACCGCTCAGACAGAACGGGAGATGCCTGCAGCTGGATAGGAAACATGTAGGTAAGGGATGAAGAGGAGAGATGAGAGAAAAGAGAGAGAGAAGGGCACATTAGCAGCAGGCAATCCACTTGAAGAGCATGTGGTGGACACACTCTTTTTTAAATAACTATTGTGCAGCTTACATATTCAATTAAATGTTGTAAAAGACTAAGATCATGTGTCTTTAAGGATTCTAGTTCAAGTAATACAGGCCGTATTACAGTAAAGTGATAATGTTTCAATGTTCTAGTTGAGTGAAATGAGCAATAAATCCACCACTTTGGTCATCATACCCACTTTACCTGGCATCACCCTATCCTATGTTACATGAATCCGTGTATGAGGCAACAGTGGTCACATTCATTATGCAGCAACATTGTTAACACTGAGCTCTGTTTTGTAAAGCATTAAGATATCCAAATCCATCCGTAGCTCGAAGCCCAATTAGAATTTCCTGATGTTTTATGACCTAATGAGAGGATCTGGATTGGGTCAATTTAAGACATATTAAGACACTACACACACACACACACAGTACCCCAAACAAAGAGCACATATTAAGTATGAAAGGGGAATACGGACAGTAAACCCAGAGAAGGTGGTTTAATTAGAAGAGCTGGAGAAGAACACATTACACGTCAAGAACCTTCACTAGCTGAAAGCTGCTGCAGCCAAAAACATTGGTAGCAGCTGGTGGCTAGCAGTTAGCTGTAAGGTAACAACACGCTCGCGCACCTTGCTGTAGCATCCGCGCGAGCCGTGTGTCACGCGAGCAGCGGACCGACGGGAGAGCAGGCGAAACAGCAACGTGACCGCCATTCTCCAAACACTCAGCCGCTCACACGCACACACACGCCTCCATCGTGACCGGCGCTACCCGCTACTAGCCCTCTGCGCGTGAGGGCGAACAACACCGGAAGCTACGGAGGGTGACGTCGGTTGGCGAAAAAGGGAAGAGAGGAGGAGCCGGAGAAGGAAACGTGTGACGCAGCTACGAAACGGCGTGCGCACTCCCGAGCGGCTCCACTAGAGTCCGCGCCACAGTGGAGACGCGTAAGCGGGCATAGACAAACATCGACGGCAGCTTTCAAAGTAAAAACCTCCATATAACAAACAAGCCGGACACTTCAAAATGAGTCCAAATAATTCCTGAATTTTTAACCTCAACTGCTTCTAGGTTTCCGAGCTAAAACACAAACCACGCGCATTCACAAACACAAATCACAGAAACTGCGTCCTAGCAGCACAAACGATTTAGACACAGCAACCAACCTGCAGCACCACCACACGCACCGAGGCTCAGCAGCAGAATACAGAGGCGGTGTGCGCCATTACGGCAACAGCCAACTAATACAACTATAGCTCCCCGACTACTGCTTTAATGCCACAGAACATGTATTAATATCAGAGATCAAATGTCTGACTCAACTCTTGAGTATGCACTAAAAAAGACGACTTCAACTATAACTTCAAACCAAGTAACTAATGTTAGGCAATTAGGAAATATAAATTTCTCCCATGAAAGAAACAAAGACACGTTGCGTAAAGTTCAACTTCAACACCTGACTGAAGTCACTACCGAATACTATTAACACTGAATTGACATATTAGTAATAAAAATAGAGTAGGTTGCTCGAGTCAAAACCCCAATAGAAACCCAATTATTTACAACTAAGAGCCTGGTTGATCATCTTTCACCCGTACAGGAGCCTGAAAAGCAGTAAGCGTGTTGATTGAAGTGCCTGTTCCAAAGGATGCTAGTTTAAGAGCTGAAGTACCACTGAATGACCACTTGGGGTCACTGCAGTACTTTCAGATACAGCAGGGCCCGTCGCCACAGTAAAACAAGAGGCGGTCAAATTTTAAATACATTTAAGCCTGTAATAGCACATACACTTGAAGATGTCTTCACTTCTGTGGTCACGCTGTGATATTGCTCTCATCAAATCATCTCACTCTTCCAAGCCTTGAAGTGTCACCTGGCTAAATGTCATTCTATATACACATTTTAAAAAATGGAACTGTCTATCGGTTCACATGCCTCTCCAAACTTTGCTTAAGTCAAAGTGAAATGTCATGGAGAACACATAGCTGGCATTTACTGGTGTAAAGGCTGGTCGATAGAGAACGTGCACCTTTGTGAGTGAGAGGTTGTGCTGTCCTCTTCAAATAAAGATGCGTGCCAACTCAGTGTAAGGTCAGCATAGTATGACAGTGTGTCTATTTAGCTTTAAAGACCTTAGCTGCCTAACATGGCTTTTCACAGTTTACTGTAGAATGCTGACAAGGACAATAATGAATCAATGAGTGTCAAGTGTAGCTGAAAGACACTGGAGACAAATAAATAAATCCAGTGAAATATTTTCCTCCTGTCATTCAGCAATTAAAATATGAATTACGTAAAATTAAGAATAAAGCATTAACTGTACACTGCTTTCTAAACATTATTCAAACTGTTCCAGTGCTACTGTGTCAATTAAATAAGCATATGTTGGTGTGTAACGTGAACTCTGCAAAATACCCCAATATGTGAAAACAAAATCAGTAGTGCTAAATGTTAAGTTACATCTCTATTGTGATATCCAGAGAACAGTGTGTAATACAAGGAACAAAGATGAGTCGGGGTCTTTCTATTTCCTAAAAAGGTTAACTACCTACTTTCTAGATGCAATAGAAAACTGATTACCTTCTTGATTGAATTCAGAGCGAGAGCACCAACTGCTTACAATGGTGCAGCCACAAACATGATGTCACAATAATCAGCCATATAAATGTGTGGACATATGATGTCATGGAAGCATGAAGGCACTGGAGCTAAAAAGGGTTTTAGTCTTTCTTGCGATACTGTGACATATGCTTCATGTAAACAAAAGAGATATCATGGTGAAGGCTTCCTAATCACTGATGCATCCGCCCTTGACGTATGTATTCACCATCATCGTTGCTGAATGTGTGCATGCTCATCACACTTGAAAGGATTGGACACTCAAAGACCAGTAATATAGCATCATTCATGACAATAACAGCAGGGAATTCTAGGAAATTTACACACACACACACACACCATTTGCTTTCTGACATTTTCAAAACAAAGTTACCTTGTGCTCAATGTGAAAGTGAAAACGGGAGATTTTACAGTGACACCTCAAATCTGTGACTGGGTAAGCTGATACACGTGCATGGAGAAGTCTAACCACTACTACACTTACTGCAGATGACGCTCTGCAAAATAAACACAGTAAACTGATGATCATTAGCTGCACCGTTGTTAGGATACAGATGTTTACAGAAGGTGGTAGCAGACTTGTATAACATTCAGAAAAAAACTATGATGCTGTGCTTAAAACGGCTTTGTTGACTTTACACAAACTAAGCATCTGTACAGACTTTTATAGGAATGTTACCAGATACTCAGTATGTCTTCAATTGTATTTTTCAACTGTAATTGTCAATACCGGATAGTCACAGAAGACAACACACTTGATCAGACATGAGACAGACAAATAGAAGGCTTTTGACCAGCAACACCCAGCCTGCACCTCTCACCACTGCTTGGGGACACAGAGGCAATAAAGCAATGAGAAGTGGGATGGAGTATTGCCATTGCGCCTATTGCTTTTTCTTCATAATATACGAGGGTTGAAAGTGGTTCTGGACAACGGTATGTGAGCACATGGCTCTGGGGCAAAAGCGTGAAATGAGCAAAGGCATAATGTACAAAAAAAGGAAAGGGAAAGGGCCAAAAACAACTGGAGAAAAAAATAAAAAGGAGCCATTTTCAAAACAAGACTAATTTGCTCCCATGTCCTCATCCTTCGGATAGCGTCTGTGGGCGGCACTGCATATGGAAAAGGTCCCCTATCAGGCATATACAGCGCAACAAAAATATATTTAAAATGA
Organism: Genypterus blacodes; assembly: GCF_046128005.1. Lineage (NCBI taxonomy): Eukaryota > Metazoa > Chordata > Actinopteri > Ophidiiformes > Ophidiidae > Genypterus > Genypterus blacodes. The sequence goes on from NW_027466875.1 coordinate 1,427,569, forward strand.
ATGAAAATGGCAGAAGCAAACAACTTCTTAAGAACTAAAAACAAAACTGAGCAGCGCAAATAAACTGACCAGCGCAAGTCAACGGGTGGTCGTGACCAAATAAAATACCTCCCCCCAAGTAGAATTGACACTCTTGATTTTATTCAAGTCAGTACATGTTGAAACCTGTGGTTCAAGCTGAAATGCTCCCGACCCCCCCGCCCCCCAGACCGCCCCCCAGACCCCCCCCCCGCCCTCCTCTACTGAGCATCTTCGTCACTCAGTCTAACGTGTAGCGCGCACATGGCAGACATTTGTGTTGAAGACGACAAAACATAAATATCTTCACTCTCTCTCCTCTTCTGTCTTGTGTTTCAAGAGGACGACAGAGCGGTGCGATAGATACTGCAGAGATCCTTCTGAGGGGGAAGGGGTAGGGGGGACTAAAGCTTATCCAAGGCCTCAATGACGAGTAAAGACAAGGTGAGTGTGCGATGATCATTGTCCTCAGTTTTACAGAAACAAAAAGCTTGAAGAGAAATAGATTTATCAACTCCTTCAGTCTTTACATGTACAAGCGTAGAAATGTACAGCGGGAGGGAGGGAGGGAGGGAGGGAGGGAGGGAGGGAGGGAGGGGAGGGAGGAAAATTAGGAGGGGGAGGGATAATATTTACAATAAGAGTCAGGAGATAGTCGGGGGGGTTAAACCTTGAGCTCTGCTGCAACAGAAAACGCATTAAAAAATCTGGAAACACCATATTGAGACACAGCACACACACTCAGACACTCAAGGAAGAAGAGATTAGTTTGTAACTAGATCACTTTCATCACATGTTCACAATTCTTCCACCTGTATCCCATCTGACCCATACTGTCTCCCCCTGCCCGCCCGCCCGCCCGCCCGCCCGCCCACCCGCCTCCTCTCTCTCTCTCTCTCTCTCTTTTAGGAAATGTGTCACAAAAATCACTCACACAGGGAGGAAAACTGAATGTCAACTACTTGTTTCTAATTGTTTTCCTCTTAGGTTTATGCCAGTGAAACCTTTATCCCCTTTGTCTGGAGGGATGAAGAAAGTGGTAGATCAAGGTTACAGCTCACTCTGCACTATTTAAACCACGACCAGTTGCTCCACTGAACAGTGTACGATCACTGGCTGGCTACCTAGCTGAAGCATGAAGGTTTAACCAGCTACTTATTTACACAACTAAATTAACTCAAGGTAGGTTTAATTCAAGCACGATTAACATAGTGAAGATATCTAGGCTCATACCAGCAGGGCTAACACACTGATCGCTGGGTTTAGCAAGACGTGTCGGCTTGCGCTTCTTATTCAGCATGTCATAGATGACCACTTCAGTAGCGTGGGGGTAGGAAGGGTCTCTTGGGCGCGTGGAAGGGACCCCCTCTGAATGGAGGACCAGGGCGCTTGCCCCCGCGAAACCCTCCTTTTCTGTGGTCTTGGTTATGGTGCGGATTGTGGTTTAGGCCTCGCAGCATGGGTCTCTGCGGGATGGGGGCGGAGAGCATAGGGGGCCGACTCGTAGGCAGGTTGAGGAGGGGAACGGGCCCGTGAGGGTGAGGGTTTTGGTTGTGGGGCTGAGCTGGAGGACTGGCCGGGGGGTTTTGGTGAGGAGGGGCAGGCGAGTGAGCAGGCAGGCGGGGAGGGGGGCCATCAACAGCGGGGGAATTGGGAGTGGAGGGAGAGGCTGCAGAGGATGAGGGGGTGGGAGACGGCGGCGGTGGTGGGAGAGAGAGGCTCAGAGGTTCCTTCACTCTGCCTAGTAAGGGTGGGGGAACACCGGGGGTACCGGGGCGGTGCAGCGGGGGTGCGTGGCGGGGGATGAAAGGATCTTTAACAGGGCCAGAACGTGGGGAATCACCGAGCAGCGATGACATGAGGGGAGGAGGGGGCCCTTTGTTTCCTCTGGGACCCATTCCATGTCCCCCTCGTTCACCACCATCGGGTCTGCCCGGGTGAGGATGTGCCAGGGGATGGTCGATGGGGATCAATACGCCCCCCACCATGACCGCAGAGGGCATGCTGGAGAGGTTAGCGGGAGGGGAGAGGCGCTGGGGCATGGGAGGGGGAGGGGGTCGAGGGATCGGCGGAGGAGCGTTGAAGAAATTGGAAGGAGGAGGGTGTTGGTGGAGGTGCGGCGGTGGCGGGCCGTGGCCATGCATGTTCTCAGGGTGGTAGGGAATCTGGTAGGGAGAGTGGGGAGGGGGAGGATGTGAATGAGGGTGGGAGGGAGGAGGGTGAAGGTGTGGGAGCATAAGGTGTGGCGGAGGAGGAGGGGGCAGCGACATCGGGGGAGTCATTTCCTCGTTGTTAAGAGGTGGGGGGCGGTCGTGGGGGGAGGGAGGCGGCGGCTCCATGTATTCCTCCTCTTCGTACCACATCGCGCCCCCCGGCCGGCTGCTCGGCCCTCCGCCTCTGCGGGAGCCACGGCCAATCACCCGGATGCTCTCTACTGTCTGAATGCGCTCGCCAAGTGGCCTGTTGGAGTAGCCTAAGGTTTGGATGGGTGCTCCCTCAGTGCACGGGGACACTAGTGTCTCAATACGATGGTACTGTCCCTCCTTCCTGTCCCCAAACAAGGACTCCAACTCGTGACCTTTCCCTCTGTCCTCTCTTTTGCCCTCATCTGAGCCTGTGCTGGCCTTACGGGTGCCTGCAGAGTGTCTCCTTTCTCCCACCGCCCTGTTGTTTCCCATGGACATCAGCTGGCTGTGGAGACAGTCTTTCTTACCCTTCATCATCTCAGTGCTCTGGGAGGAGGTGACAGGGCCCAGCTTTCTCATGTTCATCGTTTCGTTATCTTTCAGTTTCGCACCGTTCTTTTTGCCCGATCCATAGCGGGAGGAGTCGTTGTTGCTTCCCGTTGGGGTGATCACAGCATCCCAGGGTTCGCTACGGTAGGCTGTGGGGGACAGGTTATGACCTCCAGATGACCCTAGTGAGTCTGGCACACTCCCGGGTGTGTCCATGATCTCATCCTGGGTGGGGGTGGAGGCAGCTTCATCTCTCACTGGCGTCCCATCCACCCCGTCTCCCGCAATGGGACTAGAATCATCTAAAGCTAGACTAAAACCTGGATTACCCTGCAAGAAACTGTTGATCTTGGATTCTAGACTGGGCAGAGAGACTGAAGGACGGGGAGGTGGGGGAGGAGGAGGGGAACGCTCTCTCTCTTTCTCCCAATCTCTGGTTTTGGAAGGCGTGTCTCGTTTAAGGCTGTTGCCCAGATTGAGTTTTATTTTGGGGGTAGTCGGTGTGAGCGGGGCTTTAACTGCAGACGACTCTGCGGACGCTCGAGTCAGAGGAGCAGAGGAGGTGTTTGTCACACTTTGCAGGAGTGAGGACAAACCTAGGGAAAGCGAAAAATAATGGTAATGATGACATAAGAAACACTTCTAACACTGATGTGTAATTTATTCAAATCCATTTTCATAACATCAGCCAAGATGTGTCTGTGCGTCTCACCGGGTGTGTTTGTTTTAGAGAGAGCATTAAGTATGCCTTCAGGTGTGATGTCCACCCGAGACAGGATGCTGGCCAGGGCCGGGCTTGGAGGGGTCCCTTTGGGGGCTGCTGCTTGGCCAGAGGGGGTGGTGGGTGTTCCTGGAGATGGCCGATGAGTCGGGCTAGCTGCTGAGAGGGAGACCAAGCACAGAGAGATCGGAGAGATCAAAGCCAAAGCACAGAAATGAGAGGAAGCATGTCGTTACACGTGATTTGTGCATTAATCAGAACTCACCTCCCACTACCATTAGATTCAGCTGCTTGATATCATTTTCCATTACCATGAATCAAACCTTTTTTCATCCAGAGCCCTCATCTCAATCGCTCCAAGCCCAATAACAATGTCTATTACATTTATCTGCTCGTAAACAATTCTGTCTCATATAAAATAATGTACCCGTGTATTTAATGTCTGTTATATAAACAACACACGTCAGTAGAAACTGACTGACGACTAAATGTGTGCTCATGTGTTTTGATAGGATAAATAATCAAATGATTTTGGTAGAAGTTTGTGGAACAGTAGGTCAGAGGCCAAGGGACATCATCATTTGAGGTGGATCTGGACCTTGCATTAAAAAGTTACATTTTTAGTCTATACACAACCATTCACACTGTTTGTCATGTGTTAACACTAGTTTACCACTATGTAGTAGCAGAGACTAAAGATGTCTGCAAACCACAATACTTAATGCCATTGTATTTTGTATATTAAACAAGACATCATCATTACTCAGACGTGTGTGTCCCATGATAGAATATCTATTGATGACATCGGGTTTGGATCTGGATAACAATCTGGATCTTGTGGTCAGAAAAGCATCCTCAGACAGGAACAAGATTCATCCAGGCCAATCCAGCTGCCTTGTTGGAACACAAATGTGAATCTCCCACCATCATCTCACAAACAGTTCTATTTCTCAGTCTAAATATAAAGTAAATGTACACAGACATGTCCGTTTTGGGTGTAAAGGCAAGTCAGAGAGACGCGTTTGGCCTTGGCAGAGGTTTCCTTGTTTCACAATATTCTCCTTCAAAAACTCCTCCCGTTCCTGTAAATACCTGTATTCTTCATGGCAGATGTGAGTGAGCTGAGAATGGAGCTGATCTTTCCTAGGTCCACCTTAGCCAGATTGACTCCCAGAGGGGTGGAAGTGCTTTGAGCTGCAGAGGAGATGGGAGTAAGTGGGGGGGCCGTGGCAGCCGCAGTGGGATTGGTCTTAGATGATCTGGAAGGTGTGGTTGGAAGGGTCAGCTTTGACCCGGCACCCAACTTTGCAGACTTGGAAACAGCAGGGGTGGCCTTGTCTTTCTTACTGTCTGGAAATGAACACAAGCTCATAAAATGTAACGTATTCACAACATGACAGCTGGAACATTTTTCACTGCAACGCAATCTTGGCTTCAGCTCATCTCAAATACACGCCACTTACCCACAACTTTGCCGGCATCGGCCTCCTCATCAGACATGTCCATGTCTTCTGGGTCTTTGTTATCACTAACTATGTCGCCCTCATCCATGGCCTTTCCGTCCAGCTCTGGGTCAACCTGGGCCCTGCTAGCCCCCAGGTCAAGGAAGGGCGACTCAGAGCCGGTGGGGGAAGGCGCGTCTTCAGAGGGCGATGGGATGGGCGAGTCATCAGGTCCAGGAAGAGATGACTTGAGGGAATCCAATTTCCTTTTCAGACCGGCCACGCGGTTGGCGAAAGCACTGTATGCCTGGAGAGATTGAGGAGAAGAAAGACAAGATTATAGTGAGACATCTACTGCTTGTCCATTTATTCCCCTTTATCAATTCACCAATTCACTGTTTACAAAGCCACATGGGAACAGTCTGGTTATTGCTATCATTTTTGAATATGCTTTTAAATATTGAAATTGAACATTTTTTGATGATCTAGAAACAAAAATGTACCAATTGTCAACAAATTAATATATTTAAACGCATGATCAGGAGAGGAAAACTCACATTGGCCACAATCTTGACCTCCTTGTACTGCATCTCGTAGAAAATATCTGCATTTCCTAAAGCTTCCAGCAGAGGAGGCCCCGTTTTCAACTCTTTCTCCAGGAAGCCTACGAACTCCTGCAGCTTCAGACTGCCGTCCTCGAAGTCCTTGGCAAATTTGTTCCCCCCGGCCTTGTCTGGAATAGGATGAAAAGACCAGAGAAGCCCTCAGATAAGAACAATCTTTCTGCAAGGTTGATGAAATGAAGCCTAAGATGTGTGGGCATCAAAATTTGCACCCCTGACAAACAGAGTCCAGATAGTAGATAAGTCTTTATAAACATGGACTGACATGGCCATCGAAACGGCACGTGTATGTGGTAGGTTGAGATAAGACAACGACTATGTGTAATGTGCTCCGTGACATCTGACCTTTCAGCCTCTTCAGGGCCTCTGTGCTGCAGACGTCCACCCGAAGAGCCGCCAGCTGCTTCTCCCTGAGCTCCTCTTCTGCAACCGCTCGCTTATGTGCCGACAGCTGTTCGATCAGTGAATGGGGCTTGGAGTGGAGGGAGAAATTAGCAAGCGTGAGTAAAAATAAAGATGTGAAATCATTGCAAGTGGGCAGACACCAATAAGCAAAACTTACTGTGAACTCGGCCACGATCTTGGACTTGAGAGCAGCTTTGGTCTTAGACGGGGCTAGAAAACAATCGGCAACTTAATATCAGAGATCACACATATATGGAAAAGAAGTAAAGCTTTTGTACTCTAGGATTTGATTGAGAAGCCGTCTGAACATTAACTAACCTGCTACAGGTGGAGTCTCCTTTTCTTTTTCCTTCTCTTTCTCCCTCTCTTTCTCCCTCTCCTTCTCCTTCTCTTTTTCCTTCTGTCTCTCTCGGTCCTTGTCCTTTTTGTTCAGGCCGGCTTTGAATTGGGTAATGAGCTCCTCGGAGTACACACTCCTCTCCTCCCAGATGGTAAAGATCCTCTCCACTGACCGACGGACCTTTGCATCTCTGATCACACACAATGAAAAGACACACCATATATTTAACACAGCATGAAGACAAAGTAGATCTAGATTTTTGCTTTTAATTTGGATACTTGATACATCAAAATGTTTATAAAAAGCCTCACACTGGCTTTATGGTGCCTAATAACACAGGTGGATCCAAACAGTGAGCACTTACTTGATCAGCAGGGCAGCGTTGGGGAGGACCTCTGCAAAGCTAGCCCGATAGACAATGGCATTTTTTCTTTTGCAGTTTTGTATGACATCATTGGCAAGGTAGAACAGGTTCAAGCGGTGAGCGTTATCAGCTGAAATGAAGCAAAATAAGAAGAGAAGAACAATAAGATCAAGAGTCAAAAGTCATGCTGGGCCAAACAGAAATCCCTACAGAAGCTTTGGTTATGATGATGGAAGCAACTTCACAAATAACATTTCATTCTTTGCAGACGGCTCCTCCTGCCCAGCAGAACACTGTGATACAGAGTCTTCCTGATTATTATCTTTTACTTGATCAACAGGTTTTCTCAGCAGACTGTAGCTGTACTTATCAGCCAGCGCAGTATTAACACCAGCCCTATTAGATACATCACACCTGAAGGCATTAGATACACTTATACACGCCAATGGACCACCAGTGCTATCAATACTACCTTTGTGAAGATGCTAATGTCCAGTTTGTGTTGATATTGTATCATATGTAAGAATACATTATATTGAAAGGTGTTTGTAATATTCTGCTCCCCGCATTTTTGGTTTGACTTAAATACTCAGTATCAAACCATAGGATAATATAATATGATAACCTAAAAGAAGAATTAATTAGATTCAAGCAAATGTACAAAAAAGAAAACAAGATGTGCTTTAGAAACAGTACTAATGACCTGATGATCTAGTCAACTAATTCCACTGTGTGTGTGTGTGAGAGAGTTTATTGTAAAATATATTTGATATTGTTTCATAAATAAATATAAATAAAATCTTTGCAGCCTGAATATGGACAGATACAAATAACAACCTATTCCAGACAAATGCAGTTTCTCTCTCTCTCTCTCTCTCTCTCTCTGAGGTAAGTGTGACAGCAGAGGGGAATCATAGCAGGCTTAGAATAAAACAGAGTGACAAGTTGTTTGCACAGCCTGAGGTCACACACCAACAACACACAGCTCTCACCAACGATTCAAATGTTCACCACAGTGGGTATCTACTATTGATTCTGTATTAAGTAAATTAACAACCAACTATTTAAGAAAGACAACAAATTACAACTCACCATCCTGCAAACATCCTAAGATTTACACTGAGCTGCTTTAATCAACACTATAAAGATTATCAAACCCATTTGCAAAAGGCTGAACTCAAGCTTTTTATGGACAATGTCTGTGCAGCATTGTTGGTGGTGATGTAAACCATAATGGAAACATACTTGACCAAGTAATACTCCCACATCTCAGATCAATACATGATAGCGGGATAGAGGTAAACATCTGTGATGTAACTTATATTAAAAGTAAAACAGCAGGTACTGCATCATCAAGAAGCTTGCTTCAGTAAAATGACAATGCCAATAACCAACACCATTCTTAGCACTTTAGGGTGTGTGTAAACAGTGATTGTCTACACAGCGTTCTTGTTAAAGGCTTTAGCTCAGTAAGCTCCATTCTACATTCTTCCTCAGCTTCTTTATGTAATATTCATGTATTCATGAAATTTTCCAAGTTAATATGTCAAATTCTGATACTGAGGCTACAGATAGTATCGGTACATTTTATGACTTATCTTCACACATAAAGTCCTTGTGCAAAAATCAAGAAAATATTTGGTATGTTGAGGTTAGGTGGCAGGTTGTTCCACACACAGCGCTGCTCTGTCAACATGAGCGCTCATCACGTGTCTCTCTGTAGATGGTGATGCAGCCAGGAGAGGAAAATGTGACTTTGCTGGCACATAACAGAGGATGAGGTGCCTCAAAAACAACAAAGAGCTATGATAGGAATAAAAAGAAGGTTAACAGCAGCAGCACATATTTCAGTTCCTCAGACCTCCATCCAGGAACGATCAAGGTCCTCCAGCTTCAACGATTTATCAATTTGCCAACTTTGCTTATTGGTATATTGTCTTTATGATGAAATCTAAGAAGGATGTCTAAATCTTTTTTTCAAGCAGAGAAAAATGTCACTTTATCCATTTTAATTTGTGACATATAGTTGAGTTAAGCTATTAAATCCACAAACCTCTGTGTCACACATTAACTTGTATTTAAAAAAAAAAGGCACGTTACAAAATAAGTTAACCACCCTGCACAGACTAACTGAGCAGACAGAAGATAAGAAGCAGCTAAGATAAGCATGTGACTGACTCCTCTGTCAGTGTGAATGCTTACTGGCAAATAATCCTCACAAACACATTTGCTTGCAGCTGATGGCATTTTACCGCCACTCAACCAAGACAGACTGCGACCAATTAGTCATTCTGAGGGGTTACAAACGGCCTAATGCGTGTTCACCTGTAGTTTTGTAATAATATGGATAAAAATCGTTTTAAATACAGAGAACCAACTTCAGAAATACAGTTCACATGTGAGATCAGAAGGCAGGGACCAAAACAACAGATGTGCTGATGTATAACACAGAACCACCAGCTGGAATATGGCTTAGTAGATCAGTGGCTTTAACATTATTAACTCAAACACTTAATTTTAATATTTCTTCTCAAGTATTTAACAACCATGTGTAGTTTAACTTAAAGTGTCCTTGCTGTACAGATGTTTATCATGAGTCTCAGTCAACTCAAACAGCCACTGGGGTTTGTGTGGATTTTAAACATACAACACAAAAACTTTGTATATCGACTCAAAGCCTATTGTGAACTCAGGTTTTGGTGAAATATCACAGACCTCAATGTCAATAAAGTGCTCCAATGTCTGATGACATATACAGTCCAAACCCGGCTACTGAAACCGGGTTTCCATGGCATTTTAGACACCCGATTACTGCCCAAAGTGGGGATAAATCAGGTTACTAAAAGGTCAAGTAGGTTCCATTACAATTTGCAGGAGATTCATTAAGCCAAGAGGTACAAGGAGGGAGAGGTGTAACCCGACACAAGGGGGTTTCACAGTGCTGAAAATGGTCTGTTCACCTCACACACTCAAATGTTGTACTTGGCACAAGAACATCAAAACACTGCAAATTATAATCTCATTCATAAGTGCCTAATAACTTATTAACAAAATGTCATTGTGAGGTCAACAACAGCATGTTTCTACAGTGGGTGCAGGGATGTGTTTTTTCAATTGAAACTAAAATACGGCAGAAAACTTCAAACTATTGTTGAGGCCTACCTGACACTCATGCAGGTGCAAGAGAAGTTACGAATCAAGACTTGCTGATGTTAAAGCAACTACCACCTTTAACAAGTGTCTGTGGAATATCAAATAACTACTGTTTAGGTGTGTAAATGATCTCCCAGCAGTCTTGTTTAAACAGCATATTAAAAAGGAGCCGCCTGCCCACGCGACCCTGAAAACACATCATTTGCCTCTCCATCTCCTGTCTCACACGCAGTCGGCTACTGATGGGCACTGGGCCGTCCACACTGACGTCTAAACTCATCGCTCTGTGTGCCACTGAGCTTGTCACAATCCACACCACAGCAGCTGTGATGGTGAAGCATTTTGTCTTTTGTGCTCGTGTGTTACATAAAGCTACATTTAACACCAAATAAGTGATCAATATAAAGAGTAAAGAGAAGCACAGACACAATCATCCTCCACCATAGTGTGACAGCCAGAGCTTGTTTCCTGTGGCGGGGTGACGTCAGCGCTTCCTAAAAGCCGTTTTAGTGCAGATGGTCTATTTTCAAGGTTTTGCAAAGAAATTTATCAATTTTAGTGTGGATGGCACATGAGACTGATGCAGCAAGAAAGATTAGACATAGTATCTGAGATAAAGGCATACACTGTGAAATGGAGATGGTTGGGGTTTAACAGATTCAGACCAAACCAAGGCCTTTTGTTACGTACACACAAAGAAGGCAGCTACCACATCTGGAAGCACAACACATCTATACCCCCACCTCTAAGGGCAGCACGTGCAGTACATAGATTGCATGCAACTGTGGTCATTGTTAATCAATATCACTAGGTATGTCAGATTAACCACTTTGAATCAAACTCTTGCAGAATGACAGCTTTTGAACCACCTGCTACACACAACAAGCCCGTCTCATCCTGGCCATGCCACTCAGACGTACTGAGCCAATAACTCACATGGGTACTAATCAACCTAAACTACGCATACAATAAATGAATAATGCACACACACTTACCACTATCATCGTGCTCATGGGCACATGTGAAAATAACCAAACAACATGATATATAACAAATATAGTTCATTACATCACAAAGGCCTACTGTGTTGTTCTCAACTGTCCTATACTCTGAATAAGACTGAGAGGGAGAACATTAGTGACATCAGTGCCAAAGCTCTCTCGTGTTCCAACACAAAACAGAAGAATCTATAAAATTAATTAGTCTGGACTGGGTCATGTTTTCTTCTTATCTAATGGATGTTTAGATGCCATGTGATGTGTTATTCAAGTCTTCCCCATCATCACAACACTCCTACTCTTCATGTCTCACAGGCTTAATACACTTGTGCCCTGTTAAAGATGGCGTGATGGCTGGTATCTCAGTTTATACCAGCTGGAATATGCGTTAGTAGATCAGTGGCCTGGACACATTTGCTCGTTCAGTTAAATCGGAACGAGGCAGCTCGGGGTCAGAGGTCACCTGCCTCCTGGCGATGAGCCACTAAACCAAATTACTTGTATATGCAAAACTCAGTCAAAGCAGTAATGAATCAGACGTTTTCAACACTGCAAGCAGATAGAAACCTTAGCGTGAACCTCGGTGTAAGATCACGTCTGGACATGTATCGATAAGCATCAATAATCGATTAATCCACAATGATTGGCATTGGCTCGGGGCCCAGTTTTTTCCGCATCAATTTCAATTCATATCATTGTGAAGCTAATACTTCTTTTTTATATGCAAAAAACAACAACAATTCATATCAGACCACTACACCGGTTAACATATGAACCCAAGTTAAAGTTAACAACCTCAAACAAAAGCCCGTTTTAAACAACTTTAACCAATTCCGTCAGATTACCGGCCTAGATCACTACTATAGATAGATTAACCCTGAACCAGTTTAATCGGTCTGCATCACGGACACAGAGGCCCGATTTAAACCGTCAAGTGTCAAACTACGAGTGTACGTAGTTGCAAGCGGCGTAAGCATTAGCGGCTAACACCAAATATCAACCTCGGCGTTAACATGCATAGAAGCTGCCGGTTATGACTAAGAAATCATTTAAGGTATGAATCGACATTATTGCGGTGTTAACTATGTTCCCTCACACTTAAGTCAAGTAACTCAGCATGGCGTTTTTTGTGGATAAGGACAAGGCTGATATGCATTAGCGAGCTAACGGTTTAGCATCTGCTGCGAGCGACTCACATTTCTTGAGCCACTTCATCCAGTGCCGAACGACGAGGCCGTGGTGCTTCTTGTTCTCAATGCACCAGGCGGAAAGTCCTTGTATCGACTCCATAGTGTTGGATACTCCTTGAAACCGGCGGTCCAGAGACGCTTCCAAAGCTGCGGAGGAGCTGCGGGCCCCATGGCCGCTTGCAGCGCCAGAAGCAGCCGCCATCTTTCCAGCTCGCTCTCTGCTACTCGCAGTTGTCTGGCGGTTTGCTTGCTTGCTAGCGACGAACATGCTAATGTGACGAGCGCGCGCGTCAGAGGAAGCCACGCCCCCTGACTGACTTTATAAATAGAGTCAGCGAAACACGAAAACAACATTAGAAAGTAAGCAATTAATAGAGCCTCACTGCTGATTGCACAAAAATTCACAAATTCAAAACAAAACTCAGTTAAATCGTGATCTATTTATTATAGACAGGTGACAGATAAACACTGCTATTGTTGAATTGAAAAATTCTCAAAAGAAAAAGCCGTTCACATAAGATTCAACTATCAAATCTGTGAACGTGATGGATGCAAGAAAAAGTTTACAACAATCCTGTCACTCCCGTCTCGCCACCTGGTTAACTGACAATGTGTGTAACGGTTGCTAGCGGAGACTCAGCCACTTAGGGTTTTAATACAGAGAAGTGTTGATTTAAGCATGGATTATCAGTGTACATGGGGGAGTTCAGGGACAGAATTTAAGCCATAATCCGACATCGTTTCATAATTTCCCATCATATAAAACCTACATATAGTGACATTCATCACACCGTGTAATCTGTCAGATTTGAGTATTCAATAACAGACACAATACACCTGACACTCTCTCCCAACAAGGAGAGGAACGCTGATGGGGGGCACCCACATGCACACACTCCTCTACATACAAGCTTATCAGTCCCTCTTTCTGAAAACGGTTTATTGTTCCTCCTTTTCCCGCGTTCAAGTCTCTTATTTAAATCTGCGCGTCCCCGTTTGCAGGCAGCGAGTCGGCGTCGTAGGTCAGCTGGCTGTGAGGAGGGTCTGGGGATTCTGGGAGCGGGCGGTCACTCAAACTAAGCACTCTCCAGCCCGGTTTCAGTCATCTGAAGTCTCCAACACACTCTGGCTGAGTGCCAGATCCCAGTAGTGTTCTGTTCCGTGCTTCTTGAAGTGTTCTCTGGCCATGTTCTCAGTGGGGCACTGCTTAAACTTCATCTCCCCAAAACTACGCTCTTTAGCTGTGCCCTGAACAAACAGGAAAATAAGAGTCAGCCTTGAATAACAACAAGATAATGAATGCTTCATTTAATGCGAGGCACGCAGACACTTACGTCCCAAATCAACCAGCACTTGTTGTTCCTTTTGGTATCATCATCACCATCTGGATCTGAAGGAAAATCAACAGTGAGTTAGTCAAGTATTCCCAAAATAGGTGCAAAGCCCTGATGAGCCTCACAAAACACCTGAGTCAAGCCTCTTACCATCTCTTTTTGAGTTGTGTTCCACCCATTTGATTCTGTGCATCATCAGCCTCTTGAACTTTTTCTGGGACTTGGGGCCTAAAACAACAGAGAGCAATTGTGAGGTTCCCAAGAGGTCTTTATCATGCTACTGGTTTAAATTGTCAGTGGATACCAAACATGTTTAAAACTCATCTCTGACTTTAAAAAAGAAACAAGCTTCCTAGAGGTGAAAGTAAGAAAAATTACTCTAATGCTTCTTCCTCTACAGCACATGACAGACGATAGTCCTTACCTCCTTCTACCACCACCAGATTAACATCTTTGTGCAGAACCACAGTGCCCGTCAGGTAGAGCTGGTTAGCATTCGCTTCAACTTTGAACTTTTTAGCAGGATTTTGGAGGTTACGAATCCTACAATCAACAACAAGAATGCGTGGGAATTAGCTGCACCTCCACATTGTGACAAACAAATGTTCAACACAGAGAATATTTGCTCTCTCCACACAATCACACACCTGTACACTGCTATGTGAACGCCGTCGGTGAGGTCTTCTTTTAATTTCTTGACCTTTTTCTCTTTCCTCTGTTCTGATGTGAGCTTGCGGGCTGCGTTGGCCTCCTCGTGAGCCCTGCAAGGAGGAGGACAGAGCTGGATCAGTGAAAGTACTGCGCCTCACCAACTACAATACAGTACGACAAATAAGCAAATGGAGGGCTGTGCAGAAGAAGAGATGGATAATAAGAGCAGGAAACGGGGCTGTGAAGTGAGAGGTTCATTAAGTGACTGACTTCTGTCTCTTGGCCATCTGCGCTCTGACGTGGGCTTCCACCTTGGTGGGGTCCTGCACTGCCTCTGTCCCCAGCACTCTCATCAGGTTGGAGATGCGCACTGAAAGACGACATCAGTTCCATTCAGTATTGTGTTGCAAAAACAGTTGAAATATCTGTTTGTTTGTGTGCACGTGTGTGTGTACCTTTGGGTTCTGGTGGAGGCATCAGTCCCAGACGGACCTTCTCCTGCACTTCTTTTTGGGCCTCCCTCCTCGTTTGTCTCCTAAGCTTCTTCTGTTCCTTCTTTGTCAGATATACACCCAGTGTGACTGGTTTGTCTGTGTCGACTGTGGAGAAACAATACAAAGAGCTTGAAATGCATTCAACTCTGGTAATAAGTTACTGTAACATCCGCTTCCTTAATTATGGGATTCAGATATTTACTTCTTTAAAACGCAGCAGTAGTTCATTTTACACTGTGCAGATTCAACCTTTTACTTGTTATACATTTACCTGGAGGGCTAATTTGAGCGGGATGTTCTACCAGGTTCGTCACACCAAAAAGATCCAGGGCCTCAAATTTGGTTTCTGGGTTTCTTCATGAGAAAAAAGGACAAACAAGTAAATCAGGTTTAAGTCATATAGCCGGGTTTGACTTTATAGTTATTCAACATAATGCTCCGTATTTAAAAAGGTGCTGGGTGGAGCTGTAGGTTCTTACACATCTATGTTGGAGGGCAGGATGTAAGAGTCCCACCACTCGATGTGGGGAACCTCCCCATCGCCGATCTCCTTCTTCGGAGCAATCAGGGCGAGTTTGGTTGACGCCTGGATGCCCGTCTTCTTAGCTGCTTGGGCAATCTCACACTGCAGCCTTTCTAACTGGGCCTGAGGGGGATAATGATCCAGTACAGAGAAACAAGCCGTTGTGACTCGTGTGCCAACAAAGAAATGATCATATTCCAAAATAATTTCACTGACACAGGACAGTTTAAGGGGTTATACACAACCTTAGTTCTGATTCTCTGAGCAATCTTCTCAAAGCGCCCCTGGTCATGGAACCTGAAGCCCCTGCGAGCCCGCTGGGCTGGTGTGATGGTCACACGGTTGTCAAAGTAGGAAGTGGACTCCAGGTCCTCACCAGGTTTTTCTTTCAGTTGTTGGCGGAACTGCTCCCTCTTCACCGCTCGAATGTTGGCTACATGGAGAGAGGGTTGAGAGGAGAGGATCACATTGGGAAGCTACAAGTCAAAAAGAAGGACTGTGTTCCTGTGTATGTGATACACACCTTTAAGTGTGGGCATGCGGTGTGTAAGTTCCACCTCTTTGCCACTAGCATCCACAGTTCTTCCCATCTCATCCAGAATCAGAGGTGTGGGCTTATTGATCTCTTTGATTTCCACTTTCCTAGAGAACACAGAGAGAAAGCAGCCTCGTTTCACGTTTCACTCTTCATACAAAGACCAACCAACCTTATCTCAGCTTCAGTATGTTACTCACGGCGGAGCGATGCCCATGGCGTGCAGATTTGCTAGTGCCACTAAATTCTGAGGCCCAGTGTTTCCCAGGGCTCCAAGGATACCAGGTTTCATGGCTAACTGGGACTGGATGCGGGCCTGCAGTTCAGCAGCTTTGCGGGCCTTCTCGATGGCATCGTTCATGAAACTGGCAGCCTGAGACGGGCCGATGGACTGGGCTCCGCTTGCAGGCGGGCCACTGGAAGTGCCCAGAAGCCTTGACAGTGCTGGAGAATCCAGTTGGGATTGTGGTGAGGGAAGGGGCAAGCGCTGAAGTCAGAGAGGAACAAGGAAATCATATAACCCAGATATACTTCAGGATCACGATTCTGCTATCATTTCATCAAAACAAGAGATAATGTAGAAATCTTATTACTGGTCCAGCGGGGGATGAAGAAGAGAAGCTCAGTTGTTTCTTCCTCTCTTCGATCTGTTTGGTGGCTGCCTCCATCATCTGTTTGATCTGATGATGCAGAAAATAGATTAGTATTGATTATAGTTGTTCATTCCCATTGGACGTCGTCTCAGATCGGCTGTAACCATGACTCCGCAGTCGTTTCTCACCTGCATCTTGGTGAGCATGCCAGGGCTCTCAGAGGGGGGTCCTGGGATGACCTCAGGCTCCTCCACCTCCTCAAAGCGCGGGACGCGTTTGCGTTTGGCCGTTGTCCCATCTACCGTCTCCTGAGTCTCCCTCATGGCGCCCAGCTCAACCTCATCACCAAACACATCCTGAGCAAAAACCAACCAACAGAGACAGAAAAACATCATGTGACAGCAAAAACAAAACCCAAACAAACAAACAAATGCTTTTTAGATCCATTGAGTATTTCCCTCCGTCAGTATAAGAAACAACAGTGCGTGGCAGTCACAGATTCCCTGACATCGCACAATCATTTCTCTGTATTCAAACATTGCCGTCATCTGCTTAACAAGTACACACAGGTCGTGTTTACCTTCAGTTCGCGCTTGCGGTTCTTTTCTCCTGCTCCTTTGTTGCCTCGGGCACTGCGGCTCTCCTCCAGAGCCTCGAAAAGACGCTCCACAAAACCCCCAGCAGACTCATCAAGGAAAGGACGCAGCTGGTCTGAGTTGACACAAATTAATTACTTTTAATTAATTGAGGAAACGTCCAGTACGCCATGGATGATTGACTTAATCAACGTATCCACCCAACCGCACCGTAGCACATACAAATAAAAAATGATCACGAATACCCAGAATAAAGCACGATAATGAATGTTACAAGGATTAGAAGCCACAACAACCTCAGTGAGTTGACATGAGAATGAAAGAATGAGTAAGTTAGCCAAACAAGTGTCCAAAGAGGAGGATGGTTACCTATGGTCTTCCTTTTGTCGAGGCCCTTCCCCACACAGTGCAGAGCTGCAGTGACCACAGTGGGCTCGGAGAAACCCAGCACCTTCTTCACTGTGCGCTCCACCCATGGCCTTAACTCCTCCACCTCCCGCTTAGGAAGAGACATCCTCCAAGTCCTGCAAACATATCAGATACGTTCAAGATAAGATGACAACAAAAGCATGCTGACCCTCTTCCTCACTCTCACAGACACATGCTCTTACACACCCATTAAAACAGGGCTTAGCTCACAATTCAGGGTGTTAATCTAAATCTAAAGAAGGCATAGCTGCTCTAAAAACAATAACTGCATGTATTTGCACGCTGTAATCATCTGAAACACAAGGTATAATACTGCAGGTTTGACTAGTCTACGTTAAGCAGTCTCGGTGTAGAAATGGTCTTTAATGGTGTGGGCAAGGCAATATGGTGAAAATGTTCCCCATTCAGATTAAAAGATTCACAATTTCAATTATCTTTGTCTGGAGACTTATCAAAGTGTTCGTTTCAGTGCGATATGACGCTAAATGAAACGAAACAGCAAACATTTCGCATCAATTCAAGAATCCTATGTCATCTCCAGTCTGGTGTCTAAATACGTGTTGTTGTTACCATTTTCCACATGTGTGTGTATGTGGGCTAACTGGACCAACATGAAGCTACAACCAACGACATCCGCAAAAACTCCACAGCCTGCTAACCTCTGTTAGCACGCCGCTGCTGCCTGGGAGCTACCAACGCCAGCGAACAAATGCTTCAGTAAATCTGCAAACCTTGAGTCGCAGCCTTTTGTCCTTCTTCCGGCCGATTAGACAGTAAAAGTAGCAAATTACAGATTGAGTTTTAAAAAGCGTAAATCGCCAATGCGGGTAAGTTTTTTCTGTAAAAGTTTCAGCTTGTGCGCGCCCGTTCTCACAACGTTTCTATATCGTGACCCGGAACAAGAAGTAGATTCACCTTCTTCTTCTTCGCGTCAATCTCGTCGTATTCGTTGTGGTAAAACTAGGCCTCATGCTCAATGTTGCCACCTAGCGCATAATAATAAGAACTACACTTCAATGTCGTCATCTGGTTTAAAATGTGCTGTTCACATTAAGAAGAATATTAAATCAGTAAAGTAGTTATTGCCCAACCCCGTGGTGCACATGAGCTATTACAGTATTAATCGAAAGGTCTGAGGTGTGTGTCTGTCAATCTGCAATTAAACAGTTTCACCGCCTGAACTCAGTCTCCTGCATTAAAATGTGATTCTCCTGTAATCTGAATGTTCCTGTATCATAAAGCCTCACCCTGTATTTTGTTCTATCATTGTGTGATGTGGGTCAGCAGAGTACAGTTGTAGTCATGTGAGCATTAGAGCAGCAGGGAGCCCGAGGCCACGCCAGTCTGCCTGATCACTCACTCACTCCCTAAAGTGACCCACTGTCATGATTTCACCTACTCACCGTGCTAATGTTGTGTTCACCCATGCAGTGATTTTTGTGGATATTATAGTTTGACGGAAGTGCTCTCTCTGCAGTGTTATAATGGCCATCAAGCACTCTTCCTTTCATTACAGCCACATTCACTTTCTCCTGCTGAACCACACATTTCCATCATACTATGACTCGTAAGATAACAGCGTTCTGTCTCTGCCATATAACAAATTTGAGCTTTACAGGTGCAGAAAAGAGGTGGAATCTTTAATTAATATCATCAATTAGCCACATTATTCATATCAATAGCATTTATGTATTTATTTAATGTTTAATGTCACATGAATCAGCTAATCAAATATGTGTTTTGATACTTCTACAGAGACAAAACAAAAACTGAAATCCGATCTGTTATTTGGGTTTGGCAATATAACCTGGTTGACTACAATATAAGCAAATGATTGGTTGTCACGCACACACACTCACTCACTCACTCGTTCACTCTCTCACTAACTCACTCACTCACTTGCTCACTCACTCGTTCTCTCTCTCTGACTAACTCACTCACTGACTCACTCGTTCACTCTCTCCCTTACTCACCAACTCGCTCACTCGCTCACTCACTCACTCACTCACTCACTCACTCACTTACCCACACTCTCTCTACCACCACCCATGATCCAGCTAATTGCTCATTGGCACCTCACATTGTGCGCTGTGCCTGCCCTCTCGCCAACCAATCCCTATTATGTAAGGATGCCAGAGCACACAATGTGACAGTCCAACACACACTCCTGTGTCACTAGGCGCAGAAAAACAAAACAGTCGTGCTTGGTATCACCTGCATACACGTGCGCACACACACACACACACTCTCACACACACCCACACACTAAAACAAGCAAACACAGTGAATATATTTGCTGGTTCAACCTCTGCCTGTATAGTACAGCGTCACATGGAATTGTAGCTAGACTGGCATGAATTCATCAATTATATCCCTGGAATGCCATGAATGTCGTCTCCAGCTATTTCCATTGTGTGTCGTTTTGGAAAAGCACAAGTGTTTCCTTTCAATAGCTGAAAAATCCCCACAACATTCTCAGCACGTTCAAGCACAGTGTGATGTCATCTGAGTGTGTAAATGTAATTTATTGCTCTCCTATGAATATTACATAAGTGCATAATTTCTGTGATGTTCCCTAAGTTCCTCCACATTTATCAAATGTATGGATATTATATGTTCATCATGTTGACCCAGTTTTATCACTGTGTGTCTGACAGGGGCTGTAAATCATCTTAGAAGATATAATCTCCAGGGATTCACTTCACACATAGGCTGGAAGCACCTCAGTGTGTGTGTGTGTGTGTGTGTGTGTGTGTGTATCAGTGTGAGCGTCACGTGTATTTACTGTATCCCAAGTCATTTACAAAGAGTGTAAAGCTGTTATCTCCCACTTTTTTTCTTATAATTAAACTCATAATTAGTGCTTATTTGCCAACCGTTCTTTTCCCATTAGTATGAAGTCCCTTGCGTCATTCATTCCCATCCCGTATTCTGGTGCTTCCCTCTCACATTTCAATAATTGAGAAGCCGTGTTACAGTAAGTCAGTGTCGTCACATGTTCACTCAGGAGAACACATCCAGGCCAAAGAAACCAATGAGGATGTTATTTGCCAGTAGCTCGGCCGTGCCCTAAATATCACACACAATGTCATGAGATACACGTGCGTCCTTGAAAATTTAGTCCTCGCATCTCTGTCTTTACCGTGTCTCCCCCTACGGGTGACATCACCACGGTGGGGAGCGCAGATGGTGGGGGAGAGCAGCTTCCTCAACCCCGTACGTGGGCCCGTCATCACCGTAAACTGCAGTATAACACAAAGGGCTGCAAAGGAGCACTGATTTCCATGGCAGGGCTGGACACTGTGCATTTTTAATGAGCTGTGGGGCTTTTTTTGGGCCCAGTCGGCTCTTAAACCCCCTGAGGACTCGGGGTGAGTAAGAGCACGTGTGTGTGTGTGTGTGTGTGTGTGTGTGTGTGTGTGTGTGTGTGTGTGTGTGTGTGTGTGTGTTGTGTGTGAGCGTCCCTGCTGTATCTATGTGTTTGTGCACTTGAGCATGTGTGTATAAATGAGTTGTCTGTATAGTTGTACAGTGTTACTTCATCTCATGTGACTTTCACTGGAGTGCGGAGGCAGTTTGGAATAAACGTGAATAAGCACCTCGCTGTCTCACTGTCTCACTTCCTGGAACTGAGACAGGCACCTTTGAATCATTAACTCCTTACAACCAATACATCCACATCGTACCACAATAAAAACTGACACTACAAAGGATTAAGAGATGTAGGAAGTTCGTCATGTGCAATCATGTTGATGCACAAACACACATGCTCAGTTAGCCCAACAGGATACTGTTTGTAAGTCAACTAAGTGGAACAATTGAACACAACAAAGCAAACACAAAAACAGCTGTGAATCCTTTGCAGTCTTATATCCTGTATTCTGTATGTATATGTGTGTATGGTAACGAGGCGAGGTTGTAGTGTGGGGATCAAACTGGATAAAACACGACAAAAAGGGGGGAATTGGGAAATATAACGAGCACAGATAAATGGGTGGAGATCGTGAAAAATTAAATTAAAAGGGAGAAAGAAAAACAACAAACTCTCCTCCTCTTCCTCCTCCCTAAAAGCGTAGTGAGGTCAGGTCTCCTCCCTGTGCCCTCCACAAATCCTCTCGCCATCCTTCCCGTTTTGCCCCTCGCTTCCATCCTCCAGAGTGGAAAAGGGGGAGCAGAGTAGCGAGTGGAGGGATTCTCTGCTAAAAACTGCATGGATACAAGGGGGGGCCGAGTGGGATGGAGTCGGCAAAGAGGGAGGGAGGGATGGGGGGGGCGGATCTTTGCTGTTGTAACAGTGTGTCACAGACGGGCCCATCACAAAATCAGCCAGTCAGTGTGTCAAAGCATGCGGCGTGGGAGTGGCACACGTGTGTGTATTTGTGTTTGTGACTGTGTGGGTACATGTGTGTGTGTGTGTGGCATGGCTGATTTCCATCCCCGTGCAGACTGAGCAGGGACAAATCCAACCACACCCTCTTTCAAATGTGCCACTCTAGTCCCTGGAGCTGCAGTTGGACTGCCCCGGTGCATTTGGGGAAATCAGTCTCTTGTGTGCAATAAACAAGAAATAGATGCAGGATATGTTTCATTGATGCGCTCAAGTAAACATCCACACACAGGCTGTGGTCTCACAACCCGTTTCTCCAGCTGCCCACTCAAAACCTTGAACCTCCATCTGCACCCACAAAGAGTCACAGCTGCCCCCCAAACTCCTGGGCTCCTTTTTTCATCAAATCACCACAAAATAAAGCCACACACTCTTCAGCTTTCAAAACTGTGTCATTTATTAAAAGATATTTCCTTTTTTTAATAGCATTATTGAAAAAAGTAGCAAGAATAGTAATGCCGTGTAAAGACGGGGTGAAAGAAGGAGACGGAGAGAGTTAGAAAGAATTAAGGGTTATGAAGGAGAGGGAGCAAGGGCAGACGATTGCAGCAGAGTGGGGGAGGGGAAGTAAAGGGGGGGGGGGGGCAACTACAGTCAGCTTTACTATGGAAGACGGAGGCAGCTAAAATAAACAAGACGTATCATTTCTGTCCCATCAGCAGTGGAGACTGCAGTAGAAAACGTACATGGAAGAACAATACAAAGGGACGTCAACAAAGAAAAATGAGTGCAATTGGCTTATTTTTTTTAACAAGAGCGGAGAGGAAGACGCCCCCACCCACTGATGAAGAGTCAGCGTCTGGCACACCATGCTGTCATTATCAAAGCCAGGATGGGGAAGGACAGTCTGACCGGGAGTCTGAGGGTCTGTGCGCTCCAGTAACATGGTGGAGTCTGCCAGCGGCTCTGTGTTCACACCTGGTGCCAATCAGAGGAGCTCCACTGATACTGTACACACGACATCGCCTCCATCCAGCTGATTACATACTTCATCCGTCACACATATCAGATTCAAAATTAGTTCAAATATATACAATTCTTTTCCAATATAAAATAATCCAATCGATGCTACATTTACAAGAATATCGGGAGCGCGCTTCCAAATACACAGAGCTCCTCCTCTGGATCAGCCGGATTAGACCTGGAATTACACCCTGATAGCAGCAGAAGGTGGTTGGTGCAAAACAAAGATTCCCTCACTTAGGTTATATTTCCCCGTTTTCAAGTTTTCAAGCGCACCGACTACGAGTGCAGTTTAGGCCTGTCCCTCTGTCGATCAGCACCTATAGGGTTCACGTTCATACCGCGTCGCCAAGAGTAGCCACTGCTGTTAGTACATGTAAACATCGTGGGCAGTATTGATATTGAGTAGATGTCAGAATATGAGTTGGATTACTGGCTTTGAAGATAGAAGCTTTACTGTTGAGGCCGCATAAACATGGACGAATAAGAAAACGGCTACATGTAGGCTTGTGTGTGTGTGTGTGTGTGTGTGTGTGTGTGTGTGTGTGTGTGTGTGTGTGTGTGTGTGTGTGCAATATAATGTGTACATGTGTGTGGTATAGAAGCAGACAATCAAGATGCAGTATGAATGCACTGAAAGCACCGCATGCTTTTCTGAACACATCCTATTTGGTAAAGGCACAGTAGTCCAAACTTCCAATCATTAGTTTTCACTACCTTCTTTTTGTTCTCATTATAGCAATAGAAATCACAAACAAAAGTCCTAATGGACTCCAAAAAATGTGGGCCAAACTCTGCATATGGCCCGGGGATGGGAAGGTTCCTGGTTCGATGCCGGTCACCTCCTCCTCCTATGAGAGCCTGTCAATGTGCTCTTGAGCGAGACTCTGAACCCCCCACCCCCTAGTGTGTGAATGGGTGAATGTGAGGTCAGTGTAAAGTTATAAGTACAGTCATTTACCAATAAATAAATACAAACAATAAATAAATGCAGTGTCAGATCAACACATGAATAAATTAACTGTGGAACTCAATGACGTCATCCGTTTTTTAAATGTGGAGTGGTCCTTGTTTGACCTCGGGCTGGTCTTGGCTGTTCCTACTGGTCATTTAAGGTCAAGGTCAAACATTTGACCCCCCACTGTCCCACTCGAATAGTTCTGACTGCTGTGATGTCACTCCTCTCCATCCGACGCCACAGATTTGCCAGCCGAGCGCCTCAAGTAGTTCTCCGATTACATTCGCGCTTTGATGACGTCAGTTTTTTTTCCCCTCCACAGTCTCCGATGACTTATAAACACGCCGCAGCGTTCAGTATACGCTGCCATCTATACACTGGACTCCTCGTGTCACAAGCTGATGTTCGGTGACTTCTCTTGTTTGCGTCCTATTCAAGGCAAATACTTCAGTTCGACCTACAAGAGATGAAGTCATCCTGCTTGTCTGCTGCCAAACGATTAACCCTGTAGTCGCTCATTTAGAGTGCGGTTTTGGGTCATCAGTTCTCGTGTTCTAACCGCAATAAACTTTGGAAGCCTTCATTTTGAATATTGACATGAATTTGTCTGTTGATGAAAAGGACAGCCTGGCTCTCTGGTGAGACGTCTGCAGAAACACTGAAGTAGGGGAGGCAGTAGCTCAGTGGGTAGAGCTTCCGCTTGGGAACCCGAAGGTCGCCGGTTTGAGCCCCTGCTGAGGTGCCCCTGAGCAAGGCACCGAACCCTCAATTGCTCCCCCCTCTGCGAAGGGTGGTAATGTAGTGTAATGTACGTCGCTTTGGATAAAAGCGTCTGCCAAAATGGTCGTAATGTAAGTATCTCTGAATGTTGTGATTGCATCCATGCGGAGGGAAAGCTCTCGTTTGCTCCTCAAAGCTCTGATTAGTCTTTCTTATCGGTCAATGATCTGTGAACGGCCTTTGAGCTTCAGTCAATCTTCTCTACCCCCCTAAACCGCAGACATCTTTGTGCACGCATTGAGATCATCCTAAAATCATGATTATCAACACAGATTTGATTCATACAGACTAAATGTGTCCCGAAGTCCCTATTGTAGCTGTGGCTTCGTCTGCGTATGATCCATCGCTCCTCCTGTCTCCTTGCCTCTGGTTTATGCATCTTTTATCACTGTCCAGCAGCCGCTTCCCTTCTGTGTGTAACAAAGCAAGGCTGTCGGCTCTTGTGCGCCTCAGGTCTCGACAGGCGTGGGACAAACCCTGGGCAGAGGCTCCAGCGTGACTTGCGGAGATTTGCTTTGGTCCCCACAGGTCTCTGAAGTGTCGCCGTCGGTCGGTGGCTCCGCGGCGGGCTGGCTTTGGCACGGGATAATGGGCTTCTTTAGGTTTTTGTGGTGCTTGCAGGTTGCGGTGGTGGAGGTGATGGAGCAGTCCTGCGTTGCCGAGCAGCAACTGATTCTGGGAGGAAAGACAGCGACGACGTGTTGCTTTTCGCTGTCGCCCGTCGCTGCGGTGTCTGTCGCTGCGGTGTCTGTTGCTGCGGTGTCTGTCGCTGCGGTGCCCGTCGCTGCGGTGCCCGTCGCTGCGGTGCCCGTCGCTGCGGTGCCCGTCGCTGCGGTGCCCTCGTGTGAGCTGCAGGCCTTTCGAGGGGACAAGATGGGAGCGACGTGCACCCACGTCAGACTGGGCTCAGACGTTTGGCCCGCCTTGTATTTTGACGGTTTGTCTTTGTCCTCATTGTCACTGTCCTTTCCCTTTATATGCTCCTTTAATGGGTTCTTGGCTTTGGGTGCCTCAGACGCTACTGACAGAGGACTCTGTCTTTTGTCATCCACTTGCTCCTTCTTCTTCTCTTCTTGATTGAGGCGTGGGCACTTGAGCGCGGGCGAAGGTGTGGCAGAGTCTGTACCTGTCCAGCTGAGTCTGCGTTTCTGGAAAATGAGCAAGCAAATGATTTGAGAGGGAACATGGCACTAACTTTTCTGCTGATGGCACCTGTGTGTGTGTGTGTGTGTGTGTGTGTGTGTGTGTGTGTGTGTGTGTGTGTGTGTGTGTGTGTGTGTGTGTGTGTGTGTGTGTGTGTGTGTGTGTGTGTGTGTGTGTGTGTGTGTGTGTGTGTGTGTGTCCACTTGCGCATGCGTGTTCTCACCTTAACAGGGATATGCGACTGATCTCTGTGCTTATGTGATGGAGTGGAAGTGGAAGTGTGTTGGATTGCGGGGGACGTGGCGGCGCTGGAGGCTGCAGCTGCAGAGCAGGCGATGATCTGAGGAAACCAAAGCTTCAACATCATCTCCACCTGCAGCAGAATGTTCAGGTACTTCTCCCTGAAAAAACACAGAGAAAGTGAGAGAGGAGAAATTAATTCACAGAGGGATTGTTGTTAATTAATTATTGTTGCTGCGGATGACAACATTTGGGAATTCAGAGTCTGACATATTGAGCTTGGGTATAGATTTTGATGTCTTTTTCCCATGGAGGTGAATCCTGTAACTCTATCTTCCTGGAGGACTGTTCAATTAAACATGAAAGAGGAGAT
Source organism: Genypterus blacodes (assembly GCF_046128005.1). NCBI lineage: Eukaryota > Metazoa > Chordata > Actinopteri > Ophidiiformes > Ophidiidae > Genypterus > Genypterus blacodes. The sequence continues at coordinate 1,453,557 of NW_027466875.1, forward strand.
GAGGCTTGAAATGGAAGACTAGCTCACAGGTTGTGCTCTGTTCACACTACAGATCAATAATCAATTACACTCAAATGAGCAGGACAAGGGGGCTCAGAGTAAACTTAGAGGCGGATCAAGACACAGAGTGGGACGCAACCAAAGAGGGGATGTTTGGATGACTTCTTACCCTATATTGGGTCTCTGCAAAACTCCAACAATCCTCTGGATTCGATCCATGGCGACACTCTGCTGGAAACTACTCAAACCTGTCGGTCAAGAACAAACATCGGGTCAGCGTTTGCATTCAAAGATCAGACATCAACAGAAAACGCACACATGTAGACATACCGTCTCCCTTACACACATCCTAACACACACTACCACAATACTTGCATTGATAATACAGTAAACTGGTGTGCAGCCTGAGGTGAATCAGACAGAAACAATGAGATGCAGCAGCTGGGGCTCATTCAGATCACATGCGTCCGTGTGTTCACTTGACTCATGAACTCGTTTGTCGCCTACAGCATTAGTGGATCTTGTGGTGTGAGGTTGCTTACCGCGGTCGAATCGTCCCCTCTTCAGTCCATTCAGCAGCTCCAGCAGGGGCCTGACGAATCCCTGCAGCTCAGCACACTGACAAGAGGAGGAGGGAAGGAAGACAGATTACTCCTGAGTAGGGGTGAGCTGTTTGCCTTGTGAATGAATCGCTCTGCTTCCTGACCCGCACGCTCTATCCACTGCTCTGTCATTGCACCCCTGACCGTCAGTCCCCCTCACCTTCTGAGCAAACACCAGGTCTCCTTGGGACTTTGTGCTCTGGCCGGCGGGCTCTGCATGGCGCGCGCCGACGCTGGTCACCTTGCTGCCGCTACCTGACCTGTCCGACCCCTCCTCTTCCTCTTTGTCGGTGAAGCCGTCGCAGGCCCACTGGGATCCGGGGCTCTCCGACCCCGCGTGTGCGTCGGCCGCGGCCCTGCCCCCACCGACGATGATGACGGAGGGAGAGCTGTCGGTTAGGAAGACATCAGCGTCGTCCTCCGCCTGCTCCGAGTCGCTGAGGAAGAGGCTGTCGCTGGAGCTGAGCGAGTCGAAGGAGGGCTGGGAGGAAGTGCTGCCCTGTGACTGCATTTCTGTAGAGGAAGCCACAAAGGTTGGGGGAAGGATTAGAACAGAAGGATTATTATGACAATTAATTCAGCTCAGAGACAATAAAAGCTTTGGCCGGATGCTCAAAATCTGCATGTTCAAAATTGTTACTCAAGTTGGAGAAAATGGATACAGGAAGAGGAAGAGGAAGAGAACCAGACGGAAAGAAACAATATCACAGCAGAGACGAGCCGCCACTCAATTCTCTGTCTCACAACCAGAAATGATAACCCCATTTCCTCCATATGGTGGGTAAACCAGTGGCCTACTTTAACATGGTACAAGTGCGACTGGGGGGTAGGAAAGTAGGCACACAATGGCAGAGCGTGTCTGGCTCCCATTGAGGAGACTGGAGAGGAGGGTGAAATGTGAGGGGGATGGGTGCTAGTAAGCAGTAGTGAAATCAGAATAGTCTCTCTCTCTCCTTCTCTCTCTGGTGCTCACTCTGGTCCCGCCTCCGTCTAGGACTCCTCTCCACCCCCCATCCCACACTGGATTCAAGCACACAAGCACACACAGACACACTCACACAAACCTCCCTCTCCTTCCTCTCTGGTAGCCCTTCTGTATGCCGCTCATCTCTCTGCTGTTTCTCTCTCTTCAACTCATCCTACTCGTTCCGCACACGAGCCTGGTGCTCCTCTTCCTCAGATCAGACCTTCCTCCCCCCCGCCCCATCCCCTCCCAGTACACCCAGGGCATAGAGGCAGCAGCTTTTTTTTTATCACTAAATCAAATCAAATCAATATTCACCCACAGGCGAATTGAGTAGTTAAGTGAGTAGAATGAGTTTTCAGTTCCAAAGATAACATTTTAAAAACAGCAATCATTCCATCACATTTCCACTCATTCAAATTTCACAAACTGCCTCAATCAGACACACTTCATTTACTCTGAAAATCTAACATCGCGTTACATTACACGTTTGAGAAACGTTCAACTGAAACCAATTGTGTGAATAAACATTATTAATAAAGCTATAATAACAACATGAACGATCTGTCCCCCGGCTCCGCGGCTCAGGGTGCTTTAGTGGGTGTGAAGGTCCGCAGGTATGCGTGGACCAGCTGAGGCTTCGTGTCTGCTTCTATGTGCACCACGATTCCAGCGACAGGAACTTCACACACACCTAAAACACACCGTACAGCCTACATCTTTCACTTCATTTTAGATAACGCCTGGAAAAATGTGACAACTACGTAAATCTAAAATTGTATGAGAAATCGGGATTGTTATCGGAGATTATAACACACACATCAAACATACAGCACAACGAGGTAACGATCAAATTATAGAAACAGTTGAGCGATGACAGAAGGGAATAAAAATAAGCTTTAAATTGTACATGAAAACACAAACACGCCCAATACATAACGGGACAGGAAATTCATGTCGGCTAGCTTGCCAACTTGGTGAAATGTTAGCCACAGATCGGTACGGAGGAGGTACTCACCGTCAGTGCCGCGGTATCAAACCAATAGCTTGCACAAACACTCGTTAGCGGCTTTGCCCGTACTTTGAATCCGTTAATACGCACTCCGTAGCGGGAGCAGCAGCACCTAGTCTCAGCTCTCTCTCTCGCTCTCTCTCTCTCTCTCACACATACACACACGTTCACTCACTCACTCACTCACGCGCGTACACACCACCCGGCGGTTCCTCAGCGTGTGTCTATGCTGGGTCTTTCTCTTGGCAGTTTACGAGCGTCAACATGTGCGCTTATCCACGTGCCCACGTTTTGCGTTTATTCCATTGGCTGGAGGCCCACTAACGACGCACGCCATTGGTGGTTGTTTCTAGCCAGTGATTGCCGTACTTGCCGCTGATTGGACGGAAGGCCTGGGCGCTCGTGGGCCCGCCCACTCATGTGTCGCCCGTGTGTTTGGTGCGAGGCAAGGCAGCTCTACTACTGCGAGGGTGTAAACACACGCACGCGCCTCAGCGTGGACCCGGCGGATAGGCACGATACGCTCACGATGTCACTCCACATTAACACGCACACACACGCACGCACGCACGCACGCACGCACACACACATACACTGACTACGAGCAGGGAAATGGGAATCCTTCTGCAACGGATCAAAACCATGTATTTATTATTATGTTTAAACTTCAATATGTCTATACCGTCGTACCGCGTCGTACCGCGTATTCATCGTAGCAAATGATAAATCATAAAAATCGTATATAATACTAAATTAGAATTTGTAAACAGATTTTTACCCTTATTAGTGCTGGGTTCAAGTCACACAACTCAACACACACACACACACACACACACACATTTTGACATGTAACCCTGCGCAGGAATAGAGCTCCTTTGTCAGTGGACTTGAAAACGCTCAATGGAATTTCCCTCAAAGATCTTTCACTGTCAGTGAATTGAGGGGATTCAGTTTTCAAAAACCAAATAATGCTGATATATGACCCCTCACTCAGTCAGTCAGGCCTATCTAATGAGGGTTGGAAATTGATAATCAATCTTATGTTGGCTGCATGGTGATCATTTTGCAGCAGTCCAAATAGACCGATAGCATATGCGTTTTTAAATAATGTGATAATAACATTTCGTAGTTATAGTGGTAGAAATATTGTTTAATCTACCTATAAAAAGTATTCCAACATTTTTATCCGATGTTGACTGATTCACTCCTCATCAGTACCTTTAATTTTCTGTATTTCTATGTTCTTGTAAATTCAAAAGGCTACTTTTACTGTACTTGTTTACTGTTTTGTAAACTAATGCTATAAAACAAATCCCTGGCCATTTTAAGATTATCATTCTACTTACTTAATCAATAAGGTGTTGTCAATGTTCACTACAGGCACTGAAAGAAGAAAAGGGTAACAAATAATCCATATATTTTTAAATAAAAATAATAAGATTATATGAAACATTCACTGTGTAATTATAGGTCACCACTAGCAAATGTGAGATTGTTGCATTAGACATGGATTTGACCATGATTGAGAATGCGTGAGACTTACTGCCTGATCCATGATTTATGGCCAAACATGAAGGACCTTCCCCCATCTCCTTTAGGCTGCTACAGAGTAAACTCAATGACCCCCGCTTACAACATACTGGTTTACCAACTGGAACCTATAGGACATTATCATCATCATCATCAGCATCATCATCATCATCATCATCTGTGTAGAACCGAAAGTACTAGTGTCCCCTCATGATGACATTTTAACTGGAAGTCTGTCATTATACTGGGTTTTACTGGTATTTTTAGATGTGAAATTCTAAGCTATAGCATGAGGAGTGGTGCCTGTAAGCGCCTTGCATGCAGCAAGGATGGAAAAGCCTCCCATCCCCCACTATACACACAACATACACATGAACCCACTGACCCCCTTCTGAACACACACACAACAGATTGTCCTTGTTTGACTGACAATATGTCTTTGACCATGACATCGATCTATGGTCACTTAGTAACCTTAACAACAGGTGAGAAAACTGACCCCTTATTGTGAAAACACGATATGCTTTACCTTCAGTCATAGTAAACCAAATGGAAAGGTTGTGTTGGTGTTTGGTAACAGTCACCAAGTCGATAGTGAAGCTGTCCATCCCCCACTGCATTCCTCTGCAACACATGAACCCAGTGAACCTCCTCTGGGTTCATAGGTGCTTGCCGACCCCCCCCCCTCCTCATTTCCATCTCTCACTCTCCCATCCCCCTTGACTCCATCCCCCACCTGGATATGGGCTCTTCTCTTTCCCATACTCATCTCGTTTCCGTCCCCTTGTATTGACATGCTTGAGAACTCAATAATGTTGGCAATTGTAAGCCTATGGATGGAACTATTGTCAATGAAGTGGGTCAAAGTGCAATGTTTCAAAATGATCCTTAACATAGAGGATAAAGACCTCTTCAGTTGGGCTGGACATAGTAAAGATGAAAGTGATATACGTACACGTGAAACCAGATAAGTTGTATTCAATACAGAGTTACAATAAGGTGAAGTAGATATACTATACTGCTTGAGTAGTGAGCTGTGTCCTCAAGTGGCATATAGGTCAGTTGAGTTGCGGGAAGTGTTTGTATGGCGAAATGAGGAAGCAGGTGACAGAGTTGAAGAGAGCGGCATTTCTCCATACTATGTTTAGGTATGGGGGATTTTGTAAGGTCTTGCTCATTGTAAAAGCATGCAGACATTCAGGAAGCGAAAGCCTGAATGAAAAGACAAATGCACAAGAAGGTGCAGACGAGACAGAGAGAGCAGACGTAGTTTAGTTAAGGATCAGGTTCAACAACATATTCCTACCTGAGCAGTATATCCTGCGGAGTTCACATGTACTATCACATGACATCACCTCCCTTTCTTTTCTTTTTGTGGAGATGGTTCACTAACCATCTCCACATTTAATATAAGACACTGAACACACTGAACTCTTATTAAGTAACTACCAAAACAAAGTCGCTGTATTCAAAAACAAAAAAAATATTTTCATCTCTCACATGTTACAAAATGAATGAACAAAATCCCCTTTTTTCTTTTTTAGAATAACATACTAACATATAATCACCCATGTTTTTTTGGTTTACTACAAAAACCCATTGGTTTCTAAGGCAATAATTCTGCCCTCAAGACATCAAACCCATATCTACGGTATAGATCAAGGCAGGACTGCGGCTTCACTGTGCGTGTTGATCTTGTAGTCATGGGACCATCCTGTTGTCTCATGGACTCTCTGTGGCTGATTGGTGTATCGCCGGTGTTGACACACAACTTTGGCAGACTGTTCATCTGGGGCAGTAGGTTCCTTCTTGGAATGCCTCCGTGCTCTGCTCTGTGAAATCCTGGGAGGATTACGTTGGATTGTGTTGTGTTTGAGTTGAACTCCATCACCTCAAGCAAGTGGTGGTGGCAGATTGGTTGAGTGCCTCCAATTGGAGACTCTCTCATAAGAGGGTTTTGACTTTGCATTGTTGTACTCAACCTGCTGCGTGGTTGGCGAGTTTGGTTTCAGGTTTTCTTTCAGCTTTGGCATGCTGGTCAGAATGTTTTGACCCATCTGAAGTTTTGCTGGACCCTCACGTGTTTTAACTCTGTTTGGGAGGGGTAGCTGAGCAGAGCATAGGTGAGGGTCAGTCTGACTGATGATTGATTTGGCTGTCAGCCTGGGCGTAACGCAGACTTGACGCGACGTGTTAGAAGTCGTATTCTGCTGAAAACCTTTGGAATGTTTTTGCAGTGTACTGTGGTCCATTATCACCAAAGACCGTCTCAGAGATGCCACAACATAAGAACACACCTTTGAGATTGTCTAGAACGCTTGCTTATAAAGCCCTTGAGTCTGTTTTGTGCAGGTGGCGTATTTTAAGCCATCTGGAGAAATAGTCTATGACCAGATATAGTTTTTCATTCGTGTTCACATAGATCAGAGGCGACCTTTTGCCATGGTAGGTCAGGCAAGGGAGTGTTGATTAAAGGATCCTTGTTCTGTGTATGTCTGTTCGTGTTGCAGTGCTTGAACGACAATGCAAGCTGCCTGACAATGCCTGGCCACCAGACAGAGTCCTGGTGGAAACAACAATGAGCGAGGCCTCGATGTCCCTGATGAATCTTGATTTTCGTTTCAGCTCTTATGCTGGCAGGAACCACAACTTATTTTTCACGTCTCAGCAATCCATTGTGCTCACTGAGCCCCCTTGCTCATGGAAGAATGGTTTTGCTGCAGCTGTCACACTTTGGACATAGTTTTTCAGCCATAATTGTTCGATGTCACCCAGCACGCACTGTAGATCTTCATCTCTGCTCATCTCTTTCTTCACCTGTTCCTGTATGGCTTGTCTCACATGTTTGTTTTCCTCCACAGCATCCACGTAGCCTGATGAGTTCATCTGGATCTTATTCTGTGTCGGCTGCCTGGATAGCTCCTCAACCATGACCAGTTTGAACTTCATCAGCGTGACGAGGAGGCTTTGAGAGCGCATTGCTGTTTAATCCAGATCCTTTGAATTGATTAAGGCTGCACAGATATGAGTAGAAACTCTCCGATGCTCATACTTAAGCGAGGTCATGTTTTGCGATCTATGCGTATCGCTTCTCAGCATCTGTCAGAGTCCTCGAACAGAATGCTACTGTGAGCCGCCACCCGTAGCTGCTTGCATCAGCACTGTAGGCCAGTTGGACGTAATGAATGACATGGAGAGCAGACATCACATAAATTATCACATAATTTAGTCAAGTATCAGGTTTAACAACATAAAGTGCATATACACCGTAGGGTTATTGTAAAGTTTACATTACTATGACAGAGGGAGCACAACACAACAGAAAGCTGATCCACCTGAGGGAACAGAGGCTTAAAGGAGAGACAAAACTGTAAACTGTCTACCTACTCCTTGGAGAGACCGAAGCAACGATCTGGTTTCACCAGCAAACCAGGGCAGCTGGGAGACAATTAGACACTGCTGCATGTCCTCAGTGCACTGCACCTGTCTGTCTTCCAACCTGCCTTCTTGCCAACATCTTCAGCCTCCGCCTCCACCTCCAAATGATCTTCAGTTATTAGAAGATGTAGCATTTCATAATCTGATTGCTGGACCTTGACACTAAAGCATAGACTCTTTTCTCTGCCACAATTTTTTTTATCACACACTCTCTTTATGGTGTGACTGAACTAACTTTTTTGTGTTTTTACTGAAAGTCTGCTTGCTTTTGTTTAAACGGTCATCAGTAACACCGCACGTGCCTTCGGTGGTACTGCAATCTGAGTGTTGCGCAGTTGTCAAGAGATCTCACGACAACACTGTTTGGACTTCAGATTTCTGCACGAAAACAAATGCTCTGAAATCATCAGACATTCCCATTTTAGTACACCACAGCGCATTTAGCTCGGTGTGAACCCTGTCACACTGGTCCTGTGCCGGGCCACAGGGCGGGGATGAGCTCAACTCCCATCAACACTAAATGCGACTCACATGTCCGGATGACTCTGCGGTGGTCGATTTGTGAATGAAACCGATGACCACGCCCCCCATCTGGAGCTCCGGCCAATAGCACTCGAAAACAGACTCTAACCACGCCTCCGATCGGAAGCGCGGCCGACCAATGGGAGGCCAGTAAGGGCTACGCGTGTTTCGTAATGTTGCTCAACCGCTTCACGTTTAAACAGGCCGGCGTGTTGTGCAGAAATCCGACTCCCCGGTAAATTCTCATCCCCACTCCCGTGACAAACGCGCACCTGACCGCTCTTCAGCTTCCGCATGTTTAATTCGGGTTTTCCCTGAAGGTGAATGCTTATTCTCCAGCTATCCCCCACGCTAGAACAGCATCAAAACACAAAGTAGTGCTTTTAAGACATGATTTAGGATGCGTTAACAGTCTGACATTATAACGCGCTGGATGGATGCAGACATATAAGCATACACACGGGATTAACAACCTCTCCCTCTCTCTCGCTCTCTCTCTCTCGTTCTCCTGGCACGGTGGAGTGTGTGATGTAACCTTTGCAGTTTGATGCTGATGCCTCTACCGTTGATACGAGAATGTGATGTAATTTAGACCAACCAACTCTCACGCTGGGTTGCAGTTGGGCACAAGCTTCCCGGAGCAAAATCCACCCTTACACACACATCACACCAGAGTATTGGGCAATAATCTATAAAGATGTTGAACGAGTGACTGAGTCAGTGAGGTCAGAATTGACTGCTGGGATGAGATCCAGCCCCCCACGACCCACAGATCAAGGATGTAAAAAAAAAATAATAATACTACAAATTATTAATTATTTTTTATTTCAGTGAGGTTTCAAAATATGAAAATGTGCGCATCTTCATCATTTACTCTCAATTGAACTTCATGGTTACATGGCTTCATGTTCAAGATCACACACTCACATAGACGAATATGATTTCAGGGGGTAGATAGACCCGTATATGTCACGTGAATATGGCGCCCCCTAGTGTTCACCAGTGATCTAGTCGTTCATATTCCAAGGGCGATTCCAGATTCCCGAAAATTCTGTTGATGTAATTTTTGAAAAACCGTAAACATTTAATTGTATTTGCACAACACAACCCCCAAACCTCTGATATTATTAACCATAAATCATGTAGAGGCAAGACTTGTTGAGTAAAGCTACAAACTGCCTGAGACTTCAAACCATTCATGTAATCTATAGCCATCCTAGCAGTTATGTGTTGGTAAGAAATGAGAATAAAGTTAAAGTCACCTTCAGCTCTGTAGTACATGTTGGGCCTTTGAGCTTCTCAACGTCATCAAAAGCTAAACATTGTCAGCTTCACAAAGGGAGAATTTGCAACAAGGGTGTTATATTTTGATGTGTATTGGAATGTGCAGTGTGTGTGTCAAGTAAAGTGGCCTCAGTGTGTATGATTTATGTAACAGGATACATTCTGAGTAGTTGATTCTGAGAAATGTAAAGTCATACATGTACACATGTTTCATGTACATAGATGTGCTCATATACTGAATGACATGATGTGCATTTGATAGATACAATAGGATAAAATGCTGTATTTATGTACGACCTTGCAGCATTTACAACAATAATAATGAGGGTGAATCAGGTTGGATGAAGTGTATTGTTCTAAAACAACCCAACACAACAAACTCAGTTATGTAGATGAGATGCTTCTTCTCTTACTGTCCTTTTCATTTTTCTTCATCCACATTTGCAGCTTTACTTTTGTCACTTTCTCAGTTTTTCTTCTTCTCTATTAATTTCATGCAGTAACCCGCCCCTTTCTCGGCCCTGCATACCCCCCCCCCCCCCCTCTCTCTCAAAGCAACACTGAATTAATTCCCACTCACTGGTCCCTCGTTTACTCCCCAGCTTTTTTCTTTCCTCTTTTTTTTCTTTCATACTTGCTCCCTCTCTCCATTCGTCCCTTGCTGAGGCCTGCATTGTTGCCCTGTATATCAGAGTGGAGGCAGCATGTAACATCCACACTCTGGCAGTTCAAGTGCGCTGTAGCAGGTGGAATCGCAGGGGTCACTCTCACCCTCTTTCTCTCCCCATCCTCCTCATCCTCTCTTCTATCTGCTTTCACTCATTTCTGTTTATGGGCACGGAGGGCTAATATGGACTCTTTGGGCCTTTTTATTCTTTTAGTGCTGCTGTGTTGCCAGTGGAGAGCTGCTCTAACTGCCGGTAAGGTCTTATTTACATCATAATCAGCAAGATGGGAGATTTACTTCTTTTTCTTTTTGTTGTTTTGGTATTTTTGCTGCTGTTAGGGTGATTACACTGTAAGCTGTTGTAGTAAAACTGTGGTAAATTCTTAAGTAGTATTTGGATTTGAATAGTATTTTAGCACTGCACTGCTATTGTAGCTGTGCAGGAAGACGTTTGTGTTCATGTAGTCAATTATCCTGGAATAACCTTTGAAGTACTATTCCACCTATGGCATGATGAGGTGACACATAATTGTTAAGTGGATTATTCTTATTGATACAAACTAAACTCCAAACAATAACATGATCTTGATTTTAAAAAGAGCCTCTTCAATTTTTTGCAGAACAATCTTCTTGGACCTACACTGGTGAGTCCAATCATCGGTGACTTATACGCTTTGTTTTCCCTGCACATGTTAACCATCCGTCGCTAAATCACTGGGATTATCTCAAAAGCAAACTTGGGTAGGATTTGTATGACTGGAGTGGAGGGTTTGTGTCTTTTCCCAGCATCTCTCACCCCTTCTCTCCCTCTGTTTGCCTCATTCGCCCCCTCAGTATTAGTTACAGTTCAACAAGCTGGCATGAGCACAGCAGACACACAGAGATGATTAAAGGGGTGGAGGGAGTTAGAGAGGAAAAGAGCGAGAAAGACAGCGAGGCTTATGGGGAGAGGCAGGTGCATAAGGATGAAGCACGGCCGGAGAGGAGGCAGGGTGTCAGACAGGGAGGGAGACGGGACGGGGCGAAGAGAAAGCATAATAAATCGGAGCCCTGTATTGTTGCAGCACACAATAACCTATGTGTTTATTGTGCTGTGGATGCACACTGGAGGTCTATGCCGTGGACAATGACATTGTGGGAATGAATGGACACACACACTCTCTGCATGTATTCAGGAAAGCAGCTCCAATATGGATACAGAATACAAACTAAACTGTAGTGAGCTGTGCCAGGAGCAAACTGGTGTCTACACATATACATTGTAGGCATTATTGTATAGATACAGACGCAATCTGTCGGTGCAGTGGTACATGAAGTAAACACGTAGTAATGTGTGGAGGTGATACCTTTGTTCAGTTTGTGGCCATTTTGTTTGTAGATTTTAGTTGGAAAGGCTCAAAGTCTTCATGATGCAGAGATTCCTCCACATAGTATATTGTGTGGATGCTGAATCAGAGCATTGGTGTGTATGTGTATGTGTGTGAGGCATGTCGTGTGACAACATTGCATGATGTGACGATTGCTGTGCTGTGTGCTGCAGTGAAAAAAATGCATTTTTTTTATTTTTTCACATGCAGCAACAAATTCAATGTTTTCAGAGATGTTACTTTGCACATGACACGGGGGGCATGACGTCATGTGCTCGAGGTTGGGAGAAAAGTACAGTGTATGTGTGAGCGTGTGTGTGTAGGTTCAGATCAAAGGTTCAGTTTGAATGAGTGTGCTGCATGGCATTGTTGGTCGGCATATTCAGGACAGAGATTGCATGCTACGGGAGGTACAGCCGCACAGAGGGTCAGAAATTTTGGCCTCTGGTTACCATGGAGACCTCCATGACGACCACTGTCACAGCACCGCAACTCACAGACTTTGAAGTTGAGTTGCGTGGGCTTGCTGTGGAGAGTAGCAGAGGGGAGAGAGAACAGATTAGAAGTGCAAGGTGGGGGGGTTACAGACACGGGGAGATCCGCAGTGTGTGTGTGTGTGTGTGTGTGTGTGAGAGAGACAGAGAGGGAGAGAAATACAGACTGATTGTCAGTCATTAAATGGGCAGAAATGGCTGAAATATTGCACAGACATGTAGTTATCAGGTGTGCTTGTTTATTGTGACTTGTTTGTGTGCTGCAAAATATGCAGAAACATTTGTACACATTTGCTGGTGTGTGTAAGATGTGGTGCTCCTCTTTCCTCCTGCATTCCTGTTCATCTCATTGAAATTCAGATTCTTTGCCTCACTTGTCACACTCTTTCACACTCTTTATACTAACGCTCTTTTATTATTCAATTGCACACACCAGTTACCTTTTCACCAAATGTACCAGTGTCTTACTCACTCACATGGTCAACATTCCTCTCTCTGTTTTCTTTATCTTCTGTGTGCTGATATTTGGAGGAAGACAAAACAAAATCATTTCCCAAGTATTCATATTGTTTTTACTCCACTACGTGTTGCAGTCACAGAAAACACTGTGTGCGCATTACTATAACAGTGTGTATACTTGAGGCTTCTTTATGAAACACTGTTTGATAATAATAATAATACAATTATTATAAATAATACAATTATTCTGTCCATTTCAAGCACAGTAGAAGAAAGTGTCTGTAATCCAGTGTCAGTGTCATAGAAGAATAAAAGAGATTGCACTTTCCAATGTCACAAACACAGAGGCGCTCGATTCAAGAACCTCTTCAAACAATTTTGTACATATAGGAAGGAATAACTGGAATCAGTGGCTATGGAGAATAAATGAATGGATGAATGGATGAATGGATGGATGGATGGATGGATGAATGAATGAATGAATGAATTTCATCCCTCACCTCAGGCTGCATAACTACTGTATGTTTTGGCAAAATGTTTGTAATGTATTTGAAATGTATAAATGGCTTGTTTGATATTTCGTTGAAAACAACACATTATACATATTTGTGTATGTTTGGATCCTAGAATGTATTAAGGATAAGGATTAAATATTAAATAATAAAATAATTTCCAGGCTTCTGAAAATCTCTGCTGCTCAATAACTTTATCCCACTGTGATACATCTTACAAACTTAAGATAACAAATTTTAAGAATAGTGCAGTATCAGCACTCAACAGTGAGTGGACTTGTGCTCATGTAGAGATAAATGGACATGGACGACTCTAAATCAGGATTAACTGTACCTTCCAAAAGACGAGTTTGATAAATATTGTAGGAATTGGAATTTCCAAAATATCCCAGTGTGGTGTAATACATTCCAATTGTTTCCATAACAGTTTCTGTAAAAATATTCCGTTAGCGACTGATCAAATGAAACTTCCCCTGTGTGTCCCTGCGTTTGTCTCCCAAAGGTTTAGTGGGTCAGTCTGATTGGTCCCAGTTTTTCCCTGATTGTGGTGGTTCTTCCCAGTCGCCCGTCGACGTGGCAACCACACAGACCCAATATGACCCCAGTCTGAAACCCATAACGCCGCTCGGCTACAGTCAGCATGGCAACCAGCCCCTGATGATATACAATAATGGACATACAGGTAACTATAGCAACCAGGAGGAATTTTTAGGTAAAACAGCCTTACCAACCTGCATCCTCAAATGTAACCTAGCAACAAACTAAAAATGCTAAAATTCAAAGGATTGGTGAAAACTGAAAATTGTTCAGCTCCTTCCTTTTTATAAAATAGAGTGGTGGTCTTCCTGTTCAGAGGTCAGCTGAGGTCAAAGCTCTTCTTTCTCTCTTTCCTCCACTAGTGGTGATTGAGATGCCAGGCTGGATGGGGATCAGGGGGCTGCCCTGGCTCTTTACTGCCGTGCAAATGCACCTGCACTGGGGCAGCGGAGGGCCGAGTCACGGGGGCAGTGAACACACCGTCGACGGGCAGAGTGCAGAGGCAGAGGTAAGAAGCGCTGTTTTAGCGGCAAACAGGAAAATCTAACAGGCTGACTAGAAGTCAAATCAACGTGGTCGAGGACAGAATGGAGGATATTACACTGACAGAAAATTTGCCTTTTGTGTTTGGCAATTATGACATTTGCGTGTAAGAATTTTTTTTCATCCCAATAATGTACAAAGCAAGAACACAAATTATTAAGATTAAATTTAGATTTAATGGACTAGATTAATTAGATTTGAATTAAGTGGATTTGGACTAGAACCTTGATAATATTTACAGTTTCATCAGCCAGAAAAATGTGCCGCCTGATCATTAGTCTACATGAAGGAACAAATATTAATCATACTTAATTATCGAGGTGACCATAAGAATTTATTATTGCTGTTTACATGTTTACATTATTTTAGCTGTAATACAAAAATTATATTTAGCAGGAATATAATATAATATAATATAATATAATATAATATAATATAATATAATATAATATAAAATGATATAATATAATATAATATAATATAATATAATATAATATAATATAATATAATATAATAAAATAAAATAAAATAAAATAAAATAAAATATAATATAATATAATATAATATAATATAATATAATATAATATAATGTCAGACAGGTCATATGTGTGTGCCGGTCTCTCCCTGATGGACGCGGTCCTCCTGGGGGTCTGGTTGCTTTTCCGGATAGGAAGCCTGTGAGAGGCTGCGGCATCCTCCCTGGGGTCAGGGTGCAGCCCAGGGTGGGGACATTATTTAGTATCTCATATTCAATAAGACAATAAAATGAAACTAATTGGCATGGAAGCAACTGAAAGAGTTTGTATGGAAAATGAGAATTATGAGGTCAGAATCATTACTATGACCTGGGCCCTGGATGCTGTTACTCCTGCTGACTGATGATGACGAGAAGCAGCAGAAGGAGCCGTACAGGACAATAGGCTGCACTTCTATTGAACTATATCTAAAAAGCTAAATAAACACAAATAAGGTGAAAACAATGAAAGCATGGGAAGTTTCTGTGAGGAAGGAATGTACATGGCACCCTGAGCTCAACCCTGTAATGCCTTTCCAAGCGTGAAAATGAATTGAGAGAAAATCATAAACACCATAAGACGGTAACTGTTGTGACGCAGCACCTCAGTTCCTTCCCATCTGTCACTGGGCAGGTATGGCAGCATCCCAGCATCCCGAGGGGGGAGTGGATAGAGTGGAAAAGAGAAGATTGACCAGAGGCAGGGAGAGTATAAGAAAAAGAGAAATTCGATGAAAGAGAGAAAAAGGGACTTCAAATGGATGTGTGGTCTTGTTATTACATAATGAGACAATGGAGTTCTGGTTCTCAGCTGACTTTCTTCCTTTCTCTTCCTCTCTCTCTCTTGTCTTCTTCCTCTCCCCAGCTCCATATAGTGCACTACAACGCTGAGCTCTACCCCAACATGTCTGCAGCGATGACGCAGAGGGGCGGCTTGGCTGTTCTTGCAATTCTCATTGAGGTGATGACACAACACTTAAATTTGTTTAGTGTTCTACTTCTCTCTACTATGATTGTAATGTGTCGTCTTATTTTCCAGACAGGTGAGGAGACCAATGAAGCGTTTGATAACATCATCAACTACCTGAGCCGCATCAGACACGCAGGTAAGGTTACTATAAATACAGTTAGAAGAAGGATTTTGTACATATATAGCACAAAACCATAGAATGATGTGATGTTTTGATGTGATAGTTTTGTGTATCCAACCTCTCTACACTCTGGTCTCGTTCTATTTCTTCTCCTTACATCGCTGGCAGACCAGAAAATGTTCATCCCAGCCTTTGACATTCAGTCCCTGCTGCCGGACGATCTAGGACGCTACTATCGCTACAACGGCTCCCTCACCACCCCACCCTGCTACCAGAGTGTAATCTGGACCGTGTTTCACGAACGGGTTCACATCTCAAAGGCACAAGTGAGGCTGAAAAAAGAGAAACTACACAAATTCAACAGAAAGCATTAATGATTGGTCCAGACTTTGACCTCCCCTCTGTCCTGTCTCTCCGTCCTTCCAGCTGCTGAAGCTGGAGACGGTCCTTTACTCCAGTAAAGAAGAGGAATCGGACAGAATGCTGCTACAGGACAACTACCGTGCAACGCAGCCGCTCAATCACAGAGTAGTCTTCTCCTCCTTCACTGCAGGTTAGACAAGAAGCATGAAGGTAGAACGTCCATGGTGGTCCTCAGATGTGTTATTATAAACTAAGATGGATGCATATCAGCAAGGGTTACATGACGACCTTTAACTTGTACTATATGGCCACTGATCTATAATATTATCAAACCCTTTATCACCACTATAATGTATGAAAGCCATTAAAATGTATGAAGGCCAGAAAACATGATATAGCATTTTTATATATGATCAGTACAATTGTGGCCTGTGGTGGTCTCAGGGAACTCTAGCATTGTCCTCCAGTGACACTGCTACATTGTGGCACGGAGAGCAATGCCAGCACTGTGCTGACACACCAGACCTCCATGCTGAGCCAGAGCGTGGGCATGTGCGTCAAAGAAAACAGGCAGGGAAACAATTAAACGTTTCGCACACAATCAAAACGGAAATGTGGGCAGAAATTTTGCATTATTTAACATTACATGTGATGTTTCCTGAGACGAACAGGAGGGCAGGTAGCGAGAGAAAGAGAGAGAGAGAGAGAGAGTGTGTGTGTGTGTGTGTGTTTGCAAGCTGATTAGAGAAAAGGATTTCCAAAAACAAAACAATGACTGAATTGTTGTCACACGAGTCTAACCGAGAAAAAAGAGAGAGGAAAAAGAGAGACAGGGGAGGTGAAATAGGGAGAGAGAGAGGGAGAGGGAGAGAGAGAGAGAAAGAGAGAGAGAGAGAGAGAGAGAGAGAGAGAGAGAGAGAGAGAGAGTGACAGACAGACAAAGACAAAGACAAAGACAAAAGGAGAAAGAATTTCTGTTCTTCATTGTGGAGAGTGACTGAACCGGAAGCGCCTGTGATACCAACATTGTTATCATAGGCCGTAAGACACACAAAGCACGTTTTCAACCAGCTGAGAAGCTGATTCTATCCTGATCAAACAACGCGTCATTCATGTCGGTGGTTCTCAAAAGAAGAGGCAAATCACCGCGTGTCTCTGATTGGAGTGGTTATGTCTAAATATGTACACAATGAATCACTATCAGAATGAGAATCAGGATTTATCAATTAGTCATCTTTGTTTTTCTGCAGAAATGTCCTTTTTATGTGACCGAAAGATAAAATCGGCTGTGAATCTTCTGATGTTTTTATTCTCTCTTTTATTTATTTTAGATTCAGGGAAGGAGCTCACGTCTGGTAAGATACAAGCTCCTCACAGACTCCATGTACAGGCTGAGAGACGATCCAGTCTCACGCCTCCTTGTGTGTGTGTGTGTGTGTGTGTGTGTGTGTGTGTGTGTGTGTGTGTGTGTGTGTGTGCAGGTGAAGTCACTGCCATCGTGATCGGTGTGATGTGTGGCGGTGTGGGCCTGGCCGTCATCGTCCGCTTCATTGTGAAGACGATGCGGTAAGGAGCAGCTGTATTCAGCTCTTCAGTCACGTCACTTTGCTGTTGTGTCGCTACTGGACACCCATATGACGTTGCACTGGTCTAACTGGTCGATCTGTGGTGACTGTGTATGATCCAACATGGCACCCAGTCTCGTCTCATCCTCTATCTCCTGTCTCTTGGCAGATTCTTTTCACACCAGCGCCGCCAAACAGTCGTGGTAAACAGGTGGCAAACCTGATCCCATCAAGCACAACTAACAATCGCTGTGTTACATGCTACTTAACAGACACACAATAAATGCAAATCATTTTGAATGTTTAGAGACATTTTAATCCAAGCTACCATTTTATTTCAACATTAAGTTATAGTTGAAGATCAGCGCTTGAGCCTCTGATCTCTGCTGCAGTATCATGGTTACTTTCATAATTACCAATGCTTACTGAAAGTGTTTCCTCTCCGTCGGTGACTGTAAAGATTCTAATCAAACCTACACACGCTGTGATTTTGCCTTCACACTGCTTCAGTCAGAGGTTCCCAAAAGTTGTGATGTCACAGCTCAGCAAACAGGCACATGGTGTCATTTTTCCACATCTGAGAGAATTTGATGCGAATGTTGAGCTTATAATGTACTGTATATGTAAAGATAATGCCCAACAGCATCTGATTGGTCCCTCAGCAGATCCCATGAACCACACTTTGAGAACCACTGATTTTTCCATAACTTGACTGAGCCAATATGCAAATATTTTAAACCGCCTGATGGATTGTTTCAGAGCAGAGGAGTGTTTGCACAATCTTCTCTGAAAATGTGTCTAGAATTACATTTCTTTCTGTTTCTGAGTGGTGTGATTCTTTTATGTTTTGATCTTGTGACAGCTCTTCCTCTAGCTGGGATGTCCTGCACAGTAACCGGCCTGCTCCCATGCCAAGGTCACTGTTAAAAATTATGACTTTTGACCTCAAACCCTTAACTTCAACCACTCAGTCTTGCATTCCTGATCCTTCCATTCCACATCTCTTTGCTTCACCCACCCACTGAAGTGACTGACCCCTTTAACATAGCCCCTAACACCCTGGGAGTATTAGTGGATAAAGAAATACCAAAGTCTGGCCACACTGCACATACAGAGGCATAGTGGAAAGCTTATTCCCACTGTGATTGAGAAGCAGAAATTAAGTAACAGCAAGTGATATCTCTGTCACATTGTGTCCAAGTTCATAGATCACATGGGATTCTTATTTATTCTGTATTACCTCTGCCAAGGGGGCTGTGTGTTCACATGTCTGCTGGATGGATTAGTTTGGTAGTAGGAGTTCTCAAAACGTTCAAAACATGTTTTGATGAAAGGTAGCGGAGGAGTGGAGCATGGCCCAGGGAAAACCTGCTAAGTCCCGTGCTAATCCGGATTCAGGGGCAGATTCAGGAATGATTTCATAACATTGAATGTATGTACTATTGACAATTTCGTCAAAAGTAAGACACAAATCTGTCATTAAGTCACAAGTCTGGCATTTTTATCCCATATAAGTTTATAAATAGGTGCTATTTTGTCCTATTTTCACCTGACAGACCAAAACATGTGCTTGTAATTTCTGTATTTTGCAGTTAAAGAACACATCCAGCTAAATATGATATCATTATTTTATTCTTTTTTTTTTCAATTTCATTCTGAATTTGGTCTAGGCTTGTGTCTGCCTTGGTGGAGGTATATGCTCTATTAAGTTTCTGAAATTGTGGGTATTTCCCTTCTGACTTGGTTTTTCTTCCATCTCCTGCTTTTTTGTCTGGACTAAAGCATCCTCTTCCTCTCTATAATCACTCATTTAATCACTGCATAATCACATCATAACTTATGTGTGGTAATGAAGTATACTCTAGTGTTGGTTGTCCAACGTTCACACTGCATATGATAAATTGTATGACTGCACATTTTTACATTGGTGAATGTTTAGACCCTTTTTCCAACATTTGGTGTATTCATTAGCAAACAATGCCCCCTGGTGGGAAGTATTACAAACTGCACTGACATAACGCCTAAAGGTTGACTCAGGACGACTGATCGTTCTCTCGCTCTGATGTTTCAGGACAAAGGATCCAGAGAAAGAGAAGAAACAGGATGTGGACCTGAACTTGACAGCTGATACAATAAAGACGGAGGAGCCCTCAGTGTGTCCTCACGCCGAGCCCTAGCTGAGTGTGTGTGGACCACTAAAAAGCCTCATCTAGACACCCAAACACACTCTTCTCCCCTCAGCTCACTGCTTTGTTTGCTTGCACTTTGCTGTAAATGGCTTGATGGCAACCACAATAAAAAAAAAAGACTTTTAAGAACATTCTTTTCAGAGCTTTGTCATTGAGCAATCTTAACTTTCCCTGGATCATATCACAAAGGGGGAATTCACCGCCTCGCCCCGTCAATATTCCCCAAACCAAACCGAGGGTGCGGCCTTTATAAGGGTTGCGGGACAAGTAGCGGGGTTCATCATCCTCTTCATCTCTTTACTGACAAGTCCAAGTGGTGAGTAGACGTGCACGTTGTAACTTGGATTGTTTTTATCGCTCGTCATCATGCATTTAGAGTAGTTTGTCATGGGATGTTCTGAAGTGTCTATAAGAGCAGATGATGACATGCAAAGTTTGTATTATAGACCAACAATCGCGTTGATAATAGGATGTGATGAATTTACTACACAGAGAAGAAGGATAACAAACACTAATTAACGCCGATTGATTTGAAAGAATTAATATCATATGATCGGAATAGGGAGGAAGAATAGAAGCATTATTATAAGATCCACCCATGTTTCCTGTTTAGTGCGTGTGTGTGGGTGTGTGTGGGGAGGGGGGTCGGGGGGAATCAAAGTGCAACCACAGCTCGTCTATAGTTCGCTCGCCAAATATCTGTGCAACACATCTATGAAACAAAATGTGACAACAACATCTATAACGACTCTGCTTAAAGCTTTAAGCACCATTGATGTTTGTGTGGATTTAAGTCTAAGTAAAAATGAGATGTTACAGCCAAAAAGCCGCGATCCTGGTACATAATGGAACTTACATCAAATAATACGCACTTTTTTTGGAAGAAAGTTTTTGAGTTTTTGAAGGTATTGGACTTGAGACGACGTGTAACGGCGATACTGAATTTTTACAAAATGTCATGATTGGCATCCTGTGGTTTCCTTAACAGATATCATACAGTAAGACCACATACAGCAATAGAATCCATTTGTTCATACTTGCGATGTCCTGCATGTAGGGTGGATCTCTACAACACTCTCCCAGTTACTTTACATTACACATACAGCTGTGTCTGGGTAAAATGTCTGTATGAGGTAACAATAAACATCTGTCAGTGATTTAATTTAACATAAGGGCCCACAGAGCAAATCTCCAGAATTCCCCAGCCTAACACCAGTGACCTATTTGGTATGTGAATGACCTGAAAATCATGACATTTTTAAATTTGTCTCACCTCTGATTTCCTTAAATAGATCAGATCATTCAAACAACTTGTCGTGATGCGTTTGGCTTCTTTATCCACGCATGAAGAGAAACACAAACAGGATCAGACCCTGTGCAGTTCCTCTGACAGGCTGTGTGTTTGTCCACTTTGTGACTCCCTCATCTCCTCCTCAGACCTCCTTTGTGAAGCAGTATGAAGCTCCTCTGCGCTCTCCTCTGCCTGTGCATTCACCTGGCTGCTGCCCAAGTTGTCCCCTGTGAGCGGGCTCAGTACAGCCACGGCTACGCAGCCTTCGAGAGGCGCCACTTAAGCCGAGATGCCCCCGACAGCATGAATCATCTGACCTGGACAAATTACCTCAGACAGACCACAGACTGTGGCAGATCAATGACGTCCATCATCCCCTCTGTGGACAGATACAGAGTCGAGCGCATTTGCAAAGCTTTTGGAGGGAAGGTGATCACTTGAGAATGATAGATACGTTCATGGTTGTTGAAGTAGAACTCTTTCTGTTTATTAAAGCCAACTTTTACTTTTTCTTTCCAATCCAACAGCCCAGTGATGTTCTCGAAGAATATAACACAAAACTGGAAATGCAATCAGAATTGGTTTATATCAAATACACAGTATATAAAGCTCCTGTAACATTTCAGATCAGGCTTGGAGTTGACATAGACTTGCTCATACTGCAAGTTGCAGCATCGCAGATATGACCACAACAATGCACAGTGTGTTTCATTCTTTGTCATTCTTGTCCTTCAGCAAGAGAGCGAGAACTACTGTATAAGTAAGGAAACGTTCAACATCCGCGTGGTCGCAAGTGAATTGGACACCTGCGTCGTCAGGAAAGTTTCCATGGTTACCCAGCACATCATCGTGGCCTGTGACCTGGTATGGTGATGATATTCTGTAAACTTTTGCTTTTTAGTCTGAGTATGAGTTTAAGAAATACCCATCAATAGAACAGAAAAAGAAGAGGAAACTTCTGTATATGTTTAATAGTCAAATACCAGATTAAATAGCTTCAATCTACTTTATTTATTACTTTATTTCAGGATCTATTTTCCATCTCTCTGTCTTCCAAATGATCTTGGCATGATGTATTTAACATTTAACATTAAGGCCCATCCTTATTTTTCAAAATAATTCAAGGTAATCTATTTCTAATGTATTGATTTAGTATTGATTTTCTTCTCATCTCTTCATTAGGACAATGAGGATGTATGCCTTCCAAACTACCTGAAGGAGAATGTGGACAACTTGGTGCCGAGTGTCTTTGCTCGAGACTGTAACTTAAATTACAGTGGTGAAGTGCAGAGCCACAGCTCTGAGCTGAGAGCTGTGACCCAGCTCTCTGTGCTCCTCATCCTGCTGCCTCTAGCTCTCCACTTCATTCTGAGCTAAGATGACAAACTCTCATCACCCGTTCTGAAAAGGAATAGTAGTGTGTGTGTGTGTGTGTGTGTGTGTGTGGTGGGTCAGGGATGCTATTCATGCTCAAAAGGCTTAGGGAGTGTCTGACAGCACGCTGCACGAATGAGAGTGAGAGTGGAACCAGAAATGAGACAAAATGAGGAAACTGTTTTGTGTTCTTCAGAAAGTGTACTGTTAACTGTTGACATTAACTGACTTAATATTCTGTATCACTAATTCTGTATTTACTCATATGCTTATCGTGTATTTACTGGCCAGTTTATTCATCAATAATACATGGGAGAATGTTTTGAAATCTCATACAGTTTTGTTATTCTGTGATTTGATACTAAAGTGTAAATCGCTCTTGGCTTAATTACATGCATATAGCAGACAGAATGCTTTATTCTATTTATGTGTTATTTGACAACAATATTGATAGATAAAATACCACAAAAAAATTAAATTTAGTTATTCATTATCTGTACACAAAGCTGTTTGTTCTCTGCCTATAGTCAACGAGTAGTCGGTATCATTAGTCTCTGCATCCATTTTAGCAGTATAAGATCACACACACACACACACACACACACACACACACACACACACACACACACACACACACACACACACACACACACACACACACACACACACACACACACCAAAAAGAGCGAGGATACCAAAATAAACGCTTTCTCTCCAGCCTGTAACTCCAGCCTTCCCCGCCGGGACGCATGCGCGTTGACGCACAGGGGCGCGGCAGTCATTACGCAACGCCGCTAACAGCCCAGCTTTGGCCGCTCCACGCCCCTCCCTCTCCCCCCGCCAGTCTGGACTCAAGCGGGAAGTGAAACTTTACGGCTGAAGAAGAAGAATCCCAGCTGCAGGATTTGTTTAGGTCAGTTCCCTCTCGCTCAGGAACCCGCCGCTCATTAAACAAGGTAGGACAATTCTCATCTAACAGCTGCTTACACACACACACAACACGCGTCTGTGCCACCGTCAGCCTGTGCGCTTTTTCCGGATGTATGAGTCACTGGTGGCTGTTACTGTTGTGTTAGTAGTAAAGTTTAAATTCCATTTCTATTCTGCATACTGAATGTAACTGGGTTTTGTTTTCCCTAAAAAATTGACGAGGTTACGTTACTACACTCTTTCATGTTAGACTGCGCACTAATCTGCGTTAATTGTTAACAGGAGAGCAAATAAAGTCACAAGACACGTTCAAACAGTCAAACAAAGAAGAACGTGACACACCTTAAAAGAGTATAAATGTTTAGTTTTTATGTGTATATTTACTGTGTATTACCTGCTTTAATTGCATACTAACCTCAAAAGTAACATACTATCAAGATCAACAACCAATGACAATCACTCAACTGAGATGTATCTGCTCTACCTATAGGGAATCATATGACTTCCAAAAAAGTGAGACTTAGAACTTTTCAGTCAACCCTCATATCCTGTGTAGTCCTCTCCAGGCCTCCCTGTGCTGCTCATGGCTGCTCTCTGGGCTTTCCTGCCTCTGGCCGCCTGCCTCTTGCTGGGCCATCAGACCTCAGCCAAGAATGAAGCTCCCTGCCAACGCTCCAAATGGAATAACGGCTACGATACGTTTGTCAAGCGACACATCCGCTCTGGAATGCCGACTTCTCTCAATCACAACGAGTGGTCAAAGTACATCAGGAATAACGGCGGCTGCGACAGACCCACCCAGTCCTTCCTCACCTTCAGTGACCTGGAGAGGGTGAAGGACGTCTGCACGAGCCAAGGAGGGAAGCTGTACAAGGAGAACCTGTGCATCAGCCGGAAGACCTTTGATTTTGTGACGGTGAGGAGCGAGCCGGGGACCTGTGGCATCAAGAGCGTTCAGAGGGAAACCAAGCATCTAATCCTGGCCTGTGAAGTCCTGGAGAACCAGTGCCTGCCGGTCCACTTTGAGGGGAACCCAAATATGCTGGTGCCTGATAACAATGCCAGAGGCTGCCAGGACGAGGAGAAAGGCCAGGCTCCCAGCTTTAACATGTCCTGGCTGTGGTTATTGGCTCTTTTACTTGTTATCGTTTATGCCCGTTAAGTGTCCTTTCAATCTTGGGCTTCATGGTACATTTTGCCAGAGCGTGTGCGCTCGTTTTTGAGGAAGTAGAAAGGAGACTGAGGTTTGTGTCAGGTGATATTAGTTCTTTTTAAGAGTAAGGTGCTGCCTTAATTACATTTACAAAAGTATTGAGAGAAAAAATTTAAAATGTAAGACATTTTCACATTTCTATTTTCGTAATAACTTGCATGTATTTTGTGCAACTGTATCGTTTCATTCATGTTATATTTTGTGATGTTCAATTCAACATCACCATTTGTATTGGAGTATTTATAAAGAGTATTAATGAATAAACCAAGAAGAAGAATCCCAGCTGCAGGATTTGTTTAGGTCAGTTCCCTCTCGCTCAGGAACCCGCCGCTCATTAAACAAGGTAGGACAATTCTCATCTAACAGCTGCTTACACACACACACAACACGCGTCTGTGCCACCGTCAGCCTGTGCGCTTTTTCCGGATGTATGAGTCACTGGTGGCTGTTACTGTTGTGTTAGTAGTAAAGTTTAAATTCCATTTCTATTCTGCATACTGAATGTAACTGGGTTTTGTTTTCCCTAAAAAATTGACGAGGTTACGTTACTAAACTCTTTCATGCTGCCTTTCGTGCTGCCTTAATTACAATTACAAAAGTATTGAGAGAAAAAATTTAAAATGTAAGACATTTTCACATTTCTATTTTCGTAATAACTTGCATGTATTTTGTGCAACTGTATCGTTTCATTCATGTTATATTTTGTGATGTTCAATTCAACATCACCATTTGTATTGGAGTATTTATAAAGAGTATTAATGAATAAACCAAAAAAGGGATTTGGATTGGTGCATTCACAGTGTGAATTGTTTTATTTCTGGAATCCATTTTCATCTTTGTTTCACTGGTTTCATTACAGATGTCAAAGGGCAAACTACAATGCTCTGTCACAGGTACAATCTATAATAAAACAGAGAATCACGTTCAGACTGTCTAGACGCTTATCTGTGATGTCATTGAAGGACTCAGGCTGCAAGCTTTAATCAATATCAAACCAAAATCCAGCTTGATGAGAGGTTCAGTTTCAGGCATGATGTCACTCAGCAGATACAAAGATCCTACAGCAGTTGTTGCTTTCTTAAAGCTTACTGAAGAAAACCTGTACTCCTTCTGGCTGCACCTGTGCCTCTGGGGATTTGTGGGTATGTGTGTGTGTGTGTGTTGTGTGAACAGGGACACACTGCCAACAATTGTATGGATCCATTACAGGTCAGTACAGCCCCATAACATGCCCAGACCCTCTCGCTGTACCGGATGTCACCACGGAGATTCAGTGTTCTGTAGCAGGAGACGCAACACTGCCTTTTCAACACTAGATGTCAGGAGCGTTCCTCACACCCACACACACTTCTGGAAGGTTGGCCGGGTCAAAGTGAGGTCTGAGCTCATGGATCCTGTGGTGTGTGTCCCTGTCCTTGTCCCCACAATCATCTGATGTAAAGCTTTTCTTTTTCTGAGACACTGAACATGCTTGGATTTCCTTCAAAACCTGTTTAAGTACACAGTATTCCCCACAACATAACAATCCAGAATCATATGTAAAATCAATAGAACAGGCATTAGTCAGATTAGATATTATATCCACTAGGGGGCAATGTGAGGGCCAACATAGATCATCCCTGCTCAGCACTGGAGCAGCAGAGACACTTCGTCCATTTGCACAGTTCAGATCGACAGTTGCACCAATGATGAAGACTTGTGATCCCACCCCCATCTTCAGAAAGATCCTGCCTGACACTTTCAGACAATTTTCTGGTTGTCATTGTCACCCAGGATCTCTGTGGGTGCTGCGTCTCACTCACACAAAGCATTAATTCTTGTGTTTGTGTAGGATCAGCATGGCAGCCATCACGCATGCACGGCTGCGTCGTGATAATCAAGCCTCATACTGGCCAAAGCCTCCTCTTCACACACGCTGAAGTTGACTGCAGCCATTCCAAATCCATGACATCATAGGGCCACACACACATACACCAACGGCACATTAACAAATACACGTTCATGCAAACGGCAAGCAAATACACACTGAGTGCACACTTACACGCACATGCTGACACACACAACCCTGGCTGAGGAAAAAGCACAAGCAGACAACAATTGATGACTCGGAGTGAAGAGGAAAAGCTGCAGGGAGAATAAAAGAATGAGTGCAGAGTGAGAAGCAATGGCAGGGTGGAGGGAGACGTGCAGGACGATAAAAAACGGGCTGCACTTTGATTGAACTTTTCCAGGTTTCCACAAACAAAACATGGGAAACAGCGTTTGCTTTTCTTCTCAGGTCCCCCCTCCCCCCCCACCACCCGCCTCTCTCTTCTCTTGTCCTCTTTGGTTTCATCAACTTCACCCAACCCATCTTCTGGCTCTTGACCTTCTTCTTCCAAGCCTCTATCTGTCTCTCTTCCTGTCTCTCATTCTGTCCTCCTGTTGAGCGTGACGCCATTTTCAGCTCCATTCAGGGCTTATGGTCTCATTAAACTGTAGGTGGCGCCGTGGGTGAGCTGCAGGATGATAGCAAAGGCGACTTTTGTGATGCATAATGAGACGTTTCTTTGGCCAAAACATAAACACACTTTGATTTCTCCTTGTTTCCCCAACATACTTAATTTTTTCCCCTTCCTGCTCCCCTCAGCTCTTTCCCTGTCCACAGCAGCTCATAATAAACGAGCGCGATAATGAAAACCACAAAGGCTCGGTAGAGGGAAGAGGGGTTTCTGGAGCAGGGAGGGAGGGAGGACAAAAATGAATAGACTGTGGGTAATACAGGCGTCTGTGTGCAACTGCTCAGGCATCTGGAAGTTTAGTCTCCTGTACACACACACACACACACACACACACACACACACACACACACACACACACACACTTTTCGAATAAAATAATGTTTCTGCGTGAGGGGACATGCCGTGTGTGTGTGTGTGTGTGTGTGTGTGTGTGTGTGTGTGTGTGTGCGCGTGTGTGTGTGTGTGTGTGGGATATCTCTCCTAATGTTTTTATTTCCTGTAAGATAAGATTGCACCCAAGAAGAAAAATAAATGAGTAAGAAAGTGTAGGTAGAGGAAGATTTCAGCATACACACACACACACACATGCGGGGGCACAGAACATGCACAAGCAAGTACACACACACACACACACAAACATCTCTCTCTGTCTCTTTGTTTGTTTCTTTGACTGAGTTGTTGCTATGCAAACACAACAGGCAGACATAAATACTAAAATTGTGTACGTTTTTGTGAGGTGTGTGTGTGTGTGTGTGTGTGTGTGTGTGTGTGTGTGCAGTAGCTTCCTATGAGGGCAAAGGTCAATAATAATGACTTCCAGGGGGTTAGCATGAGGAAGGTCAGGGTCAAGTTCACATCTGGAATTAGTGAGGTTACTGGGGGTGAGTGAATTTACTGGAGGTCATGCAGATGATAAAGTGGAGAAAGGCACTGAGGCGTGGCTTCACTATAACCTCATCACACACACATTCACACTCATGACAGGAACAGACAATTTCGTCAATCAGTAACACAAATTGTACAAAAAGGAACAAATACGTCAAATCTGTTCAGCTGCTGTCAAACCTCAAATCAATGCATCCTGCCCAGGTACATTTATTCATCTGGCAGAGGCTTTATACTTGTGTCACGTACAGAAGAAACACAAGTCATCTCTCAATCCAAACTTGGACGGGTTTGAGAGTGTAAATCCCCTGCGGGCAATTTGGATGTTCCACTTCACATCTGTGCCAATAAGGAGGAGAAATAGGAAGGAATATGCGGCACAAGAGGAAGTGAAAGGAGAGATACCGAACAGTTCACCCGGGCGAGGAGGTTGACACAAGACTCAGGCTGATTTGAATGGGACAGAGAGACAGAGAGACAGAGACAAACACTGTCTTACACTTGATACTGTGACGATACTGTGTCTCCTTCTCAGGATCCAGATGATTCAAAATCAAAGTAGGTTGAACGTTAAAACCCTTAATAAATGGAGCTAAGCGATTTGCTTTGCTTTGTCTTGTAAAAGTCACAGATGAGTGTAAACACGTCACAAGACACTTGACTGTGACTGTACACACACACATGAGAGAGCCTGTGAAACTTTGAGTTGGCAAGCTGACAATATCAAATTACTGACAACGTTCTTGGTATGAGAGAAAGAAAGAAAGAAAGAAAGAAAGTGAGATGAAGGTGATGACAGAACAAAAGCAGTGAACAGTAGACAGGCAGATCATAGTTGCAAAGGAGCATAAGGAAATGAAAGTCGGCACTGGAGGAGCAAAATAATACTTCCAACACCTCAAAAGAAAGAAGTTTCCCTTTACATATCTGTCATCGACCTTCTCTCACCGTTTCTCAACCTCTCCATCTTTGTCACTATCTATTTGCCTTTGATCTCCTGCTCTCTGTCTCTCTCCCTCCCTCTCCCTCTCTCTCCCTCTCCCTCTCTCCCTCTCTGCTGACTCACTCTCTCTATCCTTTTCTCCGGGAACAATGAGATAACAAATGACCTGCGCTCTGGTCTCTAATCTCTCACTCACTTTTCGCCCCCCTTTCTTTCTTCTCCTTTTCCATCCTCTACCCTTCTGTTTCCCCCTTCTCCCTCTCTTCTGAGGAATGTGTCAGAGCGGCACAAAAGAACAAAAGCTTGACAGGAGGAGGAGGAGGAGGAGGAGGAGGGAGGACAGAGAGAAAGTTGCGCGAGGTAAAGGCGAGGCAGAGGAGCGAGGGGGGGTACGGAGAGCAGGGATGAGAGAGAGGTTGAGGGGAGCTGAACATGGTTGACTGCATATGAATGTGGATCTGTGCTTTGTCATCACATGCTGACATCCAGCATCACACACACACACTGGGAGCTCTTCATCAAGCCCCCTGTGAGCAGATGCACATACTGCACGGCTGCCGGTCCGATTCACTGGCCTTTGATACCTTTGTTGTTACGTTATGCTAAAATGCAAATGGCCTGTGGTGAGGATGAAGATGAATTTTTCTACACTAGACACTTTACCATTGTAACCTTTGTTGGCGCATCACTCACGTTCACATAGAGCGGCGTGATCGATTCTCTGTTCCTCATCAGGTCACGTTCAGCAGACCACCGCAGCAGCTGCATGAGGCCGAGGGGACGCTCTGCTTTAACACACTCACACTTGCAAGATATATATAAATATATAAGTATTGACCCAGGATTGCTCTGTGCTGTGGCCCCACTGCTGTGTTTCGACATCAGATCCAACCCAGGAAGAAAAGTACAAGTCAGCAATGCAGTGAATAGAAGAGGAGGTGGAGGTGAAGAATGGAAGAATGGAAACAGCTGAGACATGGCTGGCTAATGGTTCACCTCTGTTTGGACCAGGAGGAACTTGTGAGGACATGCAGCAACTGTGGCATGGTGTGTGGGCAAATAAGTGTGTATGTGTGTGTGTGGTTACAAGGAAAACTCTGAGTGAGCTTTGTTCTCATCAAACACAGCCGCAGGGCCCGACGTACGGCGCTGGATCGGACACACAGTCTGTGCGTAAAATGCGTATCGCCTTACCAAAGATCAGTGTCAGTCTATTATTCACCACTGTGTGTGTGGATGTGTGTGTCTTTGTTACGGGTCTGACGCCGTGGAGGTGCGTTAGTAACAGGGTGTGTGCGTGATGGTGAGGAGGTGGCGGTGGTGGTGGTGTGTGTGTGTGTGGGGGGGGTTCCGACGCCCCCCACGATCCTCACATCGCCACGGTTACCTCGCGCTAATTCGCCGTGGAGTGGAGCGGATGGGATCATCCATCAAGAGTCAATAGTTAACGTCGGCTTTGTCCCGCGGCCATTCATCATCTGTGTGTGTGTGTGTTCTTTATAGGCCTACCTCCGACCCCGCGGGCCCCTGACCCTTCCCCACTGGCCCGTCTGACGCGTTGTTCCACGGCTCGTCTCCTCCTCCTCCTCCTCCTCCACACTCCCCTTTCTTCCGTCCGAGCCGCGGGGGGGCGAAGGGCTCTACCGCCGCCGACCCGCCAACCCAACCTCTTATTTTAAACCTCCCCTCCTCCTCCTCTTCCTCCTTTCTCTCATATGGTTCGGGCTGTTTTTCCCGTGACGCAGACCCCGTTAAGCGGACTCTCGCCCACCGGCCGGGGCCAGAGGCTGCATGTATCCCGTTACCACCGCTTTTATTTTTATGACACAGCGCCGCGACTCACAGGAGACTGGTGCTGAACTTGAACTAGTCTCGCCCCATACACACAAACACACACACACACACACACACACACACACACACACACACACACACGCACACACCATCCTTTCAGTCTGGCAGTGAGCTGGTTCAGACTGGCACGGCTGACATCCACACTCTTTGGCATCAACAAACATTCATCAAATTCGAGCCATTAAACGCCAACGCTGTCATTACAGGCTGCATCGGTAATGGCTCAATACGTCATCAGTATTGTTTGAAACATACAGTCTCTCGTGCGTGTGCGTCTCTCCTGAGTCAAGGTGGCGCAGAGGCGTCTCCGCTCTCCAGACTTTCAAAGAGCGCACATGTCGGGGGCGTGGTCAGGCCGGGGCGCTGAGGACCACCGCCTGTAATCTGGTGGCCTCCGGGGCGTGTCCCCACCGGAGGGGGCGTGTCACCCACATAAGGGGGCGTACCCCTCCCCTACACTTGTACGTTCTCTGCCCGGGCCCATTCATGTGGAGCTCAGCCGCTTCTTAACGCGCGCCGGTCGAGATAACAGGGTGCCGGTTTGGGTTTGGCTGAAGGGCCGGTGACTGGTGAGTGATCGCGGGGAGAGAGAGAGCAAAGGTGACCGGACAGCGACATCCAGGGACCGCCCATACAGTCCACAGCTAAGCAGGAGGGGACACAACTGGACCGGTTCTGACTCAGGACAGGGACGAGACTAGACTCGGATCTGACAGTTTACTCATCAAGCAGCCTAAACATGGAGCGCAAAGTCCCTGATTTCGCCGGAACCTGGGAGATGAAAAGCTCTGAAAACTTCGAGGATCTCTTGAAAGTTTTGGGTGAGTGATGATGATAATGGACACAGATGCTCGGTTGATTTTTACGCGCAAGAATGGTTTCTTCCCCCGCGTTCTGGGTGACACAGATTAGATGTGTAAACCCAGACTGTACCATGCATCTTTCTGAGCACTTGAGGACCCCCGTCTGTACCGCAGAGGTGGGGGGTCTTTGTCATTGTTGAGAACCCGAAAACTCTGTCTGGCCCCCAACGAGCATCAACCCTCCTGCCGCTCCTGGCCCCCTTTTGCCTCCCGTGCAAACACAATAGAGACAAACGGCTGCACATATGTCTGTGTCACAGCCACAGCTTGCGCGCGCGTGTGTGTGTGTGAGTGTGTGTGTGTGTGTGTGAGGACCGTTATGGCTCGTTACAGTGCATGGCAGATATTCATCATTATCTGAGGTCTGCGAAATAGGGACAAAAACAGGCTGAGTCCTGCACCCCAGGGTGCATGTGCGCGTGCACGTGTGTATCTGAGCCGTCTGTCGTCAGCAGCAAATTCTTCGTATTATTACATGCCTTGCCAAGGCGCACCTGGAATTCACACCAGCACCTTTTAGCGCTGCGTCGATTCCACCCCCCTCTCACCCCCCTTTCATCACTGTATGTGTGCGCGTGTGTGTGTGTGTTGGGGGGGAACAAAGGGGAAATGCAATATCACCAGATGGACCATTCCGCCATAATGACACAGTGAGATGATGTGCGTTTGTGAGAAACTACATCTGTAGGTGTGTGTGTGTGTGTGTGTGTGTGTGTGTGTGTGCATGTATGAGTTCATGCAGTGTTAGTGGAATGTGAGTGAACTTAAACCCGCGTTGAGTGATTGTTGTACCCGATCCAACACACACACACACACACACACACACACACACACACACACACACACACACACACACACACACACACAGGAATGGACCAGGATCCTTGGTTTCATTCGGGGGGCAGAGCACAGCTGGATTCAGGCCTGTCAGCGCACCTCAATCCCCCCCCACTCCCCCTCACCCCTGTATCCCCTCTTCCTTTCCTCGCCCCTCCTCTCCCCCCTCGTCCCAAATGCTTCCTCTGCCCCCTGCTCTTTGGCCTCTGACCCTGGCCGTCTGTGTGTACGTGTGTGTAGTGTGTGTGTATGTGTCCCAGTCTGTGTGTGTGAATTAAACATTTTGCTCGCACGCCATCCAGGTAATTCTACTGTACAACTGGTTGCTACTTGAAAAGCTTCTGCTCCTTTTCTGGGGCTCCCTAATGGTTCAGGGCACACACACACACACACACACACACACACACACACACACACACACACACACACACACACCCACACTCGGTGAAATAATCGTGAACGTTCCTGGTGCAGACGTGTTGCATCAGTGAGCTGTAAATCTGTGTGCTGGGGAACAAACTACTGTATTTTGTGTCTAGACAGTGACAGGGCACATATTCTGCTGTGTGTGTGTGTGTGTGTGCTGGGCATAGACAGCCTGGACACCCTAATGCATACCGTGTGTGACTGTGCATTTGGGAGTGTGTATATATTTACCCTCGGTGACAGGTGGGAATGTGCGAGAGGTGAGAAGTGTGAAACCCAACTCGACGGCAGAGACTCGAGCAACGATACACACACACTTCCCC
This sequence comes from Genypterus blacodes, assembly GCF_046128005.1. Lineage (NCBI taxonomy): Eukaryota > Metazoa > Chordata > Actinopteri > Ophidiiformes > Ophidiidae > Genypterus > Genypterus blacodes. The sequence goes on from NW_027466875.1 coordinate 1,486,650, forward strand.
TCGCACTTAGACTGAGATCCTCGCACTCCACACACAGACCTGTCTCAAAGGACCTCCCCCCCTACGCACAGACACACACACAAAGTCTGCTCTCTCTTTGCTCGCACTGTATCTTCATTTTCCACCTCTGCCCTTTTGCAGATTTACAGTTTTGCGCCATTTTTCCTGTTTTCTCTCGCAACCTCTTCCCCCTGTTACTCCCTGGCCTCCTAGTTTGTATAAATATGAGTTGATATAAGACCTCACACACACACACACACACACACACACACACACCGAGGTGATAAATACTGTAAATGGTGTTTGTGTGTACATGTGTATGTGTCTTGCTGGAAGAGATGCCACACTACTGCTACACACTGCACTGTGATTAGAAGTCAGGATGTGAGTGTGTGTGTGTGTGTCGTCTCTTCGTGTTCGTGTTTGCGAGAGGATGCCAACAACATTAATCTAACCAGAAAGTGTGTATTTGCAGATGATGAGGAGGAAGGTGTTGATGATGACTGTAATCCATTACATCGTGTGTGTGTGTGTGTGTATGTGTGTGTGCTTTCACATATGACATCACTGTGCAGAGCTTCACCAGGCTGCACCCTTTACCTTGAGGGTGCAACACACACCTGCAAGGCCACACATGCACACACACACAGACACGCTCAAACACACACACATGCCCATGCATAGGCACAAAAGTTCTGCGATGTGGCATCATTTCATCAGTACAGGTTTTGTCTACACCTCTAATGATATGGACTCACACACACTGATTGCATCATGTGTCTTTATCTCTGTGTGTGTGTGTGTGTCTTGCAGGCGTGGGCATAATGCTGCGTAAGATCGCGGTGAGGGCAGCGTCCAAGCCAGCGGTGGTGATCACTCAGGATGGAGAGACTCTGTCCATCAAGACCTCCACTACGGTCAGGACCACCCACATCACCTTCACTGTGGGTCAGGAGTTTAACGAGAGCACGGTGGACGGACGCCCCTGCACGGTACGCAACACACACACACACACACACACACACACACACACACACACACACACATGGAGCAAGCCGTCCAGATGACATCTGTCTCATCCTATTCGGTGTGATGGTGGATCTTCTCTTCCCTCCTTCATGCCCTCTCTTGCCCTCCCTGTCACTCTGCCCGTTTTCCCATGGATGGCCTCTGTTTGGCCGTCTCCAAAGCAAACACGCACACACACACACACACACACACACACACACACACACACAACCAGCCACAGCTTCCCTCCACTAACACTGAGTGCATGGCATGTTATCACCTCTCAGTGATTCTTCTGCATCACCGTTATTGTTTGTGCTTTCCCTCACTCCACTAACCGCTCCCTCCACCGGCATCCATCTTTCCATCCATCCATCCATCCATCCATCCATCCACCCATCCATCCGTCTGTCCGTCTGTCCGTCCCGTTGACCAGTATGATCTCTCTCTGTCCCTCAGAGCTTTCCACAATGGGAGACGGACAACAAGATCAGCTGCGAGCAGACTCTTGAGAAAGGGGAGGGGCCTAAGACCTCCTGGACCCGTGAGATAACCAACGAGGGCCAGCTGATCCTGGTAAGACTCTGCAAATCCTTCATGAGCCTCAAAATCCACGCAGACATAGCCGACAAAGCGACACCAGCTGACCGTGACACTTCCTCTTCCTCTCCTCTTCTCTTTGCAGACCATGAGAGCGGAGGACGTGGTGTGCACCAGAGTCTACGAACGACTATGAGCGAACACATCTCACCTTTCGTCCTTCCCGCCCCCCACCCTCAGCGCTCTGTGTGCGCCACACATCTACACCTTCATCACAGCTCATAACTTCATCAACATCACCACTAGGGTTATGAAATGAACGTGGTTTGTTGCGTTGTGCGTGTGTGTAGTGTGTGTCTGTGGGCAACTCGACCTCTGACCTCTTCCACTTTCAGGTCAATTTTGCATTTTCTTCCTCACTGTTTTGTTTTTTAGCCCCGACCTTTGACCTTTTCTATCTCAAACCGTCATTTTATATTTATTACGACACGAGACACAGTACTGCTAAGGTTTCTATTTTTTCTTTGTCTCTTTTATATGAAATGTAATCGCATCACTTTCTGTGGGAAAACAATAAAGCAGCACGTTCACCCAAGACTGTGTGGGCTCTGATCTCTCTCTCTCACACACACACACTTTCATGTTGCGAGTGTTTTATGATTTGTGTGTGTAGCTGAACATTAGAGGGCTGCATCTTATTTTAAGCTTTCTGTCAGCTGTCTGCAACTAGAATAACTTGTCTCTCCCCTCCAGTCTCTCTCTCTCTCTCTCTCTCTCTCTCTCTCTCTCTGTCTCTCTTTCTCTCTGCGATATGTTTCTTTCTTTCTTTCCGTTTCATTTTTCCCTCTTTCTGCACACTGTATCTCCTCATGCTGTCATTTTCCTCTCATTTTTCGCCAAGTACATAATCATTTTCTGGAAGGCCTTTAAAGGCTGTCTGACTTGATCATCACACCCTCTGTTGTTATGGTAACCGTCTCATGGCCAGACTCTGGGGTTTGGACGCAGAGCGGTCAGTGAGCTGGGGTCAGGGGGGGGAGGGGGGCGGGGCTCCAGAGGCAGGAAATGCCAGTTGGATTAGCGGGTACAGCTGATTGACAGCAGATGTGCTTAACGAGTTGCGAGCTGTTAGACGACGCGGGAATGGAAACAGGAGAGGAGAGAAAGATGGATGACCTGGGTCTCGCACACACACACACACACACACACACACACACACACGCACACACACACATACACACACACACACACAGGTATGAAGGTGTGATCCAAGCAAGTGGAGGAATTTGGTCCTTTTTTACTCACTATCTCTTCTTTCTCTGTGTGTTGCCTGCAGCTGGGTGTAGTTACAGTGTGACCCCAATAAAGCTCCCTCCTCTGCCTCCTGCCCTAATAAAAGAGGTAAATAACTGCCCCTCCCTCTCTGTTTATTACCCCCTGGGGCAGTAAAAGGCAGCTGTCTGGCCAATCTTCAAAACGGCTGGGCTCGCACCGGACCCCCGTAAAAAAACACAAGTTCGCATACCAAACTGAAAACACACATTCTGGGAACTCTTCACACGTACCATCAAACACTCACACTGTACATGCAGCTCATAAAAAAACAGCCAAAAGGTGCGGCACAATCATGCAGAAAGCTGTGGCAAGTCCTGCAGGACCCTTTCAAAACATCACAGGAACATCGGCACAATAACACACACACACTCAATAATACACTCGCTCACACATGATTGATAGTTTAGGCCTGAGCATCATTAACGCTCTGGATTACCTGAAGAAATCTGATATCCAACGCTTGTGTTATTGACGTGTGTGAGAGCAGATTAGTTTGGGCGCCGCAGGGGCTCTGTCTGATAAATCACTTCTGTTCAGAAAGGAGAGGAGAGGGGCGTGTGTGTGTGTGTGTGTATGTGTCTGTGTGTGTGTGCGTGTGTGTGTGTGTGTGAGCGTGTGTCTGTGTACTCGTCTGCGTCACAAATGTCATGATGGATGATTTGCAAGCTGGTCAGGGGGCAATTATCGCCACGCAGGTTGTGTGTATTCTGGGTTACACAATACAGAAATGATTGGAAGAATGTCCTGCAGGGGGTAAAGCAGGGCATGATGGGTAAAGACAGGCACATGCCCCCAAAACACAACATGTTCAGACCCAACGTGCACACACGTACTGTACCATAGATTGATTTATATAACCACACACACCTGCAAGCTTGAACAAACTGGACCAAGTGGACCAATCTCCTGATTCTAATATGCACACACACACAAAGTGGACCAATCTCCTGTTGCAAGCGCAATTAGACCACCCAGGAACCTTTGAGGCCTCTTGTAAAACTTGGGTCAAGAATAGTATTCACACACACACACACACTCAACAGGTCTGACATCTCTTTGTGGTTTTAATGTTTACTGGAGAAGATACAGGAAAAAAGAAGTTATGGAAACCACACTAGCACTGAAACATGAGCACAGCCAAACATTGACATATTCATACACACACACACACACACATACACACACAGGATCTTAACCAACAACCTCCAAATAAGAGAGCAGTCCATTTAAACATCTGGCCAGAGGAATCTTTCCAACTGAGGAAAATAAAGTCAAAGAGCAGCGACACGGAGCAAATGAGTCAGAGGCTGAAGACAAGGTGAACTCACACACACTCTGTTCCATCTTCCTCTTCTATGTTAACTGCAAGACTAGAAAACCTATCATCTTCGCTCGCGCCACACACACACACATACACACACACACACACACACACACACACACACACACACACACACACACACACACACACACACACATTTTTATGAACATTTCTCAGATATTTGATCAACAGATGCAGGCCCCTGACGTCATCCTGTTGTCAGATCAGTGCCCTCCGCCTCCTCCTCCTCCTCGTCCTGCTCCTCCTTCACCTCCTCTCTGAGCAGGACAATGCTCTCACAGTGAGCAGCAGAGGCTGAATGCAGGCTTTGTCAAGATGAAGACCAAGGTTAAATGTGATGACAGCGTCCAACGTCTACAATGAATTGGAGATGAGAGGGACCTGAGGCAAGAGCAGAGGAGGGTAGAGGAGAGGAGAGGAGGGGAGGTGTATCCCCACATATGGAACCTGACTCATCACATTAAGCTTATAGCCTGTATACGTTAAAGAGCAAGCATATGCATATGAATGAAAAGAAGATATATGTCTCAGTTACGTGTGAGCATGAAGCAAACAGGATACTGAGTATAGTATTACACACATATAGAGTGTATACTGTGTAGAGCGAGAGAGAGAGAGAGGGGGAGTGAGGTTCATCAGGCCTTACAGGGTGATCAACTCATGACTCATTCTGTTTTCATAGGATCATCTGACTTCTAAAGGCATGCACACACTCACACACACACACACACATTATTCATTAATACACAATGGTTTATTGTGCAAAAATATCAGAAGATGAATAGAGTAGGTAGAAATCCAACAAGCTTCAAGTTCAATCAGGACAGCCTCACAGAGAGGAGATCTAAACACAAGATTAAGATGCCAAGCTATAAATCATGTGCTCCATTCTCACAATAAGGCCACCTCATGTTACAACTATGTTCACACGCTTATTAACACAACTCCAGATCACTCAATCAATCTAACAGGTGTTTGTAAGAATTCCAACAACATTTCCCAGGTGAGCAGCACTGCAACACAAGGCGCCGCCGCCATCAACATCATCATCATCATCATCATCATCATCATCATCATCATCATCATCATCATCATCATCATCATCATCAATGTAGCATTCTGCTAAGTGACTTAATGTTACCTTATTGACGAGTCGATTGAATACGTCCGTTGTGATACTGCAGTATATTAATTTGTAGAACCACAGGTCCATCCACATCATGTACACATCGACCTACACACACTTATACTGATTCATAACTTGCAAACAATTAGATGGTTCAACACCTGCCATCTGATCACAGCGTTACCTGTATGTACTTGTCCTCCTACTGTACAAATCACCTACTGGACAACAAGGGAACTGCAAGTGAAGTGAAGCGTTTTGCATATTGAAACCCTATGATTGACACTATGATTGAAAGCAAACACACCACAGGACACACACACACAGTAACTAGGAACTTTGGGTTTTGGTTTGTGTGTGCGTGTGCAAATCAAAGCACTTTCCACTGATGTCCTGGCAAAACAAACAGGAGCGAGGTCTCAGGAGTACCTGGTGACAGGTGGAGAGTAGCACCGCACCGTCACTACCGTCTAGTCACACCTGCTGCACACAGAATATGTAACACGTTGGCGCCATGGCTTCCTCCCGCCCCCGTCTATCCATCTATGCGGCCAGGCTCTGAGAGATGACGATGATTTACTGGACATTCAACAAGATAAATATCCCATGGATGTGCCAGCCGCTGCAGGAGGAGCAGTGGGCTTTCCAAACACACAGGCTGTGTGTTTGCCTGCAAAGCCATTTTTAAACGTCTCTTTAAGCTCTCGCATAGGAGCTCATATGTTCATGGAAATATATGCATCACAAATCTGCACCAGAGAGGTGTGTGTGTGTGTGTGTGTGTGTGTGTGTGTGTGTGTGTGTGTGAATTATGGACGATACTATCTGACAGTAACCTAATTTTGATGCAGCAGATTTCAGATATTGTACATTGCACTTCACTTGTGTGACACCAGTAGTTTTGGTTTCTATTCTGCATGGATGGAAGAGATCTCGCTGGTGTTTGTGTGTGTGTCTGTGTGTGTGTGTGTGTTTTGCCTCTCACACTGGTTCTACCTCTGTGCAGGAATCTGCGGTTGTGTCCAGGGAGGCTGTTTGGCTGTGAGCTGGCTTGTCTTGCACTAGTGTGCCAGTCAGCAGCACTGCAATGCCACCTGAGTTACAGTAACAACAACCTACCAAACAAGACTAATGTGAATCACTGCAATCCTGTGTGTGTGTGCGTGCGTGCGTGCGTGCGTGCGTGCGTGCGTGCGTGCGTGCGTGCGTGCGTGCGTGCGTGCGTGCGTTTCCAAGGAGAGGTAGCATGTGTTTTGTGAATCTGACCCCAAAAGTTAAAATGAAAATCACATGATCATGCTACAGAGGGAAAACATTGAGGGGTTAAAAAATACCGAGCTAAAGAAAAGCAGATGAAGAGGAAGAGGAGGAAGAAGAGGAAGGTGGTGATGAAAGGACGCTAACGGGGACACTAACGTCATTAAGGCAGTGGAGAGGTCAGGGTCAATTATTGAATTTCATTTTCCTTTCCCCACTGAAGACATCCATCAAGGTTAATGATCCTCTTCTCATTGGTGACGTCAGACTTTACTCTCCAAAGTCAATGGGTGAATCAATCTGATATCAGCTGATGAACAGAGATAAAATCAGATCTATTAAGCAGGATACTTCCAGCTGACGATAAAACGACACAACTTTTAATGCTCCAGTATTCGTTCTGCGTGGCGACGACTATCATACATTAGTTGGAGGACAGTGACCCCCCGTGGTGACACATGAGACCCAGCGACAGTGGAAGCAGAGGCAGAAGCAATAACACTTCATCTTAAGTGTTCGTGCATCTGCTGCCATGTGGGTGCGTCATCACAGTGGAGTTATAGGGTACTACATCAAAATACCTGCAGCCAAAATGTGATTTAAGAGTGTATGCAAACATTACAGCTCTTTAGATCAAAGGGATAGTTTCGAGTTTTACACAGTTACTCAGTGTTGCAGTGGGTCCCATGAGAGCAAAGGGACATAACGCATTATAAAAGCTGGATGTATTTCTATAGAAGCTGTGATTGATGCTTTAATTTGGCTCCAAACAACCAAACTACCCCACGTTTCTTCAACCAGCGCACTGTTACGTGGCCACTTCAAAACATCTTACTGCACTCCAAACTCCACAGCCCTATATAACATGGTGTTTGCATCTACGCCAGCAGAGGGCGATAAAGAGCTTTGGAAAAGTCTGCCGATCATACTGGAGAAACTTTCTGCCCCGAGCTGAGCGTCACAGGCTGATCATCGACTCATCCTGACACAAACCATCTATCACCTGCGTTTATAGGTTTGGGATACATGTATTATAGATGAGTGTGGCAGGAGTGTGTGTGTGTGTGGGGGGGGGGGGGGGGGGGGGGGGGGGGGAGTGGGGGGGAGTAATCTTGATACAATTACAGCTTGCCTTTGCTACCAATGTTAAGAGGTTTAGAGAGAGTGGGGAGTTTGTGAGAGCGAGAAAAAGAGAGGGGGTAGAGAGTGAGTGTGTGTGTGTGTGTGTGTGTGTGTGTGTGTGTGTGTGTGAGAGAGAGAGAGAGAGAGAGAGAGAGAGAGAGAGAGAGAGAGAGAGAGAGAGAGAGAGAGATCTGTCCCTATGTGAAGCAGGAGGAGGTCTGATGGATGGAGGGAGGGAGGGGAGGAGGTCTGTGTGGATAAATGCGCTCTTTCATTTCTAAGTGAGAGAAAATCACTTCACGGAGCGCACACGTCCACATCTACATCGCGACTGAAAAAGCACTCACGGGGGAACCGCTGCGGACCTGCGGACGTAAGAGAAGACAACTGGCGCACCAGGTGACACTGTGGACACCAATTAAAAGACAGAGGGAAGTTCAGCTCAGTGTTTCCACTCACCGGGACAGTCTGAGGGGGATGAGCCGCTGCGTGCTGACCGGTCGGGGGGAGACACACTCGGGAAGGTGCTGCGCCTTATTGACGGTCTGATGTCGGGTTAATGACTCTGACCTTTGGCCTCTTGCTGGACGGGACAGGTGCAGGCGCGTCACATCCACATGTTCGGGGTTCGGAGCGTCTCTTTTGCGCGCTTCCGTTGTGACCCGATGTGATCTCACGGTTGTAAACATCCTTCAAAAGATTTGCCGGATTGCTGTTTGAACTTTATAGGATCAGAACCGCTCAGATCTACACAGCACAGACCATGGTGACCCGGAACAGATATACGTTTTAGTATTGATGTTTACGTCCTGACGGTAAATGGATCAGTCTTGAAGTTTGCGCCGCACGTGGACATGACCGGATTTTGCGCATCTCTGGGGTAAAGGTGTGTGTGTACGTGTGTGTGTGCGTGTGTGCGGACGCTGGCATACTGCATCTCCAGCCGCACTGAGGAAACCACTTAGTAAACAGAGAAATAAATAAGCCAAACTCGAGACTCTTCTTCTTCTACTCAAACTCTCAAATGGAGCTGCTGAAGTACCTGCTGTACCTCCAGTGCCTCTCTCTTCTTAAAGGTAAGAACAACTTCCTTACAGCTTATTTTGATTTAGGAGCTGAGTTTTCCTCTCACATGGAAACAGTTTGTGTGAAACCCCCTGTAGATCTGGTCACGGTCTCCACAGAAGTCAGCTTCTTGACCGTGACTGATGTCTCCTCACTGGCCAGTTGCTCCTGCTGTCCTCCCGCACTGTCTCCCTGCTCGATACGGACATTAACCTCTGCAGCTTTTGCACTAAAACACGCAGAGTTCCTGAGCGATGGTGGCACGAGGTTCCTCCCTGAGTTCCCCTTGCAGCTCTGGCTTGGATGACAGCGAGCCGCCGACCATAGAGACGTTCTAACGTGATTATGCAGAGCGGAAAAGCAGGGACATTAAAACTTCCAGCCTCATTCCGCTTGACAGGCAGATCAAAGGCGCAGGAAGTTCTGCCTGAGTCCACAGAGCTAAAGGTTATTGGTTCAAAGTGTGATGGTTGAGTCAATCTATGGGTGATGTCAGGTGATGTGTCATTCTCACCGGAGGCCTCCTGAGATGTTTGGTCGTCGGGGCCATCACAGGGACTTGCGTGCGTCCTCCACTAAAAAGGTTACTGGTTCATCTCGGCTTACAGCTGACACCTTGTGACCCTAAAGTGGTGGCAGCTGTGTAACACGACCTCACCGGCCTATCGGCCATTTCCATCTCTTAGACTTGATGTCTACTTTCCCCTAATAAGGCGCCTGTGTGCCACGAAGCGTGAACATCAGCTACCCTTCGCCGTGGTAGAGCCGCCTCACACACCTCGTTGAGTCAGTCGGCTTCAGTGGCAGGAAACCAAAGAAAAAGACCATTGTAGTCTACCAAAGTGTGTGTGAGGGCCAACGTGTGTTTGCAGGGCCAAAGTGTGTACGCGGCTGATTAACTGCTGCAGCCGTGAAGCGAATGGAGATCAATAGGCTGTGATAGTACAAGGAAGGAATTATGGAGCACAGGGCATGTTGCACTCATACCTGCCCTGAGACACACACACACACACACACACACACACACACACCGTCTGTGAAGTTAATCTATAGACGGAGACGTTGGCATTTGTGATGCCAAATTTGAGCACACAGACCGGAGAACAATTATCCACGCATGGAGTCGCCAGAAGTGCTTCTCACCCAGAAGCTGAGGAATGAATGAGGAACAAACACACACACACACACACACACACACACACACACACACACACACAGACACACACACACAGACACACACACACACAGACACACACACACACACACACACACACACACACACACACACACACACACACACAGACACACACACAGACACAATAACCCATATAGATGCCAGCATATATTACAGCAATATTGCCTGAGGTTTATGTGACCCTCCATCATCTGTTTGATCCAAGAACATGTAAGTATGTGTGTGTGCGTGTGTTAGCGTGCCTGTGTAAGTGTCACACAGTAACATGTAGGTGAGTGTGTGTGTGTGTGTGTGTGTGTGTGTGTGTGTGTGTGTGTGTGTTAATGGTAATGGATTCAGCAGAGCTTCACTGATGCAGGCAACAGGCATCCTATGTCTGTTACACTCTGTTATGCTTTGCTGAAATGTCGAACACAGGTGTGTGTGTGTGTGTGTGTGTGTGTGTGTGTGTGTGTGTGTATGTGTGTGTATGTATGTCTGCACGCAGAGGGGATTCCTCCTCTTGCATTCCTTCTCTCCTCCTGCCAATCGCTCTGCCCCCCTTTTCTCTGTCCACATTCTGGTTTAGGTCTACAGCCCTCCGAGCGTTCTCCCTCTCATTCATTCTCTATTTGGCTCGTCCTCTTCCTCGCAGAAGCTCTCACACTCTTCCTCCCCCTGCGTTTCCCAGCGTGTTTCGCTGACTTCCACTCTTTTCCTTCCACCCCCGTTTCCCCACGAGAGGATGACAGGGATGAGAACAGAACGAAGGATGGAGATAATGGAGAGACAACCTGTGAGGGGAGGTGAAGGTGGCGCGGCGATAGCGTGCGGGGGCGGAGTTTACGGGAAACATGGTGGGGTTTGATGAAGACGACGGATGCAGACGGTGGAGCAGATATCATCTCTCCTCCCCTCGATGCTCTCTTCCTTCTCTCATTCCTTCTCTTCTTCCATCTTCTCCTTCTTCGGACTTTCTGCTTGAAAATCCACAGAAACTGACGAAAAGTTAACTTCACCCCTATTTACTTTGGAGGTTTATTGATAATACTTATACGTATAATTTCACTCAAGTAAATATACGAATGTTTGTATATTTGCTTGTAATGGACTCACTCATACTTAAGTAAAGAGTTTGTCCTCCTTCCTTACCGCTGGGGAACATTCATGTGTCCGTCCAAACAAAACAGCGCATACATCAGTGTCTCTGGGTATTACTCCTCACATAAAGTGTCCCTAAGCAGTCTTCTCCTGAACACACACACACACACACACACACACACACACACACACACACACACACACACACACACACACACATATGGCGCAGAAGACAGAAGCACAATCGTAACCATACACATACAGCAGTAGTAGCGCCCAGTGCTGATAATGTGGTTTTTTGCGAGAATCTGGACTGAGTTTGGCTTGATAAATGTTTGCTGGCAGTTGTCATAGCGACGGGTGGTCAGACAGGCTGCGGTGCCGTGTCACATATAAACCCCAATGAAAATTGAACCAGAGGAGGGAGGACGCAGAAACCAGGGTACGGCGGTGCGCTTTGTGGGAGTCGACGAGAAGGGAGAGAGGAGTTTGGCTTGTGGTGGAGTTACAGTGTGTGTGTGTGTGTGTGTGTGTGTGTTTAGGGGGGGGGGGGAAAAGATGAGATGAAGGGTTAAAAAAAAAGAAGCAATTTATGGTTTATGAGAGAATGGGTGAAATAGGAGCACGATGAAGCAAATCAGCAGCAGCGGTTATTGTCGGAGGTCTGGCTTGTTGTGGAAAGAGCTGTGGAATGGCAGAGGGAGGCCGACGCCACCACAAGAAAAGAGAACAACTTTACTGCGCCGAGTGTAAGAGAAGTGGTGAGGTGGAGGCGGGAGGGAGGGAGGATAAGATAATAACTTGTTACAAGGAGCCGGCATAGATTGATTTGGATTTCTTTGAGCGGTGGAAAGGAAAGCAGGCGCAGGAATTTACACCTACGGAAGATAAGTGGGCCGAAAATGACAGAATCTGTGTTCTGTTGGGGGTCCAGAGACTGGGACAGAGACAGAGACAGAGACAGAGACAGAGACAGAGAAGAGAGACAAGAGAGCAGGTAGAAGAAGAGAGGTGGATTGAGGGGATATGGAGGAGAAACAGTGTATCCAGTTTCCCTCTAAAAACCGAGTGGAATCCCTCAGTGATTGGCCTGGCTGAGGTAACTGTGTGTGTGTGTGTGTGTGTATTTGTGGGTTGGTATCAGCCTGAATGTGTGTGTGAGGAGCCATAATCACAGCAGCAGCTTTCCCGGCCTCGTCCTCGATCTTTTGCTCCGTCCTCCATAGTTACAGCTGGATGCTAAACGGCACATCGAGTCAGATTCACTTAGGAAGCCGTTTTTAACGAGACACACTGAACTCACCACACAGCAGCCTGGGGTTCAAAGGGCAAATGTGCAGCTTTTTACTTCATACTTCATCTCTTTTCTTCCTTAATCGATACCAACACAGCTAGACAACATCACACACACGTCACATGTCACTCTCGTCTGTTACACTCATAACTGTCCCCCCAAAACAAGGACAGGTAGGAACCAATGATCAACTCTCAGACAAGGGGACATGAAAAAGCAACTTGAAACGTTAGACGTGTAAAAATATGAAATGAATACTTCAAGTGCTATAAACCGTCTTGCTGCCGTCTGTCTCCATCACCTCTCTCTCTCTCTCTCTCTCTCTCTCTCTCTCTCTCTCTGTGTGTGTGGATGAAGGGCAGGCCTGTGTGTCATAACAGGGGGCTCACTATGCTCCATAGTTTTCATAACCCACACCCTTCCCTCCCTCGCTCCCTCTCCTCTCCCTCTCCTCTCCCTCTTTCCCCTCAGACTGAACAGACTTTCTCTTTGGGAGGTTGCCGTTGGTCCCTCTGTTTATCCGTCCTCTCAACGCCCCACCCATCCCTCGTCCACCTCGTCCCCCCAAGGCCGGCAGGGAAAATAATAATAATAATAAAAAAATAATAAACATAATAACTGCAGTGTCCAGCTCGCGTGTTTCGCTTCATTTTGTCGACTTTGGTGATGTTTAAAAATCCACTTAATTGACTTGTGGTGGACTTGGTACTGTAGTGCATTGCTTCTTCTTTAGTGATGTCAATCATGTACATCTTGTAAATCATTTACCTTTGTGTGATTCTGAGTTTTCTGTATTGTGTGTGTATTTTGAGTGTGTTTGTATCGGCTTCAGGACGTTTCTTCTCTCCTCCAGAATTCTGTCAGTGTTTCAACATAGACGTAAAGCATCCGCGCATCTTCACGGGTCCAGAGGACGCTCTGTTTGGCTTCTCTGTCTTACAGCACGAGGCCAATGGAGAAAAGTCGTAAGTGTGTGTGCATGGGTGTGTGTTTGTGTGTAAGAGAGAGAGATCTTACGTATGTGCTGTGATGATCTTTCGATGATACATGACACTGTTCTGATGACTGACTTGTTGTTGTGATGAAGAATGCTGGTCGGTGCCCCCTGGGACGGGCCGCCCAACAACAGGAGAGGAGATGTGTACAAGTGCATTGTGGGAGAGGAGAGGAACTCAAACTGCAGCAAAGTGAATCTAGGTAAGCACCGAAATCATGAAACATCTCTTAATAATGTGTCTTCAAAACAAGTAAGAGTTACAAGTTACTCCTACACTGAACCTGTCTGTCTGACTGGCTGTCTGTCTGTCAGGTGAGATTGCTCTGCAGAACGTAACCAAGAACCTGAGGAACTCTCACTTGGGAATGACGCTCACTCCAGACTCACCAGACGGCTTCCTGGTATGTGATCTCAGCACCGGGAAACCAGCCTCCTTGTTTTCACTATATGGTCATGCGTGTGTGTGTGTGTGTGTGTGAGTGTGAAGGGATGTGGCGAGCCCAGTTTGGGTTAGATACGCCGACTTTGAATGAATCAGCTATATTGTGGTGTGTTTGCTTGACTGTGGAGGTGAGCGGATATGGTTCATGATGCCTATTTTGCTCTCACACACACACACACACACACAGGCGTACGTCTAGCACGTCTAGCACGTCTACAAACTGTACATCTACTTGGTCATGCACACAGAGATCGTTAGTGAGTCACTTGACGTAACCGCTCATTTACACACATCACACACACACATATGCTTATCTTGCTGTGGGTGGCTGTGCCAGTAAGCAACACTGTGTATGTGTGCGTGTTTACAAGTTTGCGTCACAATGATACTGTGAGCGAGTGTGCTTGTGTGTTTTGGTGTCAGCTTCTTAGTGCTGCTCCGGGTGTGGAGACAGTTAGCCACTTGTGTGTGTGTGTGCGTGTGTGCCTGTGCGTGTGTGTGCTTGTGCGTGTGTGTGTGCGTGTTTATCCTAACCCCAGTGGTCAGGTCTATAACAGGATTGGAATGCGTCTCCGGCCCTTTGTTAATGACAGACCTACCAAAAGCCATAGCACCTCTCTCTCTCTCTCTCCCTCTCCCTCTCTCTCTCTCTCTCTCTCATCCCTCTCTCCGTTCCTCTCCTCTGCCCGTCAGTGAGCCTGTGGAGCGACTGGTCCGTAATAACAGGGCAGGCCAAACCAGGATGTTTCTCTTTCTCCCCCCTCCTCCTTCTCCTCCCTTTCACCCCACTTTCTGTCTCCCCCTTTTGTCTCTGCCTCTCTGTCTCTCTCTCTCTCTTTCATCTTTGTTGGGCAGCTCGTCTCTCTCTGCACACTCCCTCTCTGGTATGAAAGCCAAATAAGTGGATCGCTTTGAAGGCACAAGTATTTTTATATGATGCCTCCCCTCCCTCCCTCCCCCCTCCCTCTCCCTCCCTCTCTTACCATCCAGGCACAATCAAATATAAATTGCTTAACTATTCTGGTGGGCTCCAATTCTGCTAAACCACTCATGGCAACAGCGACTGCCAACATGTCAACAATAGTCCACCCGTCCCTCCCCTCCCTCCCTGTCCCCCCCCCCCCCCTCTTTCTCTCTTTCTGTCCCAAAATGTCCAAACCGCACTCTTGTAGTGTTTCCATGACTTCTCCTCCTCTCTCCTCTCTCATGACTTGTTTTCTTTCTCTGTTACCTCTGTGTTTATGGGTCACACAGCCACATGTGTTATGCGCTTCAGCCTCTTTTAACCAAAGAACCAAAACAACCACCTCCAAACCCTCTGACCCCGACGCAGCGGCTCAAATTGAGTGTGGAGACCGCAAGCGCGGGGGGGCTTCACCTGTGAGACGGATGCTTACCTCGTGTGTGTGTGTGTGTGCTTGTGTGTGTGCAGGCGTGCGCCCCTCTGTGGTCGCAGGAATGCGGCACGTCCATGTTCAGCACTGGAATCTGCGCCTCTGTCAGCGACGACCTAGAACCAAGAGAAGCCATAGCACCCACTGCTCAAAGTAACCACATACAAACACACACACACACACACACACACACACACACACACACACGCTAACACTTCAGCGTACTCTGTGGTTGGTGTTATATAATAAGAATGATGTACAGCACCAGGCCTGATTGAAGCTAACCCAGTGTGTGTGTGAATGTGTGTGTCAGGGTGCTCCACATACATGGACATCGTCATCGTTCTGGACGGCTCTAACAGCATCTACCCCTGGTACGAGGTCCAGAACTTCCTCAGCAACATCCTCAGCAAGTTCCACATCAGCTCAGACCAGATGCAGGTAAACAACTCACACACAGAAAGAAACGTCTCCA
The DNA here is from genome assembly GCF_046128005.1 of Genypterus blacodes. Lineage (NCBI taxonomy): Eukaryota > Metazoa > Chordata > Actinopteri > Ophidiiformes > Ophidiidae > Genypterus > Genypterus blacodes. The sequence continues at coordinate 1,502,322 of NW_027466875.1, forward strand.
CTGCCGGCAAATATTATTTATGTTCGCAATGGAAACTTGTGGGTTTGAACTCAGAGTCTCTCCTCCCCTCCACCACCACCCCCCCCATCCCGGACCCCCGTTTAGCTGTTGCCCAGAATGGTGCTGGTTTGAGTTCGCAGTGTGTGTGCAGCAGTTGGAGACATTCCCCCTGAGTGAAAACACACACAGGCTGACACGTATAAAGCACCAAGTTTGGCGAATATGAGGAGAATGAATGACTGTAGTAATGTAACGGGACGGGCTCACTTGAGGTCAGGGAGGAATGGGGGGAGGAGGGGGCGGGGGGGGGGAGAAGGGAACAAGAGGAACGGAGGGACATCAATCTGAGTCCATCAACAAGATGAATGTGAGGGGGGTGGTTTGGGTTTTGGGGGGGTAGCAGGCATTGTGAGGCGAAAAGGAAATACTTCTGGTTTTTGGAGGAATTCTGATATTCCCCCCCCCCCCGAACGCAGTGTTTGCTTAAGGCACAGGACGGGAGAGTTCACCCCCAAACACACACTATCACATGGCTCTATACTTATATCTGCCTGAGCAACCTTGAACTTGTGGCATTGTTGCAATACTTCTGTGTTTCTGTGTGTGTGTGTGTGTGTGTGTGTGTGTGTGTGTGTGTGTGTGTGTGTGTGTGTGTGTGTGTGTGTGCATTCAGGTGGGCGTGCTGCAGTACGGCGAGGTGGCCCTCCACGAGTGGTCACTGAGAGACTACCAGACCACACAGGAGGTGGTGGAGGCCGCCAAGAACATCAGCCGGCAGGAGGGACGAGAGACACGCACGGCATACGCCATCCACATGGCCTGGTACGCCCGGCCATCACTACACACACACACTCATGATTTGGCCGGTTTTCTGGAAACTGTGGGGCGGATAAAGTTTGAAATGTAACATCTTTATGGATTCACTTTAAATATATCATTATGTTGTTTCTAGATGTAATGATGTCTGACTTGTAGATGGTATATTCCAGTCTGATCTCATCAAGCTGCTGTTTGGAATTCTAAGCTTCCTTCCGCAGAGACATTAGAGGCTGCGGCGAAATTTGGGGCAAATTAGAATCTAAAGGAAACATCGGCGAGACAGATTTTCTGGATATTTGTGCCATCCCAAATAAATCCTTTGTTGATTTTGAAGAGATACGGGAGAGGATCCATATCGCTTCCATATCTGGGCCTTAATTACAGAGATATCTGATACCGCCGCTCTCGTCTGACTCGCAGCGAGACGACAAATCAGCACATTTCCCCAAACGTCCGAGTGTTTCCACAAAAAAGATCAAATCAAATCGCCTCTTCTCACTTATTCTTGGCGGCAGAGTCACCCACGTCCGTCGTCACTTTCACAACTCTGCTCCTCAGGAATGTTTGAACTTGTAACCCGAGTCTAAAGAAAAGAGCTCAACAGGTTGAGGGGTCGGAGAAAAATAACCTCTTAAAAGTCTTAAAATATCTTTTCTTCTTAAAATGTAAATTCCTGCTCTATTGAAGTCGCCACCACACCCACAGAGGACGTGTGGCCGTGACTCCCATTATGGGATGTGAGTCTTGGAGAGGTGAACTTCAGAACGTATACACACACACATACACACACACACATACACACACACTCAAACATAATTGGAGAGTTCCTGTTTTCTGGTACATTTAAAGGTGAGGGTTGGAGGAGTTTAGGAGGAGGAACATTTAAAAGTACGATGAAACGCAGCAACTGGAAAATGAAGCCAGTAAAGACGAGTAACTGGGACGTTAAAACATCAGTGACACACACACACACAACACACGGACACCTATCACACACTGTCAGATGCACCAAAATGCTTCAAGACTCTAGAATCAGGGCCGCGAGTCCTTAAGTAATTACTGCTTACTAGGATGAGATGCAAACAACAATTTGACACACACACACACACATATTCACACACACACACACAGGAAGGGATGGGAGAGCCGGTGTGGTTCTGGTATGAAAACAGTGAGATTAGCTGACCTGGACTTTCACCGGCTGCCGACTCGGCACTTTCTGCAGGTGTGGCACGGCCTTACCAAGGAGCTGCTACAGCTGTGCAAACACACACACACACACACACACACACACACACACACACACACACACACACACACACACACGCACGAGTGTTAGAAACAAAGGTCCTGGATTAACTCTCACGCTTTCAGTTCAGTTGAAGGATCTTACAAGATGTTCAGTTCTTGTTTTTAGTTTATGTACTTTTCCCCTCATTAGTGGCTCACACACATGCGCTCAAATATGTACACGCACGCACGCTATACTTGTCCTCCCTGACCCCTGACCCCATGGTTCCCCTGCACGTCTGACCTCAAACCTTCACCCAGATTTAAACTCCACCCTCAGTCTAAACTTAACTTCACCTATAACTCAGCTTCAACACTGGATTGCTTCTAAAGAGGAAGCAGGAAGAAGAAAAGCATTTATTTTATTTGATCTTGTCGTGGGGACTTTTCACACACACACACACACACACACACACACACACACACACACACACACGTTGATCTGGGAGTGACAGGAGTGGACTGACACGTCAAACAGTCTGCTACAATTGGATTAACCACTGATTACACATTACTCCACCCGTCTGAGATGCTCTCTCTCTCTCTCTCTCTCTCTCGCTCTCTCTCTCTCTCTTTCTCTCCCCTCCTCTCACACACACACACACACACACACACACACACACACACACACACACACACACACACACACACACACACACACACACACACACACACACTCACAGGCCGCCACTCTGTGTCATTACCGAGCTACTGTGACTCCATAAAATTTCCCGTAAACACAACCAGGCCTCCCAATTAGCAGCGCTCACTTTCTCTCTCCTCTTTCATCTGCCCTCACCATCCATCCCTCCCCTCTTCTTCTCCCCCTCACCTTCACCTTCATCTCTCTCTATCATCCCCTCTCTTCCACTCTGTCCCTCCCTTCTCTTTGCTGTATTTTCCTGGTCATTCCTCCCCCCGTTCTCTCCGTCTCCTCGTCTCTCCTGTCCTCTCCTCTGCTCCGTTCTACTCTTTCTTCCACATGTTTTCTTTCACACAGTCTCAACACCACATCAGAAAGGATTTGCTCTTCTCATAAACTCTGGGTTCAGTTTGCTGTTTTTTGAACGTTTCTTTCATATCCGCGCTCACATTTCGACCCATTTTCCCCTTTTCACTCCACTTTCTCTCCCTATCTCCTCTTGACCACTTGTTTATCCTCCTCTCCCTCCTCTCTGGCTGTTGTCTCTTTCTTTCCACCATTTCTGGACTCAACCTGCATATTGTGTTTCTTTTCTCACATTCTGCTCTCTTCTACTTCTACCTACTTCTTTGTTCCCCTCTTCTTCTTCATCTTCTTCTCCTCTCCTGTTTTTCTTTCTCTCCTCCTCTGCCCCCTATGTAATTTGCAGACTGCATAGGGGAAACGGTTGTTTTTAACTCCGAGTTTCTTGCGGCTGACCACAATGTTATATTTAGGCCAGGGTTGGAGTTAGGCCTGAAAATGACTGAGTTCACTAGCAGTGACTACACTCTCCAGTTTACTGTGTGTGTGTGTGTGTGTGTGTGTGTGTGTGTGCGCGTGCGTGTGTGTGTCTGAGGCTTACCAATGCTATTCAGTTCTTAAAGCAGGTCCTGCTGAGAACAGGTTTCCCTGCAGACGAACAGGGTGCGGCTGGTTCTGGTGTGTGTGTGTGTGTGTGTCATTTAGGTTTCCTCTCTGGATCGCGGCAAAAGTGGATGAGAATGCACAGATGCGGTGGCCATATATGATGACACATGCATACACTGCGTGCAGTTGGAGTTAATGTGTGTGTGTGTCACGTCCGACTAATAGAGTTGCGGTTTGTCCGTTTGAGATTCGGTCCATTTTTATCTCCGTCAGTCCACACAGACGAACTCACAGCCAAACTCTCTGTGTTTACTAACCGTTCATTTTCTCAGAGCAGCTCTTCAGATTGTATATTATGTTATAGAGGAGGTTTATTTGAGGTGTGAGGAAACCAAGTGCCTCCCTGCTCTCCACCCTCTCCATCACATCCCTCTGCTATAGACACTATTTGATTTCACCGCCTTTATTTATCTCAGCCTGTCCGTCTCTCTCGGCAGCACGGAGGCGTTCAGTCCTGAGCGAGGAGCCAGAGACGGCGCCACCAAGGTGATGATCGTAGTGACGGACGGAGAGTCGCACGACGGGGAGGAGCTACCAGACGCCCTGCTAGAGTGCGAGAACAGGAACATCACCAGATACGCCATCGCTGTGAGTACATCTGCCACAAACACCACAACATGTACGCTGCCCACATGTGCTATCAGTGTGGTGTGTGTGTGTGTGTGTGTGTGTGTGTGCAGCATCGCTCACATTCCTCACACATTGTGAGAAAGTGGAATGGTAATCATACATCACCAAGCAACCAGAAATAACACCAGCAAATCACCTAATGAACCCCTTAGGACGACTAAAATAACCCAGTCCAGACAAAAACGCTTCCTTTTCAGCCCCGCCCGACCCCCGAGACACACACACACACACACACACACACACACACACACACTGGCTGGTGTCATACGGGACAGACAGTCTGGTTGACTGGTTGTTGACTCCTCCCTTCACCTCAAGAGGAGCAAAGGAACCTTCAGCCTCCACTGGAACCACAATGGAGCCAAAATGGAGGAGTGGCCGCAAAGACATACAGTAAATGACGGTTTTCACTCAGGGGCATAGCAGTGTTGTAACACTTTAGAAGTGAATCAGAATAGGGGAGGCAGTAGCTCAGTGAGTAGAGCTTCCGCCTGGGAACCGGAGGGTTGCCGGTTTGGGCCCCTGCCCCCTGAGCAGGGCACCGGACCCTCAATCGTAGGGTGGTAATGTAATGTAATGTGGGTCGCTTTGGATAAAAGCGTCTGCCAAATGATCGTAATGTAATGAATAGGAGAGAATTAAGGTTTTTGGACGCTCTCATACTGTCTCAACAAAGATAAACGTGTGTAGGAGAGTGAATTGTGTCAGGAGGACATTTTACTCTCTGCTCTTGGTTCTGCGTCCCTCCCAATAGAAACAGGAAGTGACTACAGAAACCACACATAAATGGCTAAAGGTTTGCGAGCTGCAAAGTGTTAAAACGTGTTGTTCTCGCCGTGTCATTGCGGGGGGATTTAATAAGCAGTCTGACTGTTTGACATGAGCAAAAACATAACAACAGAAGGTTAATTTGAGAAGAGGAATAGAGGCAGAAAGCAAAGGTCTGGGTGGAGGAGAAACGTAAGAAACCGCAAAGAGGGAAACAAACAAAAACAGATATAGAAAACGAGAGACTCAGGCCAGGTTATGCGGCTATTTTTTCATGTTGCTGCCTGTGTGTGTGTGTGTGTGTGTGTGTGTGTGTGTGTGTGTGTGTGTGTGTGTTTGAGTGTGTGTGTGTAGTGAAAATGGCTCACAGGGGAGGAATGAGACTGAACCTGAGTTGTGCGGTGGCCACAGACTGTGTTTTATACATCAGGCCGGGGTCAGAGGTCGGACTGCGCTGGATGGAAACGTGCGTGTGTGTTTGTGTGCTTTAAGTTACATACACACATATTATAGTTGTGAAGTGTCTCTCCGTGTCGCTGCAATCTGGGAATGTGCTTCATATTTTCATTCCATAACAAGATTTATCCTCCATTTCTCTCCTGTTCGTGACTTTTCTATGAAAGCCAACAACGTTCTGGCTCAGCAGCTGGAATTTCCCTCTGTGAGATGTTAACGTACACATTCATACGTGGGCTCTCTTCACGTTACACGCTGCCTCCCCCCCCTCTCTCCCTCCGTCCGCTGCCCTTTTAAAAACAGAGGATTTCCTTAGTTTGCTTGGCAGCCGGAGTCACACGGGGAGATTTCTGGGGTTTGGTTTCTCTTATGGAATTCACTCGTTGGTCCTGCGGGCGTTTAGGCGTTTAGCTGCAGCCTCAGTTTATCTCCTGCATCAGTCAAAATCTACTCACCTCTGCGCTCGGTCTGCGCTCCTCGTTTGCAAATCTCTGGTGGTCGCCGTTCACTCAATTTGCTGCCTTCAGGTTTGTCGCTTAATTGCTCCTGAATCACATGACGGGGGTGGCGGCGGTGCAGCTGTGTGTGTTTGTTTTTCATTTTACAGTGTTACATCCTGCTGTTCCAGGTTGTTTGCGGGTTTGTCTGAGGACACACGCCCACTCTTACTCAAGCATCTTCTCCCTTCAGCTCCCATCCCTCAGAGCACACACATACACACACACACACACACACACACACACACACACACACACACACACACACACATACATTTTATGCTCCCTCAGGAACATGGTAAAGTCATTTCAATACGAGCCAAGTCACTGTTTATGCTCTGTGCTTTTTCACGTCCGACTCCTTCCTCTTCCTCCAATCTAATATCTGGTTATTCATTTACCTTATTTCCTCTAATGTGTGTGTGTGTGTGTGTGTGTGTGTCACAGGTACTGGGTCATTATATCCGCCGACAGCAGGATCCAGAAACATTCATTAGTGAGATCAAGTATATTGCCAGTGACCCTGATGACAAATTCTTTTTCAACGTGACGGATGAAGCTGCTCTAAATGACATCGTGGACGCGCTGGGAGACCGAATCTTCACACTCGAAGGTGGGAAATTGGGATGTGCACAAAGTATTTCTAATTCAAACTGTTATTATGGGTTAAAAACATCACCTTTACACAGTGAAACTACAAAACTGAAACTTGGAATCCAGTGTTAAGTAGTTAACAGCTTTATGTCGTCATGTTTACACCTTCTCTCCTCTTAAAATGTGGAAATATTCATTTTTTCAAACATACACATGTGGAAGAACAAAAAATAACTGTGTGGAGGTAGTAATAGAGGACAAAGTAGGGAGGAAGAGAAGGAAGGGGAGCTCTGAAGGAGGTGAATAGGGTGAGAGGATAGTGTTCATGTAACAAAAACATAAACTGCAGCTCTGCAGAGAAAACAAGAGAAGGAAAAGGAGACGTGAGGGAGGGTGCAGCTTTAAGGGAACACAAGAGGTGGGCGAATGAAAAATTATGCCACCTTAAATGTTTCGGGAATTGAGGGGAAGTGTGTGGAGGAAAGGAAAGGGCGAGGCAGGTCTACCACCCGGCGTCTACGGGGAGAGCCAGGGTGCTAGACGATGCCATCGAGATCAGATCCTGAGAGGCGAAGGAAGGAAGGGAGGAGACACGTGAGGATGGAGAGTGATGACTTGTGTCCCCCCCCCTCCCACAGGCACGCTGGGCTACAACGAGAGCTCGTTCCACATGGAGATGTCTCAGATCGGCTTCTCCACACACACACTGGATGTGAGTGAGTCCAGTCTGTACCATCATGCATCTACACGTGAAGTGTGTGTGTGTGTGTTTTTGACCATTCCTCATCTCTGACCCCCCCCTCATGCGTTCTTCAGGATGGGATTCTGTTCGGGATGGTGGGTGCGTATGACTGGGATGGCGGCGTGTTGAAAGAAGGGGTCAACGGCCGCATCATGCCACCCAGAGAGGCGTTTGAGACGGAGTTCCCCCTGGAGCTCAAAAACCACGCTGCATATCTGGGTATCAGCACACTGTTCACACTGTTCACACTGTTCACACTGTTCACACTGTTCACTCATCAAATATGAAGATCTGCAGGACGATTTTCACTCTTGAGTCAAATGAAAACACAAATTCTTTAACTCACTTGTGTGTGTGTGTGCAGGTTACACAGTCTCGTCTGTGATGGTTGGTGACTGGAGGAGGCTATATGTAGCTGGAGCTCCGCGCTTCAAACACAAAGGCAAAGTGATCCTGTTTGAACTAAGCAACGAAGGTGACGTCAACATCGTGCAGGCCCTCAATGGAGAACAGGTAACAGGCTCTCTCTCCTCGCTTCCTAATGTCACTTTGTCTTGATTTGTCTGAGCTGGGCTCCACTTTGTCAGAGATTTAAGCAAGGACTCCCCCTGCTGGATGTGGACTGAAAGAGCATGTTTCCCTCTGTAGATTGGCTCGTACTACGGCAGCGAGGTGTGCGAGCTGGATATCGACCAGGACGGCATCACTGACGTCCTTCTGGTCGCGGCTCCGATGTACCTCGGCTCAGGCAACAAGGAGGCCGGCAGAGTTTACATCTACACCCTCAGCGGGGTGAGGAAACGTTCAACGCAATCAAAAGAGAATCTTATATAAATATACAGTGTCTCTAACCTGGTCACCTCACCAATCATCCATCTGCCCTCCATCTCCTTTTCTGGCAGGAGGAGGTGTTTGTGTCTAATGGCACTCTGAAGGCAGAGGACAGATCTCAGGATGCCAGGTTTGGTTATGCAATGGCAGCTGCTCCGGACCTCAACCACGACGGCTACACTGACCTGCTGGTGGGAGCCCCTTTAGAGGACGAACACCGGGGGGCCATTTACATCTACCACGGAGAAAACATTTACGTTATCCACAATTACAAACAGGTTCTTATCATTTACCTGCACTTGTCTACAGGCTCAGCTCTGCCTCTCAGGATTGATTCAAGCTTAGCTTTTGTGTTTGTCTCTGCGCAGCGTATTCCAGCCTCGTCCATTTCACCCTCCCTGAAGTATTTTGGCCGCAGTGTGAGCGCTCGGCTGGACTTGGATGGAGACGGCCTGATAGACCTGGCAGTCGGAGCGCAGGGCAACGCTGTGCTGCTCAGGTGGGTACAAGGGAGAGCGAGTAAAGTCAGTTCTAGCACAGATTGTGGGTTGTTCCATTTGGGGCCATCTTAGGTGTCTATAAATGAAAACACTAACTGTCTGTTCTTCCTGCCTTTAGCTCTCGCAGCATAGTCCAGATCAATGTGAGTCTGTCCTTCCAACCTCACTCCATCAACGTCATCCAGAAGACCTGCCAGAGAGGAGGCAGGGACTCTGCCTGCCTCAATGCCACCGCCTGCTACACCGCCATCTCCCGCTCCCCTGGACCAAACAGCAACAACTTTGGTATACCCTATGATAAACCCTCCAAATCAACAGGCTTACTGTCCTTTAACCAGAACTACAAGCGGGCCACAGATTTCTCCTCACTCGTCCTCTGTCCCCATTACCAGAACTGGGGGTGTCGGCCATGCTGGATGACAGGAAGTTGTCAGCGCGGGCCCTGTTTGATGACAGCTCGCACAGACAGACCCAGCTGGCGGTGCGGGTCAGCACAGGACAGACGCTCTGCTACCAAATGCCCTTCCATGTCTATGTGAGTGTCGTCACACACCTTCCCTCCTCGAACACCAACAAAACACACAACTCCCCCTCCGGCAGAACACACACACATGCATCACCGACACTTGTCTCTGTCTTTGATAGGACACGGCAGACTACATCCGTCCCATTAGCTTCTCGCTACGGTTTAAGATTAACGACACAGAGAGCGGCCCGGTGTTGGATGAAGGCTGGCCGACCACCATCAAGAAATATGTGAGTACATCTCAATTCAACATCGACTAATAGCATTACAACCTACGCCATCACTCAAACATGTCCTCCCTGCAGATCCCGTTCTTCAAGGACTGCGGTGAAGATGACGTGTGCACAACAGACCTGGTGCTTCAGGCTCATATGGACATCTCTGGTACAAGGTATAGATTTAGTACAACATCACATATCTGTGTCCTTTCAACAGCAGATATGCGTACGTAACGGATCAGTGAGGGTTTCATTGTGTGTCCTCCACAGACAGAAACCATACGTGATCCGCAGTCCTCGTAGGCGTCTGTCAGTGGAGGTGCAGCTGGAGAACAGACTGGAGAACGCCTACAACACCAGCCTGACGCTGCACTACTCACGCAACCTGCACTTCTCCAGTCTCAGCATCCGGGTGAGCAACAATCGCACGTTATACACAGACTACACCTGTGCTCACCACAGCGCTCAGGTTGAGATTTGATTTAATTTACATGTCCAGACACGAGGACAACAGGTTTATGTTAAGCACAATGATGTACTGTATTAGGTGTTGTCCACATATGAGGACACAGGGTCTCAGTTTCATGTTTTACACAAATTACATATCAATAGAGATGATTTCTGTATCTCTCCTTCACTATTTCATTGTAGGAGGATGCCCACTTTAAGATTGAGTGTACAGCACTTGGGTCTAACAGCCACTCGTGTAACGTCAGCTACCCAGTGTTCCGCTCACAGTCTAAGGTACGGCCACAGCAACAAAACAGCCTCGTCATTCCCGCCGACTCAGACCCACTCGTGCGTCTGCAGCGCCTCTCAGCAGTGTGTTTCTCCTTTGCACGCAGGTGAACTTTATGTTGGAGTTTGAATTCAGCTGCACGTCTCTGCACAGTCGAGTCCAGATGAAGCTCAACGCTGCCAGGTATCTCACAGTTACAACGATCACCCATCAGACAAAACAAACTGCTTCTTTGTGCGTTTCTTACTGCCTGGGTCTCTTATAGTGACAGTGTGGAGAGAGACGCCACTTTAGGAGACAACAGTGTCCAGCTGCAGACGTTTGTCCAGTATGAGCCTGACCTGTTTGTGAGCAGGTACGTGTGTGTGTGCCTCATACACATCGGTCATCACAAGGAGAGTTTCTCTGTGGGGATATTTTGTGCTGAGTGTTTTCCCTTGTTACCTGTGCAGCGACTCTAACCTGAACCGCTACGAGGTCCATCCCACTCGCACAGTATCAGAGGGAATTGGACCTGAATTCTACACACATTTCAAGGTAACACTCGTTTCAGACTCCTTGCCTTTTTCGCCAGATTAGAAATTCATATTAGAAATGATTCACTGCTCAGTGCATCTATGAGAAGAGACACTGAGGGAATTGTTGTGGTGTGTTTGTAGCTGCAGAACCTTGGCTGTTACTCTGTGAGTAATCTGGAGCTGAGGCTGAATCTGCCCTCTGTGGCTGCAGGAGAGCGAGTCTTCATGACCGTCACTGAGGTCTTCTCATACAATGTGAGTAACGTGTCTGGTTTGTTCGTTTTTCGTCTTTGAAGTCGTGCATAACATATTCAAATCTCTCCAATAGGCCACGGGGGTGAACTGCACGGTGCTGAGCGATCTGACCCAGCTGAAGAGCAGACAGAGAGACGTACGCCCGCTCCACCCCGAAGACATGATGCAGAATGACATCCTGGTGAGGCCTTGGCCATACAGCAGCCAGAGATGATCAACATCTAGCATCTTTAGACTCATGTGCTGTGTTCTTGTGTGTTCACGTGTAGAACTGTAGCAGGTCGTGGTGCACAGAAGTGGTGTGTGAAGTCCAGCAGCTTCTACGAGGGGAGGCAGCACTCATCCGTGTCAGCCGGAGAGTCCACGATGACTTTTTCAGAAAGGTGAGTCACACGTCGGTGCACAGATGCTCTTTCTCTGCCTCATAAAGCAGCTGGCCAGTCAACACCACCTTGTCTCTTTCTGCAGGCAAAGTATAAATCAGCAAGGATTATAGGAGCCTATTGCCTGGCAGCTCAGGAGACTAATCTCATCACTTTAGGCACAGGCACAGTGTGGAGGGAGGTAAGGGCACAGACGGATCACGAGTGGATGAACAGGATTAACATTTATTGTTGCTGTCTGACCTCTTCCTTCATTTCCTTTCATCTCCACAACCCAGACTGTTCTGGAGGTGCTGAAGGGTCGAGCTATTCCCATCTCACTCTGGATTCTGATCGGTAGCATCATCGGAGGTCTGCTGCTGCTTGCCCTCATCATCTTCATTCTGTGGAAGGTATCTTCATGTTTTAGTTGACGTAAAGCTTCCAATTCACTTTGGTAAACAGGGTCTAAATCCTCATTGTCGACTCTCCTCAGCTGGGCTTCTTCACACGCAAACAGAGAGGCGAGGATGAGAACCATGAGGACTGAGCCCTATGTTTGTTACTATGACAACAGTCAATAGCCACGATGGCTACCAGATGAGCAGAGTCCACCTCACATCGGGCAAACCTGCTGAGGCACTGGCACAGAGAGAATGCTGGGATTGGACTCAGAGCAGCCGGGGACCTGGAGGACCAAAGAGAGCCTCGTGGAGCTCCAACACAAATGCACTACCCACTATTTCTAGGGTCAGGAGCACTTATGTAAATAAACATTTTTAGGAAAAACAATCAGTGTATTAAACCACATTTCTTCTATTTAATATGCAGACTTTCAACGCAGGTTTACAGGTTTTACATTTCAGTTACTTTGTCATATGTCTGTACTACAGTTTGTTTGTTCTCTGTTGATATTAAACTGTTCAACCAAAACATTGTGTTCCATGTATTCATTGCTGATATTTGACATAAAAAAACAACAAAAGTAGATTTCATTTACATTTTTTTAATTCCATTCTGAATTTAAACATTATTTATAAAACAGTCTAATATGGTGACATTCATAAACGAAAATACAGGCGTGAGAGCCATGAGTGTGTGTGCGTGTGTGGGAGCACTTCATGCAGATACTGCTGACTCATCACTGGGAGGCCGCAGTGGAATTGACATACGATTCCAGAAGAAAGATGGTTTCATCCACCTGATTCTCTGCTGAATCCAACCTGGGGGCAAAGAGACGAAGCGGAGGCTGTGAGAGGAGGAAAAAACACCGCCGCCTGTGAAAAACACACTTATTTTGTGTTCCTACTTGTTGATATGCAGCCTTAAGGACTCCAGCTGTTGTTTTTCAGGAGCAGTGATCATCTCCTCCACCTCTGTCAGCTGTTCCGGCTCTGCCCCGCTGGCCTGCAGAGACGCCAGGATGGCCTCAATCCTCTGGGACTTCTCCAGCAGACGCCTGTTGGTCAAACACAAAAAACAAACCTGTGTAAAGCTGTCACCATGGAAACCAGAGCAAGAACAAACTCATTTGTTGAAATCTGGCTCGCAAGGTGATGGATGGACTCACTTGCTTTCTTTGCTCTCAAACAAACGTCTGTCTATGAGGTTGGCCACTGTCTGTGTTCACACACACACACACACACACACACACACACACACACACACACACACACACACACACACACACACACACACACACACACACACACACACACACACACACACACACACACACACACACACACACACACACACACACACACACACACACACACACACACGAGGAAGACAGATCAGTCGAGCAAGCAGGGACAACAACAGGTACAGTATGATTAAACTGGCTACAACTCTGAGGCGTATGTTCTGCTTTTTACCTTGTAGCAGTTCTGAAGCAGCATTCTTGCAGTTGGGAGCTGGTTGACGGTGTAAAGATAGAAAGTCCGTGAGGGAGCGTAGTCAGGAGTCTTGGGGATTTCCTGAAGTGAACAAATATGACAGAAATATGAGTATGTAAGAGTAAAAACTAGGGCTGCAGATGATTTAAAAACAGTGCTAATAAGGAGAATTGAATGCCAAGAGAGGACAGATCAAAGCATGTTTGTGTGTGAAGCACATGCCTGTAGCTGGACCAGGTTCTGTGAGAGCAGTGTGTACAGCATGTCTTTAGCCTCCTTGGCTGGGATCATGGCGAAGTCCTCCACCTGCTTCTGCTCCAGGTGGCGCTTCCGAAGTAACAGCCGGAAGATTCGCGCTGACCGGGAGCCAAATCTGACGATAATAATGACATAAATGACTGAACAAAATCAATGACAGGCTGCTCACATGTTCACACACAGGCGGACATTCACGTGTTTACCTCTCCTGTACTGCGGACTCCAGCGTGGCTCGTGCCAGATTGGCCAGCGCTCGGTGCAAATCTGAGAGACGAGTCAAGAAAAGCCTTCGTGCATGTTACAAACCACAAACCTGAAAAGCCAAATCACGATTCTCACGACCCCGCAACACAAAAAGGATACTGACGACGTACATCCCTCCTCCACTCTCTCCTGCCTTCCCAACAAACTCCATCTGAGAAAAGAAGAGGACACAAACACATAAAAGAAGTCGTCTCACAGGGGGAACATGAAAACCAGCACATGTAGAGCCACGTGTGCAGGGTCTGACCGGGTCATCCACCAGCAGAGTGAGGTACTGGTCTAAGATGGGTCGGCTGATGTTGTAGTTGGCTGGCAGGGACCTGAAGACCTCATTGGCTGATAGGGGCTTAGTGCAGGTGGCTGAGGACGCAGTGGTCACCTCACTCATCCTCAACATGGTCCTCACTATCTCACTGCTGGTCTGGGTTGGAAAGAGAGGCGGATTTAAAAAGTAACGGCATCAAATTAATAAGAAATTCACATACCAACACACTGAGTTGATTCTACTGAAATAATGAGCAAACAACTGAATTGTACCTTTAAAAAATGTGACAATATATTTTACAAACCTGATCCATTTTGTTGGCTACAGCACTGATGATGGCCTGGTCTCTGAAATGGAGGTGGAATCTTTCAAAGTTCACCTGCCAGTTAATCCCCTCATCGCCGTGTGTCTAAACAAACGAAGAGAGAGAGAGAGAGTGTGTGTGTGTGTGAGGGAGAGAGAGAGAGCGATGGCAGCTCATAAGGCATAATGCAATAAGGCAAAATGTGTGTAACCACCTGGGTGTCTAGTTTTGGCTTCTTTGCATTTCTTTGGTCCTCTCCATCTTCACTGGAGAGGCGGCGCTTTCCCCGGCCGATCAGTGTGACGTGAGGTACCTTGTAGCAGTCGGGGAAGCTCTCTGGTGTGGACACGCTAGAGGAGGCGGCAGGAGTAGCAGGTGTAGTTGGGGCAAGTGGATTGGCCGCAGTATCACTGGCTTTAGTTGGCTTTGCCATTGGAGGGCAGCGCTGAAGAAAATGGGTCTCTACTAGTTTGGAGAATGTGGAGGTGACTTCGTTATACTCCATGCTGCATCCCTCTAGAACACCAGACAAAGGGAAGACTGTTGTTGTGAAAACAGCTTCACAAACAACTGTCATCATGCAGGATAGACGCTACATTCATGTTTTTGTGGTCTTTGGTTGGTAAAGACACAGAGATACTGACCCTCCATGTTTTGTGTGAGGCGGTCGGCCACTGTCTTAACAGTGCTGCTCATGGTCATGTGACCCCTCTGTAGTAACTCCTCTATGATCAGCTCTCCCGTGTCACCGTACAGAGTTTTGGCTGTGTAGATGTATCGGGGGTAGCGCAGGATTCTCAGAATGCGCTCGCAGCTGGTCTGATACTCTGTGGGGCTCCCCGGGCCTCGGCGGCCTGTGCTGAACACACAGGCTCCATGATGCACCAGCACACACAGAGACTTCTTTACCTGGACAGAGGTGCAGAGGGGTCAGAGACCATAATGAGCAGTAACATGAAACGTTAAGATAATATAATGTTTCCATGGTGTAGCAGTAAAGGAGCTACAGACGCAGAAAGAGACTGTATAGCAAGCAGAGGATTTGTACCAGGTCCAGTGGGATGCCAGCCTCATGAATGATGACTCGAAGATTCTGTGCTCCACTTTTGAGCAATTGTGTTCCCACTTTCTCCACCACATCTCCAAAGTGCTCCCGTAGTAGAAGGCCACACAGACGAACTTCCTGAGCCGTCATCTGGGCAAACACGCAGGAAAACACAAAGGGTTCGAGGTGTTACACAAAGCCGCAACACAGTCAAAGGTTTGTGAACCTGTTATTAATGCCACGAGTGCTCAATACGGTAAAAGAAGAAACTATCAGAACAAACAAGTATAAACATGGAGGTTCAGATCATAACAATGCTTTTGTACTTCAATGCAAATCCATATATTCCCTATTTCTATACCTCAGTTCAATTTGTTGTTTTAGCACTTAGACTAAGAAGCAAAACTCCAAACCTAATGAGCTGCCACAGGTGCTTATGAAATTGTGTCATAAGTGTCACCGGTGGTGCTTGTAGCGCTCCCTATGGTATTCCAGATGACCCTTTCGAAAATCACAACCGATGAAATCTATGGAAAATCCCAAACGTGTCCCGTGTTTACACTATGTGAGCACTGTAGATGGCCGTCACTGGCCTTTTGCATCCAAACCGTAACTTCTCGTTTTCGGTAAATAACACACACCCGCATGAGGGTTTTCCTGTAAGTTAAGGGGTACCTGCATGTTTTGGTTTGCACTAAGACTGACCATGGTTGAAAAAAAGACTGCTGCGTGACAAGCAGATAGAACAGTTATAACATCATGTCTCATCCATACACTTACATCAGCAGCATAATTACAGAACATACCGCCAGGAAGCGAACTGCACTCATACTATAGCTATTTATTAATACTGAACAGATGCCTCACAGAGTTATTAACGGTTAGCTTTCCCGAATACACATTCCGTTGTTTGATACGTTCGTTATTTATTTATAACTACTACCTTTCAGGAACGGCCGGTTGAAGCTGTTGTTCGGGAGTCCACTCTTGCTGTCGCTGCGTTCACGCACCACGCATGCGGCTACTCTTTGACAACACAAACTACTTCCGTCATACGCCTTCTCACGCTCGGATTTGCCCGAGCAGAGCCGCGGTGCATGCTGGGCAGGAGGCGGACAGCTGTCTTCAGTTTTTTTGCTGGACGGCACAACGCTAGTGTTTGTGCTAGTCTGGGGAAGATGGCGGAGGCTGCGGCTGTACCCCCGCATCGGTTTTTCTGTCACTGTTGTAAGGGAGAAGTAAACCCCAAACTCCCGGTAAGGCTAACGTCTTGTCTTTCCGTGTTTACTAGAGTTCTGCCTTTTATCGGGTGTAGCTGACAAGGCAACCGGAGTGTGAAACAGTCTGCCACGGCTAGCTGGTGAAGCCTGGTTAGCCAGTTAGCAGTTAGCATCGTTTGTTGTTGTTACTCTTTAATAAACTCGTGACAATCGCTAATGTGATGTGTGAGGAAAACAACCCCTTAAGACAAGAGAAGGGGAAATCTTCTAAGCGCATATTTTGGAGACAGTTTTATTATGTGATCATACTTTAACCCGAGCTTTGACCGAGCATGTTATCATTCGAAACACACACACACACACACACACACACACACACACACACACACACACACACACACACACACACACACACACACACACACACACACACACACACACATACATTAAGGAGGAAGGTCCGTGTTTTCTGCCGTTTCTTTAACGTTGCAAACCGCAGCAGCATTAGTTTCCATACCATGTTCATTTTCAGTTGTTGTTTAAAGTGTAAACACACTCTTGGCCTACTGTGGTGGGGATTTTGGTTTCGTAGCTGTCACGCCATTCTGGTTTTACTTTCCTTTTTTAAAAGTCAGACTAACATCATCTCCAAACCTGGACATGATCTTGATGATTCATTACACATGCAAGTTTCTGGACTGTAGTCGCTTTTACACTCCGGATAGTTTGCAAGTATTTCTGAATGTTGTTGTGTTGGCAGTCATTGTGTCGGTATGCTGTATCTTGTAGTCGCCCAATCACAGACTGATACAATAATGCAACAACCGACACCATTTATTTTAGATCCATATCCAGGCTAGAACTACAGGTTAGTGTTCAGCAGTACTTTGAAGCAGCATTTAAACTGTGAGTGTAGGTCAAGTGAATATAGATAGATAGATAGATAGGATACAATACATGCCTATCTATCTATCTATCTATCTATCTATCTATCTATCTATCTATCTATATCTATCTATCTATCTATCTATCTATCTATCTATCTATCTATCCAACATGGCCTGCTTGCCTCAGCCTCGCTCAGCCCTGAGACATGTCGTCACTCTCTCAGTGCAACATCCCAATTCCTGTTTCATATCCCAAGGAGCATGGCTACACTCGGTCTGAGCCAAATACAGCGTCTCTGAGTCACGTCTCCATTTAAATGTCAAGAGAAGATGCATGTTCCATGACCTCATAACACACAACTCTGTCAACTGTCACATCAGCTCATTTTGACAGCTTGCAGCATGCTTACTCAACCAGCTCTGACCTAACAACCTAGTTTTAGGTTATATTTACTCTAAGCAACAACACAAATCCTAATAGTCGAGTATTAGTTGTTTATTCTCCATAGAAATACATAAATGTCCTCATTCTAAAGCTGCTATGTCTGAAAGCAGTCATGTAGGGGTGTGGTTGGCGGACCTGATCTACCTCTTGGTTCGCATTCATGAGAGATGTGCATGTCACACCACAACACACACCGCTCGTTTTTCGCCAGGATCAAAATCATTCTCATTTAGTCCTTACAAGTCAGCGTATTGTCTTTCAGAATGATAAATGTTTCCACCCGGCTCTAGTTGGTTATTAGTGTGTGAGTTCTAAACCTTTAGCTCTTTTTTTGTCTCGTCCCTTCCCAGGAGTACATCTGTCCGAGGTGTGATTCCGGGTTCATAGAGGAAGTAACAGAAGACTCCAGGTACGATCTTTAGTCTTGGTGTCTCCCTTACTAACAAGCCTAAACTGGAGGTGTCCAGTTTAGGCTTGTTAGTACTGGGCTGGAAAAGAAGCAGCACATGAATTGACCTGCGTGTTTGTGGCTGCACCAGCTTGTAGCTTCACCGTGCCTGTGGGGTTTTTGGTTCCACGCTCAAACTAACCCCTGAACGTGTGCTGGAGGTCCGGCGGATGTTTCTAATAATGTGTCTTTTGTCCCCTTGTGTGCTGTTTCCCTCAGTCTCCTAGAGGGCGGCGCTAACGGGATAGATGACACAGCCACACAGTTTGCAGAGGTATGAGCGTGTGTGTGCGTGTGTGAGGGATTTGTGGGCCAGCGGGTGGAGTTGAGGTCAATTGTTGTCTGTGCTTTGCTTAATGAAGAGTGTTTTCTTTCCTTTTCCCTACCTCTCCTCTCACCTCCTCTCCTCTCTCTAATTTGTATGCTTCCTGTCTCTTTCCTCTCACACACTTCTGGTTTCGCTCTCTAACTTTGCCGTTTCGCTTCCACTCTCCGCGCCGTCCCCTTCCGATCCGTCACCCGTCTCTCCCTCTGTCCCGCCCTGTCTCTCCTGTAGCTATGGCACCTGCTCTTTCTGGACCGGCCATTTACAACAGAGGGCAGCACTAACGGGATAGACGACACAGCCACACAGTTTGCAGAGGTACGAGTGGTGCAGAGGGATTACGGGGGACAGTGGGCGGGTTTGAGGGCAGTTGTCTGTGTTTTGATTAACTGAGTCTTCTTTTGTTCTCCCCTGCCCACATCTCCACATAACCTTTGCTTGACCCCCCCCTGTCCTTCATGTCCCTGTTGCACGATTGCTTTCTCTAATCACTCACTGACTTTTGTTTTACTTTGTAACTTTGCACCGCTCTTTGCTTACTTATCTTTTCCTCCACTTTAAAATCGTTTCCTCGTCAATCCTCTACTTGTCGCCCCCCTCCCCCCCCCCCCTTGCTGCCCTCTCTGCCCTTTAGCTATGGGACCGGCTCCCCATCGACCGGCCGTTTACGACAGACGACGACCACCCCGACTCAGAGCCGCGGCTCTCAGGGAGGGGCTTGGGGGGCCTCAGTGGCCTGGGGGGGTTGGGAGGGGGACCGATCGGGGGTTCGGTCCCGGCTGGCCTGGGGGGGCCGATGGGTGGTCTGCTAGGAGCCGGAGAACACTGGGGTCCGGGGCGTCCTCCCCGCCTGCACAGCCAGAGGAGATACCGCTCCAGAGGCAGCAGCAGGCCGGACCGCTCGCCTGCGGTGGAAGGGTGAGGATCTGCCCACTCCTCCATATTCCTCACCTTCCTCACAGCTCCTCTTCTGCCGGGCATACTCCCACTTACAATCATGACAGCACTATTTTGGCTCTTACTGTCCTTATTTTTGATGACACTGACTGCTGTAAATTCTTTTCCGCCTTTGCGCCTCTCTCTCTCTCTCTCTCTCTCTGCCTCTCTCTGCCTCTCTCTGCCTCTCTCTCTCTGCCTCTCTCTGCCTCTCCTCTCAGGATTGTACAACAGTTTCTGGCTGGCCTATTTGCTAACTCTGGAGTCCCTGGCTCCCCTCCCCTCTCATGGTGAGTCGGCGTCACAGCAGTTAAAGCCAATGGGAAAATGTAAAATGTTTGATGATGAGTTTTTAACTCCTGGTGTGTCGTCCAGGACAGGGATGCTGCACTCTAACCCAGGGGATTATGCGTGGGGGCAGGGAGGCTTAGATGCTGTGATAACGCAGGTAACACTACAACTGAACTGAACATAACACCAACTTTGCCCTCCTCGTGTTTAATTTCTTTTCCATTTACAAGCGGCTGTGTGTGTGTGTGTGTGTGTGTGTGTGGGGGTAGTTATTAGGTCAGTTGGAGAACACAGGACCTCCTCCAGCAGAGAAAGAGAAGATCTCTTCTCTCCCAACTGTCACCATCTCTCAGGAACAAGCAGGTCAGATCTACTTCTCTCGATTTGCTTGGCTTTGTTTTATCTTCTAACCAACTAAGTCCAACTAACAGGCACTTTGCTCTGGGCCGTGACTTTTTGAGATCCACCGTAAATTATTGGGCCAAATAAAGATCTGTGCAGCTCCGGTGGCTTTCTCAGGCCTCAATCCAACAGCTTTGTCTTGGAGTCGGATCATAATGTTGATAATAATGATCTGGTGATTGTCTAGCTATCAGGTTAAAGCACATTGTCTCCTCTCTCCTCTGTAGATTGCAGTATGGAATGTCCAGTGTGCAAAGAAGACTTTACAGTGGGCGAGCCTGTCAGACAGCTACCCTGTAACCACTTATTTCATTCAGACTGTATAGTGCCGTGGTTGGAAATGGTGAGTCACGACGAGGAAGCCAACACTTCACAGATTAAATCAAAGGATAAACAATCCTCCTAATAGTGTTAAGACAGAAAGAAGCTCCAGTGCATGCTTTGGCTCTTCTGGTATCCAGAGAAAAAAAGTTGCCTCTCAGCTAACGCTTCCTCTGTTTCCTCTCACCGCACAGCATGACACGTGTCCAGTGTGTAGGAAGAGTTTGAATGGAGAAGACAACAGCCAGCCGCCATCGTCAGAGTCGCCCTCCCTCTCCATGGACCCTCGCACACAGGACAGGTGGTCCTTCTGAGAGCCGCCCCCCGCCTCCATCCACGTCTCATTCCTCGGTTCTTCTTCACCTACATACATAAGGCATAATGCTTCCCTCTCTCCTCCGTTCATCTCCGTTGCAGTCGTAATCATCTCGGTCTGATTTTTTTATATTTTATCGACTTGAACCATGTATACAAACACCCGTGCAGGTGTCTCACCATTAATTTGAGGTCTCTGCTAGATCTTTTGCCTAATCACATCAAACCAGCGGAGGTGGAATCGGGCACAAAGCCGTCTCTACTCTTCTCTACTTCCTCCTCTCACCCACTCTCATTTTTCCTTCTGTCTGGAATTGCACTGCTCCAATATGTTATTATGATGGCGATAAGCCAGAGTGCAGAGAAATCCAATATACCACGTCCTCTTAACTTACCTGATTTGCTTAAACTGCTACTGAGCCCATGTAAGGCATCCGGTCCAGGTTCGGACAGAAGAACTGTTGCTGTCACCCACATGGGGCGGAAACGACAACACGAACACATCCAATACAGCAGCCCTGCAATAATCCCAAAGTCTGAGGAGGTTGCGAGGTTCACGTTTTGAGATTTTTGTGTCTCTGAGAGATGCAGATTGAGTTCTATGGTAGTTTGTGGCGGTATTGTACTGGATTGCACTGTACAAGTGTTGGTGTTATTGTGTCCACCCCATGTACTTTAATAAAAGACTGCAACAGAGTAATGTATAGGAAGTATGTAGCTGTGTAAGTGCTACAAATAGGAGCTGTGATGGTCAATGAAAGTGAAGTCCTTACACATTTTGGGACCTTTTTGTTATCTGCAGTTAAAGGATGAACGCTGCCCAGTAAGGGAAAGAAAAGGGCCAAAGCCTCTAAGGGTCCGGGCCCATTATCTAATGCTTATACTTCATCTGAGGCCTCCTGGTGTATATAAATTATCAACAGATGGCTTCCCTCTGTAATTTTACCACTCCGTTTGTTTTCATGTTTCACTTTTTTCTTCTTTTAAATCACCTTTTTTGATGTAAATAATTTTAGTCCAGCACCGTACAATTTGCAAAAGAAAACACAAATCAAGGATGGATATTCAAATGTGAAATACCTGGTTACCAAACTATGTATATTATATATATGGGAAAAATGTCTATGATGTATTAATAAATTGAAAAAAACAATTCAATGGCTATAAAGTTTCATTTTTACACTAAATGCTACTGAAGACTTCCACAGAAAAAGTTTTATTATTTAAAATCACAAAATTAAATAGCAATAGCACAATGCACTTACACATTATGTACATTATATATATACAGTATATGATTTCTTTGTAGATGTGGAATGAGAACACTTGAAGCTTGGCGTGAGAATTGAAGGCCACTTGCGCTTTAGTGCAGATCGTTCTGGTGACATGATACTTTATATACTTGATTCATTTCCTCTACTAGCTTTATGATAAGAATGTGGCAAAGCAGCAGTTAGTAAACGAGTCCCCAGCTGCCTGAAACTGTCGCAATGAGATCTACCTGCTTTGGTCATGAGCAGGGTCGTACTTTGACCCTTTATGTGCATTAAGGCTGAAATGATCAGTGTGTGTTCCAGGCCAGTGTGAGTAGGGAGCGTGCAGGAGCGGTGCAGGGGATGAAGCCGACAGCAGGATCCCAAACTTCAAACTGGATCACTGATGACGACCTGTTGAGTACAATGAGCACGGCGGAACCATCCGGTCTGATGAAGGCAGAGAACTCCAGGTTCGTCTGCTGACTGGCGGACACTCCCACTCTCCGAGACCCCTCCCACAGGAACTTACTAGGAAAGTCGATTTGTGCGGACTGATTAGAATTCGGTGATGTCGTGGGTTAAACATATCGGTCTGTGTGTGTGCAAAAGATCAGGTAGGCTCGATCCAGAGGTTGCATCAGGAACAGTACTCTACCTGAAGTGGGCCATGCTGTAGAAGGTCGGCTGCTTGTAGAAAACATCCCGTTTTGCATCCACGATTACAGGACTGTCCA
The DNA here is from genome assembly GCF_046128005.1 of Genypterus blacodes. Taxonomy (NCBI): domain Eukaryota; kingdom Metazoa; phylum Chordata; class Actinopteri; order Ophidiiformes; family Ophidiidae; genus Genypterus; species Genypterus blacodes. The sequence continues at coordinate 1,525,293 of NW_027466875.1, forward strand.
CGAAGTTCTTCACCCAGTTTGGTCCGCCGCTCAGGTCCAATGCCAGGTTCCAGTCAGTCCAGCCCACCACGTAATGATTCAAGTCCTGCAGGGGAGGAAACAGATGTGTGAGGTGCCTGGTATCTCCACTATACGCATTCCAAGTCCAGAGTAAAATGTCCAGGTTTAAATGAATCCACTGAAGTGATGCTTAGTGTTTTGATTAAAGCACATCTGCGTAAACAAATCCCTCCTGATTCTGCAGACAGTGACTGCACGCATGCAAAATCAATGGAATGAAGGGAGTCCTATTTCCTCTGAGAGTGAAACCAAGCACAAGTACCAGCTTGCTGTGGGAGAACCCGCAGGCGCTTTCTGAAGCTCGTGTGGCACGGCGTGACTTCTCCACCTGCACTGCAGCGTGGAGCAACACGCCAGCTCTCACGTCTGTTACACCGGGCCCCGACCCAACAAGCACAGCTACAAAGTCATACCTGTATAATGTCTTGTGCGTATTGTTCAGCTCTTTCCCAGCTGCCCAACTTCACCCCTCTGTCGACCGGGCTCCAACCAGCACAAGCCTCTGTGCCAAACAGGTAATACTCTGGGTAGAGGTGGGCGGTGGTGCCCAGGCTGATCTCAGCTGGCACAAAGCGGTCCATGTACCAGTGGACCGCCACTCCATGGATGTACCTGCCTGCATGCACATCATTTAGAACCTAGGAGACAAGCAAAGATTTATAAAAAGTGGTTCAGCAACCATGTTTCAAATATATCAACGTTTAAGCTTCTCTCCCCAACAACACTTCATTTAGTTGTTGTTATAGATAGATAGATAGATAGATAGATAGATAGATACTTTATTAATCTCCAAGAGAAATTCACGTTTTCCAGCAGCTTAAACAAGGTTGAAACATAAGAGGCATGCACTGTATTTTTACCTTTATCCTCCTTTATTGCCTTTACTGTACGGACTTTATGTTGAAAGTTCAGATTTCGACATCAAAAGTTAGCCTGAGGGACACTCTAAAGTTGGATGTGATCTTTCTCCTTGACCTCTCCATCCTCTGACTCACCACTTTCGCCCAGTGAGGCAGCAGCAGACGGTTGTCATCCAGAATGAGGAGATGTGTATGCGGGTATGCAGAGGCATGCAGGGCCGGGCCCAGGTCCAGGGCCACCCAGTCCCTCTGTTCCTCAGGAGTGAAGCCCAAAGCCTGGAAGCTGCAGTGAAACAAACACACCTCTCTTATATTATGAAGTAGTTTACTATTACATCATTTCATTTGAGTATACAAGCACGTGATGAGGCACCTGTAGTTTGTCATGAGTCCTGCAGAGGGCTCATTTCCTGTGGTCAAGGCCCAGAAGGACAGGTTATATTTAGCATATTCCTCAAGGAACCTGAACAAAACAAACAAACGCAACCAATAGAGTAAATGAATCCCATATGCAGATGTATCCAGGGGTTACACTAGATGAATGTAAAGCCACATGCGTCACCTGACATAATATTGAGCCCAGGTTTTGTGCTCCTTGCCTCCCGGCTGGCCCTTGAGGGAGCCCTTTCCTATGAGGGCCCCGTTGTCTTTCAGCCAAGCAGGGGAGCTCCAAGCACTGGCCAGCAGAAACAGAGGCTGAGGAGACAGGGCCTGGGCACGCTGCAGGAGAGGGATCTGCAAGAGACAGAGATGAAGACATGAGGACAAAGCGTGATGGACTGACTGATGGTGTGTAGGCGTGTGTGTGTGTGTAGGAGAGAGACAAACACCTTCATGTTTATGTCCTCAGGAGCCAGTGTGAAGTTATCCAGGCTGTAGTCTCCAGGTGTGTCAGCGTAGGTGTACAGACGAGTGGAGAAGTCACAGCTCGCCATGGGAACACGGACCACACTGTAGCCAATACCTACAGACACACACGCACACACACACACACACAAATCTCCACCATGATGACGACGACAACATTTTCCTTCTGAAGATATTGAGCATGGGATTAACTACAAACACAGGCTTCCATTAACATGCACACACACACACACCATCTTTAGAGAAGTACTGTCTCAGCAGCTGGTCCTGGCTGCCAGGGGACAGGGACAGAATGTTGATGGCTGCTGCGTCGGTCATGGCTCCACCAAAACCCCTGATCTTCTGGTACTTTTGGTAAGGAACGATGGTCAACCTGAGGCCTGAATGAGACAAGTGAGAAGCAAGAGGCATGAAACAGTGAAATACTAACATGTACTGTATATTAAGACACAATGGAGTGTCTGCAGTCTGCACAGCTCACCTGCCCCGCTGCTGTTCACACGGACGGGACCCCGGCTCTCCTCCAGCCTGCTGCCCGCCATGCTGCTCAGGTAGGACGCGTACTGACCCACCGGGGACAGAGTGAGAGGCCCCACGCTGTCACAGTGTGTGGAATTACACTCACACACCACCGAGCCATGGCCAAAGTTACGAGCTAGACACTTATTGCTGCTATCTGGAGGGAAAATGAGTCAGGTGTTTGTGTTTGAGTTAAAGTAAAGCTAAAACAGAAGAGATGTAAACAAAGCCGAAGCTAAGTTTGTTGTGTTGTTTACCTGAGGAGAGGGTCGCTGCTGCTGCTGCTGCTGCTGCGAGACAAACAAGGGCCAGAAAGGCTGAAGATGGCGAAGACAGCGCCATTTTATCTGTTAACAATGTAGACCTAGTTTACGACAACTGTTACTGAACACAAAGCGTTAGAGGACGCAGCCGCCCCCATTCATTTCGCTGACACACACACACTTCTTTGTCACACACTTCTGTCAGCTCATCCACGGAACCTCGGCGCAAATCATCTCACCTGCGAGGACCCGGAAAATAACTCTGACTAACTCTAGTTCACATATTTAGCAACAAAAATGGCTGTTATTTGTTGCAAAGTTAGCATAGCAACACAACACTTGCTCGGCTGCTTGTTTTGGAGCATTTCGTGAGTGACTTGACAATCACGTGACCTCGCGCTACGTCACATGCCTGGTGCAGTAACCCCTGTTTACATCCAGGTGGCGCCAGGTTACAAATATATTGTAAACATGATTATGAGCAGGGGAATGTTGCTGGAGACGGAATGAATGTTTCATGCAGAAGATATGAGCTGTTACGCAACCATTGAGTCACTCAGCGTCAACGTGAATAGATCTGTATTTAATAAGCAAAAAGAAGTTTCATTTTGAACATTTTATTATGAAAGAAACAGGTAACATAATTTACACATGGATACACGGTAAAGTAAACTGGTGTTTTGTGTGTTTTAATATGATCTTGGAACACTAATTTATCTGTGTGTGTTTGAAGTCTGTATGTGCTTTCACAAGTGGGCACAGAGTTTCTCCAGCATCGATGGGTTTCTGCTGCTCAAGAAGACGAGTTCTTTCTTCCCGTCCTCCGTTTGACCTAATGAAGACAAAAACTCCAGTTACTTTGAAAAAAAGCACAGATAAAGATCATGCTATTAAGCATGAAGAATGATCTTGACATACCATGTGGATGCTGAAGCCAGTGGCGGTCCATGTAGTAGAGGTAACAGCTCTCAAACTCTTTCTCACTGTAGTTTGGTACCGACACCGGGACGAACGGGTCCATGCTGTCAAAGCCTTTCTGCAAAGCAAACATTCAGACAGGAGAGTCGGTGTAGATTACATCTGGTGCAGGCAAACGCATGTAAACACATCTGTACAGCTCCAGGTGGGTTCACATCAGGTTCTTTATCCAAACAACACAGATCATTGTTTTAAATAAGAAAATAAATGATATATGCGTATGCCTATTCCAGTTTGCATGTATTAGCAAAAATCCACCATCGACAAATTCAACATTCAAACTAAACAAGAGGATTTTTTCTATAATTGGGATGCACAGAGTCTGAATCCAGTCTGAGTTCCATAAGACGGATATAAATGATTAATACATGACAGATAAAAGGTCGACATTGTTAATTTGATAAGACGAGCGTGTTGTAGACCAGACTTTGGCTTAATTCCCGTCTCCAGCCCTAATGACAGTGGCAGCTTGTAACCGTGGATTTATCGGTGCATCCAGCAATTGATCTCGTGACACGCAGACATCAGATAAATAACACGGCGATAAATAATATAACCCGCGGAGACAATAGCACCTCGTAACACAACACGGTGGACAGATGCAATATTTATCACTCCATAAACCTCACAAGGGTAGACGGGGCAGGTGCAGTATTTACAGACTCAAGGACGCTGTGTTGTTCAGAAAAAGCGTGTGCAAAGTGTGTGTGCGTCTGTGTTTGTACCGGCTAGCCTGGATGGCATTAGGGAGGGTTTTACTCTCGTCTCCAGCATTAATGACAGAGGTGGGTAGTAACGATGGAGTTATTGGTCCCAAACAATGTCATCTGGCAACATTACTGGACTTCATGGGAATTTTTTGTAACTCAATGAAATCCGCAAGATAAAAGATAAAGTAAAGCCATTTCATCGAATAAAAGTTGATCATGTCTGCCCACGAGAGCGATGCTGCTTCCAGCGTGTCTGCAATATCCAGACTAATGACCAAAGTTAGAGTTGTTTAGAGGAGGAAAGTCTGATCTGCAGTCGCCGCTTGAGGACAGGATCTGAAGGTAATGGGAGTACAACAAAATGACCTCTGACCTCTCCAAGCAGCTCTTGAGGCAAGTAGGAAGATTTTGAGGTGTAGAGCGACCCCGTCTGAGCGAGAGTGGTGATGATGACACCACCGTGCTGAGACAAGGAAGGAAGAGGACGTTAAAGGAGACGGGGAAATGGGAAATATCATATTCTCATGCAGTTGTGATCTTTGGTCGGCTTCTGTTGTGTTCTTCTGAATCCTCACCCAGTCGTTCTTCATCAGCTTCCTCAGGTTATACACCAAAGTGAGCTCCTCTGGATCCACCTGGCAACAGAGACAACAGAGACACATCAGACCTTCCACCTGCCGCACGTGTAGGCGAGATCAAGAGTGCCGTGGCGTCGCCGTGTCGCGTCCTCTCACATGACTCTTATCCTCCTTCTTGATGGTGGATCTTCCCCAGAGGGCGTTGACTCCATCCACGGCTACAGCCAGGCGGAAGTTTGCCTCTGGCTGTCCGCTCTGCAGCCTCAGCTCCTTCATCACCGCCCCCACCACATCGCTGCTGCTCTTCACACGGGATATGCCCTACAGCGCCGAACACAGAAAGAGGAACGACATCAGAAGAACGGTAAAAAAGTGAAATATGTTCAGACTTGAATAGGGATAGAACTATGTGCACCTGGGATGTGGTCAGTTAGGGGGTAAAAGGTAATTCCCCACTCAATTTACTTCCTTTTAAGCCATTTTAGGTAGATGCCTACACAGCAGGTCTGAAACTGATAAATGGGAAAGCAAATACCACAACTGTCAACTGCCTGACCTACTTTTCCTATAATTTGCTGCCAGCAGACTTCCCATTATTCCGATCTAAGCACATTAGGACAGACTACAACAAGCAAACACCAGCAGGGACCAATCATCATTTCTTTGCCAAGACAATCAGATGTGATGCGGCAGCAGAAACCTCCCATTCCCAGTTTTCCTTATTTTGCAGTAAATGATACGGTGAGGCAGAGCGGAGGACGACGACCGAGCTGGCTGGGAAAAGTAAGAAATTCATAAACGGCAGATAAATCTAATGTGGCTTTCTTCCTTTGTCAGTGTGCGGTGGGAAACATTGTGCTGAGCCTCCACTGCGCTCTATTCATCCTCTATTGATCACCACTAAGCACAGGCGAGGTGTAAGATGAAACTTTAATGATCCCTGTGGGGGGATGGGGGGTTGAGTGCAGCAGAGGGGGAAACAGGTAATAGATAAAAATACAATGTGACACCAGGCCTTGGACGGTGAGATAAACCGCATCGACCAACACGAGTGAAAACACAGGGTTGCAAAAACTCCCCACTCTCTTAAAGTAGGCAGGCGGAGGTCTCACCTGATCCACCAGCTCTCCTAGAGACCGTCCCTCCTCTGTGGACTCTCTCTTCGTCCACACGTAGCGCTGACTCGTCTTTATCTGAGAGGGAGACAGGGAGTGCAGGAAAACTTCCATTCAGAACCACGCTTCTTTGCTTAAACGCAGGCGTGCTTGAGCGTTTGACAGAATCAAAACCTTCTAGTAAAAGATGGGAGACGGCGTTACCTTAGAGAGGAAGGGCTCGTTGGTTATCTTGAAGTTGCGTAACCACTCGGTGGCTTGTAGCGGCTGGTCGAAGCGAGACGTGTTGTGAGCAGAGGGCAGCAGCTCTTTGCAGTTCTTCACCCACAGGTGAGCTGTGAGAGGGAAACACAGCAGAGGAAGCCGGCTAACCTCTGACCTCTGATACTACTGCAGCAGCACCAGTCTACCTTATAGTGTGTGTGTTTGTCTGTGTGTGTGTTTGTGTGTATTACTCACCATCGGGTATATGCAGAACCAGCCATCCTTGTGTGTAACAGAAGTGAACTGCGTGACAGAGCGACATCGTCTTCCCACTGCCCTTCAACCCATCTGTGCAGCTCGTTAAGGTCAACAACACAGCTTACTCATCCGTGTGTGTGTGTGTGTGTGTGTGCGCGCGCGTGCGCGCGTGCGTGCGAGCGTGTGTGTGTGCACGTGTGCTTAGAAGGATACAGAATAAGTATCGTACTGCAGGCTTGCTGAAGTCTGTTTTCTTCAGGTAAGAGATGACCTCCACAGACGGCTGCCTCACCATCACACACGCCTCGTTAAACGTCTTCATCTAAAGTCAAATCACGCTTGCGTTCAGTATTTAAGTGCACAAAATGAGGGAAATTAACCGACTACATCATAACGGACTGCACACACGTATACACACACACCTGCTGCTGGTAGCGGTAGGGGAGGCCTTGAGGGAACATCTTCCGTATGAGAGCAGGAGGCAGAGTGTAATACTGACCCACATGGTTCTGGGAGTGATTAGCCTGAGGAGAGGAGGACAGAGGAGAGTCAGAAACATGACATCAACACTAAGACCATCAGCATCAACAGCTGTCTGGACTTCTTTTGCTTGGTTACTTACTGGATCGTTCTCCTGCGTTCTAAAGAACGAGAGGGGTTCTGGTTCTGACAGTGCAGCCGCGGCCTCCTGCCGGACACATCCACTGCTGTGAAGGCTCCTTACGTGTGAAATCTGCAAGGTTTCATCACCACAACAACCATGAAAACATTCCCAGCCTCCTCTTTTTGTACACATTTGATTCTTATACATATTCAAACTGCTCTCTTACCGTTGGCCGCAGTTTCAGGGACAGTCTGTGAAGGGCCATGATCTGAGATATGGAGATATAAGTGATCCGGGTTAGGTCTAGCATCTATAACCTTGCATGGACAGATAGCTAGCGGCTAATAACGGTAGCATGTTGGAGAAACATTACGACTGTGGCGCTATTTCACTACAAAACTCTGCTTACCTGAACATTAACTCATTCAGGGTTCCGCGATAGAGATTTTGGGTGATGTCAACCACTGACAAACGGCCCGGGAGCAGATTAACCACTACACAAAGCGCACACGATCAGGGGAAGTCAATGTGCAAAAGCTGTTATGGACACCGCCATCATCCAGCATGGAGTCGGAAGTGACGTCACGGCGTTGCGCAAACCAGGCGTCACCCCCAAAACGGAGCAAAACAGGGCAGACGAGACTTTTCACACATTTTACACTTTTTTTAAAGTAATCATTGAACTATTGAGACTCGCGATACCTGGAAATAAACAAGGAAGGGTTTTTATAACAAATTTCAAAATAGGAGTAAAAAATGGCTACGTATTTTTGATTATCTACACAATAACATTTATTATTAGTATCATTATTATTATTAGCAATAGTATTGACAGTATAATGTAGTAGTAGTGGTAGTTGCACAGTAGGATTGGTATTAGTACTCGTATAAAATGCTGAATTATTAAGATCAAATAGTCTTTCCCGTACGATATTAAGTAGTAACAACACGCAAATACTAGTTAAATGTAATATTTATTTTTTAATAGTTTATACTAATTGAATATAACTTACAACAAAATGTGTATTATTGCATCTGTAAGAAATGATCACATACGATACTAGTTTTGAAAAAAGGATCAAGTATTCGTGTTTAACAACTCCCGCAACCATTAACGCCTCTAACCTATTAACTTTTTAATAAGTGTTGTCAGCTCCGCCCGCCCTTCTTTCCTCTCTCCCCCAATGGAATCCCGAGTCCCATTTTCTACACAGCGACGTAACATTTGATCTGATCTCCAAAAATCCAAGTAACCAGCAGCCTGTACTTGAGCCAAGTCGTCGCCATTTTATTAAGCGTCTAAATAGCCCTCCCCAATCGCCTATTATGAACCGCAATGAGATCCTGGTGCTGTGCTGTATTCACCGTTTTATCTCCTCCTCTGGCCACATGAAAATGGCCACGCATTGCATTCCCGCACACTGAGCTGCGAGCCTTCTTCAGCCCCGGGGACACACACTTTTGCTTTGCTTGCTGCAACCCTTCTTCCACACCTACACCCCCTCCAACAAGCCTGTGTGTGCGTGTGCGTAGGAAGAGCATAATTCCAGCCATTATTGCTGCTGGGAGACATGTAACTTTCCCCGGGAGAAGAAGTAAAGCAGCTAAAAAAATAAATAGGATCCAGCTCCGGTGTGAACAGCCCGCCACCTAGCTGCAGAGACGCGCCTACGGAGATCCGGACTGTCGACTGTATGATTATGAAAACATCCGCGCCAATGTTGTTGCACAGTGGGATCTGCTCTGCTCTGCTCCGATGACACCGAAACTCGCTTTTAGGAGGCAATCCAGGCAAGAGTTTGGTCTCAGTTATGTAATCGAAGCAACATCTTAACGCGACTCAAGCTGTTGGATCGGGTTTTGGATGCGAAAGGAGCGAGCAGGACAGCAACACCTTCACCTCCTTGCCCGTTGATCGCACTTGGTTCTGGGACGCGCTCTCGGGTAAGTAGCCTACGTAGCCTTATTACAAAATGTCATGGCAGTGTGTTTGAACGCGGGCAGGCCCCTGTCACCAAATCACGGCGGCTTGGTGACGGTTTGTGTGTCCGTTTGGAGCTAATCGTAGCGCTCGTTGCCGTGTGTTTCTATACGATCCGTCCGTCCACGGTGATCTGTATTATTTGAATGTTGCTGATCCAGCATACGGGGGAGCTGGCAGAGGGCAGATCTCCCCTCCACACACACACATCTCAAACACCACCAGCACATTTTCAAGCTACGTAGATCACACTTCCATGTTTACTTCCATCGGATCGGCCCCGCTGTGTGTGTGTGTGTGTGTATGTGTGTACATTTTAAACATTTTTTTTTACACCGCCTTAAATGTGGGGTATGTTTGATTTTTTTTTGGAGGGGGGGGGGAGGAGTGACAACAACTAACACGTGTGCGTATGTGTGGCCGTTTTTCTAAGTGCGACAGCGTCAGGCGGAGAGTGATTTGGTGAGGTGCGCAAAGTCATTATGGAGAAGGAAGCTCCTGTTGACGTCCTCGGTGAAGCAGCGGTAGGTTGCTCCAGTGCGGTAACACCCCCGCTGCTCGTACTGTACCTACAGTAGCAACATCAGTCAGCCTACGCAGCTGCGACCCGGGTACACAATGTACAACCAACACACTTCTGATACCCTAATTTTGTGTGGGTGTGTGTGTGTGAGTGAGAGTGTGTGCGAGAGAGGGAGAGACTCACGTGAGAAACTTCCCCATATGTGGAGTAAAAGCTGCTCAGCCTGTGAAGCTTCAGTATTCCGGGATGCCGTCACATAGCTGCCCTGTTAGTGCTGTTGTCAGGCAGATGATAACAGTGTATGTGTACTTATTGATGATAACACCGTCATGGGATGGCGATGATGGCTGGAAATACGGTGGGCCATTATTATGATTTAATCGTTGCCTTGGCGCTGCTGAGGAACCACACTGAGCACAGTGTCAAACCCACCCATCATCCTGTCACTGGAAATAGCTGCTGGTCTAATGTTAGAATAATTTTGAGTTATGTTGGAGAAGTGTAGTTCTGGAGAGTATTAAAGGCCATTAGTATGCACTTTGACTGATTCACCCTTTTAAGTTTAAGACCTGTCACACATTCCCTTCCTTTCATCTGTTTATAGTAGCACAGGAGTGTAAGTCAAGCTACTCCTCACACCCCTTCACTTTGCTCTTCATCATGAGGTGTCACAGGGCTGTATCGGTCGTGATAAAGGTGGCTGTAGTTATTTGTGGGGGCCGCTGTCTGTCTCTACACTCCTTTGATTTTTATTCTAAGGAGGTTTGGCTGCAGAAAGCTTTCCAAAACTGTTACATAACAGCAGTTACTGGAACAGATGTTGATTTCGCCTCAGTATGATTCAAGAAAAGAGCTTGGGTGTGGAGGGACCAAGAGGCAAAAGAGATACACCACTGTGCTCTCAAATGAAAACATTATCTGAGATGCTCTTGTACAGTAAGTTTAAGGGGCAGCTCAGTGCGTTGAGAGACAGACGAGCTGTTTCATAAGAGGCTCTCAGGAGGGAGCTGCAAGAATGCTTGGCAGGGTGTGTTTTATTAGAAAATGGATGAGTGTCTCTCTTAATGAGAGATTAGGATAAAGGGAGAATGACAGAAGACCTTGCTTTCCTTCGCTGCATTGAAACCTGGGCTGAGCACAGTAGGAGTGAGAGTGAAAGTTATGTTGAGAGTGAGAATGTTATTTTAGGGCGTGTTACTTGCCATAATGTCACATTAAAAGTCCATTTACAATGGGGTCAATGAAAAGCTTACTTGACTTAGAGGAAGCAATGGGAGGAGGAGGAATTTGCACTCCTTTCCAAAAATAAGTTTTACCCTTTCCTACGGATTTGTGTTACCACTACTGAAAGGGGAGGAGGGGAATGGTAGGACCGTGAATGGAGGGATTTAGGCTGGAGAGGAGGAAAAGAACGGAGCGGACGAGGAAATATGGTTCTGATTAACATGGATACAGTGCATGAGTTGACCACTTTACTGTGTGGTCTACTTAGAGAGGGAGAGAAAGAGAGAGTGAGCGGGAGAGCAGGAACGAGTGGATGCGTCTAATAGAGAATGCATGTGAAAGCTTAGTGCCAAACATGAAAAGGGGAGTTTCAGAGAGAAAAGAAAAGTACAGCAAAGGGAATGGTGGGAGGAGAGGTGCTGGTGGGAGTAGCTTAGAACAGAAGGCGCAAAGACAGTAGGAAGAGGAGGGGAGGAGACTGGATCAAGTGTGTGAATCGGTGAGGAGCTGATTGATAGACTTATTGATCTGGGGAGATGGGGTACACTAAGGATTAGATCATTTGCGCAGAGGTTGATGGAATGTGTGCTGTCTCCTCAGAGCTGCTGTTATTTACAGATTGTTAGGCACTCCAGGCTGTTTTTGAAGAATGTGAGTAGGCTTTTATTCCTGTTTGTGCAGACATTCTGTGAATCGGCAGCTACAAAGACGCTGATTGGCCCCTTGGGTTTTATGTATGATGAGATCATCTCTGTGGACACAGAGACTTTAGCACCTCTCTGTAGCTGCCTGCAGGAAGGGGACTTTCCCGTCAATTCCTGTGCTGCTGCTACTCAACATCTGAGCTCACTAAGATGACTAATCGCTGATCTTTCTCTCTCTCTCTCTCTCTCTCTCTCTCTCTCTCTCTCTCTCTCTCTCTCTCTTTCTCTTTCTCTCTCTGTGTATGTGTCTGTCTTGTCTTTTCCCTCCCAGCTCAAGTATAAAGGACAAGAGAGAGACATTTGCTGGATGACAGAACCAATCTGTAGTTGGACTGTTACAGCCCTTTTTGTGTAACTCTTCCAGCCTACACCTGTAGTCTGCTGTCTGCCCTTTTGACCCCACTCCAACCCCAAACCCTACGGGGCTTTTCTATAGTGTTATACTGGGAACCGTCCAGAACCCAGCTCCTCCCCCCTGACTTCTCTGATGGACCAGAGAGTGAAGGGGGGTACCCCTCCAACCACAAACTCCCCTCTGGGTCCCACTTCTCCACCTGAAGACTCAGAGCAGGAGCAAGGGACGGAGAAAAGGAAGAGAGGCGGGGGAGAGAATGGAGACATGGGGAAGACGGAGGAGGAGAGAAGAGGAGCAGGAAAGAAGAGGGAGGCTGACAAAGGGGCAGTTCTGGAGCTGCTCATAGAGGGGCGCTGTGGAAGCACAGGGCAGCAGCAGCTTCCGTTCTCTGGCAGGGAGCCTAGCTGCCCTGATGGGAATGTACGACTCCGGATTGGACTGGCCAAACGCACCAAGAAACGACCCAAGATCCTGGAGAGCTATGTCTGCAAGCCCACCATCAGGACTTATCAGAGACAGGGCAGGGGCGGATCGGTGAGAGGGGATGGGGAGGTGGGAGGCCAGCAGGGTAAAGCCAGTTCTGCCCCGGATGAGACAACCAGAGAGCAGCAATCAAAGCTGGATCCTTTCCAGACACTGTCTAAACAAACTGCATCTGCTGTCTCTCCACCACTTGCTCCATCATCATCTTCATTATCGTCGTCGTCGTCATCATCATCGCAGCCAAAGTTATTATCTTCAACATTTACGACAGCTTCAGCTCCAGCACCAGCCGGCCAAGGGACCAAGTCTGCCAAACAGGTAAGAAAGGAGCACGTTTGACTCACACACGTACAGTGATGACCAAAGCTGCCATTAGCTGTTGTTAACTCAAAATGGAAGTCTAAGGGTGGGTGGGTAGGAAAACAGGCAGAGCGACTGAAGGTATTCATAACCACTTAGTAATGCATTATTTATGCCGTTTATGTGCTGGAGCATTGTTTTGGTTTTAGTAGTCAACCACCCGGCCGGCTGCTGTGGTGCAAACTTACTGAGCTCTGTGCTCACTTGTAATAAGGTCCAATGATCTATTGTCTCAATACCTGAAACCTAAGCAGCACATTTAAGTAAACAGACCTATAAATAGGACAACAGCACAGCAACCATTTCGAGTTGTTACGGACACTGGCCCATCAGTTCCTATGACAATTACACCAGGGGGAGCTTATTGCTTTAGCTGCGCAAATGCCACTCAAGCAGCAGCTTTCCAAAATTACAGGACAAGTACAAAGTGCCAAGGCGTCTCATCTCTATTAGTGGTAATTTATAGCGACCAATAGTACAGCTTTCTCTCTCCTTTCTCTCTCTGCCTCATACTCTATATCTGTCTCTCTCTTCTATTTTTACATCCCCTCTTTTCTCTACCTGCTCTCATTTATCTTTCACCCCCCCCCCACCCGTGTCCCTTTCCCACTCCCGTTCTCTCTGTTTCTCTCCCTTTGTATTTCTCCTTTCTGTGTCAACCCTGTTCCTGTTTCCATCACCTCACTCTCTCCTTCTCCTCAGCGTGCCCTCCTTTCTCTGCCCGACTGAGTCATTTGTCCTAAGTCTCTCTTTTAATGGGCGGACAAAAACAAAGGCATTTTAGTTGTCGTGTCTTCGCCGTTGTCCTTCACTGTTGTCAACAGCAAACTAATGGGTGTCACAGCCGTATGACAGAGATTGCATGTTTACATCCCCCAGGTTCCCATCAAGCCGGCTGATAAGACAGAGGTGACTTCAAATGGATCATCAGAGAGGGTGAAGAAGGAGAAGGTTCCTAGCATCAATGGCCAGCCTGTCACCGCAAGAAACAAATCATCCTCACCCACAACAGAACAGACGGGTTCAACTAATTCTTCCACCCAATGTCTTCAAACCGTGTCAGCAGCTGAAACCAGGAGTGATGGAAATGCTTCTAAGAAACATAACGTTTTGGTGCAGGCGGGAAAACAGAAGGGACTGCTGAATGGGAAAAGCTTAGCCGACATCTTTGGTCCGCCTATTTCCTCAAATGTCAAAGTAGGAAAACACAGCAGCTTCTCCTCTGCTTCTTCAATGGACTCCTCAACAACAGCTCCAGTCTCCAGCAGCTCCCATAAAGAAAGCAGCCTGTCCCACAAGAGCAAGCCAGATCCATCCTCTCCCTCCGTGACTCCAAAACCACAGTCCTCCCCCACCGTCGATATCTCCTCCGGCCAGTCCCCCAAACTGGATCCCTCTCTGCAGCCGTCACCCGAGAAGAAGAGAGGCAAAGAGAAGAAAGCCAAGAAAGAGAAACGGAAAGAGAAAAAATCGAAGCGAGATAGAATGGACGCAGAAAGAGCCAAGAGTGAGAACAGGAAGGAAGGAGGGAAGAAGAAGAAAAAGGAGAAAGGGAAAAATGGCAAATTAAAGAGTGGTAAAGGCAAAGATGAAAGAGAAAGGAGTGATGATCCATGGAAAGACGAACTGAAGACTGAAGGAGCAAAGGTCGACAAAAAGAAGGATAAGCTTAGCCCGGAGAGACACGGAATGAAAGACAATAATGTAAAATGTGGTGAAACAGTGGATACTAGTAAACTGGACAAGGCCTGCAAGACTGCAAACCAAGGCAGACCAGAAGAGAGAGACAAGGCAGATGACACGTGCAAGCCAGTGAAACAAGCAGAACCGGCAGCAACAACAGGTGACACCAGTAAATCAAAAGAACTAGACATCCCAAGATATTCATCTGTGGCCCCAAGTCACCCCTTCTCTGCTCCTCCCTCTCTGCCAGCTCCCCCTCCCCGCGCGCCCATCTCTCCCCCAACTTCACACCATGAACAGGACAGTCGGCCGTTAAAGAAGCGTAAAGCCAGAAGGCCCAGTTGGACCAAACTGGTGCACCGTGCTCAAAGGGCAGAAAACCAGGATCCCCCTCCAGATTCCCATCATCCTTTACTCAATTTCCCTCAGAACTCCAAGACGTCCCTTCCTGCTAAGGCCTCAGTTCAGCAGACGGATGACTCACACCCAACTCTCTCTAGCTCCTCAACCACCTGCTCCTCTCCTCTCTCCTCTACAACAAAACCTCCATCTCCTAAGCAGAATCTCTCCAGCTCAGAACCTATCCTAGCTGCTCCTAGATGCCCGGGGACGCCAGCACGAAAGAGGGGCCGCCCAAAACTCAATACCTCTAGCTCAGATGAGCCGCCCCCAAGACTTTCACCACCTATTTCAACTGAGGGACCATCTGTGGGGTCTGAAGGAGTTCAGCAAGCCCCTGTGCTGGAGCCTAATCCAGTACTGCCGAGTGCACCTGAGTTTAAAGCCAGCCCCAGGAAGCGCGGCCGTCCTCCTAAACGACCTCTCCCCGAGGGTCAGAATCAAAGCCATGATAAAGAGATGAGCAAAGATTTTGATCCGTTTCAAAGGGGGAACAGGCAACTGAAGATCAGGAGGCTGATAAATGAAATGAAAAAACGAAAGAAGAGGAGATTTCAAAAGGGAATCGTGTCGGATTACGGAGGCAACGAGGGAAGAAGGAGCGGCGACATCTCCTCCAGGATGAGTAAATCCATAGAGGCCTCAACAGCACGCACGCTGTCAGCCCTGTCCTCCTCCTTCGGGGGTAAGCTGGGGCCTCAGATCAATGTGAGTAAGAGAGGAACCATCTATATGGGCAAGAGGCGAGGACGCAAACCTAAAGTTCAAGCAGCTAACCTAAATTCCAACTCCCAGAGGTCCGTTCAGCCGTCTCTGTTTACCAATCCCCCTGAAACCTCCCTGTTCTCCTCTAACCAACCTCAGGCTCCTCCCTCTCACCCCTTTCCCTCCCCGTCTCTCACCCACTCCAGTGGGGCCCAGAGTCCGTACAGTGAAGGCAGCCTCACAGAACCGACGTCCTCCCTGCTCTTTCCTCATCCCTTCTCCCTCCCTTCCCCGTCGTCCTCCTGTACCTCCCCCCGTCCTCTGTCCTCCTCGTCCCTGTCGCCCTTCCTGAAGAAGAGCTGCCCGTGTCAGGGAAGGCATCACTTCCCGTTCCACCAGTCGTCGTGTAAGCTTTCCTGCCCCACCCCTCCTCTGCATCATACTCCCAGCTCTCCTGGCCACCTGAAAGAGGCCACTCCGTCCCCCAGGAGCGAGTCGCACAGCGAAGAGACATTACCCAGCGATAGTGGGATTGGAACGGATAACAACAGCGTCTCTGAGCGAGGAGAGATGAGGGGAGCTCAAGGCATGATCAGGATGGGTCAGGGGTCAGGAGTGATTTTTGGGGGTCACAGACACGCCTCCTCTCTGGTGGACCACCCTTCCCCTGTCTCCTCATCTCACTCTCACATACCCAGACACACAAACCACATCACCAATTCAGCTGCTGTGGAGCGGCACAGAGACAGACACAGACACAGACGGAGGGAGTACGACTGTTCCACCTCCTGCGCTTGCATCTGTCCGTGCCCCTGCCCAGGACATAACAAGTGCACTCATTCGGACTATTATTCTTGCCTCGCAATGAAGAGACAAAAGAATAAGCATAAGAAAAAGCATCACCAGCTGCACATGCAGGACCCCGAGTTTCTGGCTGAACTAGAAGATCTGATCGGTCAGTTTAGTGAGGTCCATATTGGACGGCAGAGCTGGGCGAGGACAGGAATGGGGCAGGGCTTTGACGGGAGAGGGACTGCTGCTGGAGGAAGACGACATCACTCCTCCTCCTCACACCCCCTCCGCTCCAACATCTTCAGGATCAACCTGAATGGCTTTTACTCGCCTCACCCTTCGCCTTATTCCGCTCCTTCCTTCTCCCACCAGCCTTTCTACCCCTGCCAGCCAGTGCATTGTAACAGGAAGCCAGACCGCAGGCAGTGTGGGTGCCCATCAAAGTTCCAGGAGACCATTGACAACATAGGCTTCTATGGCAGCTACCCTCCAACCACGACGCTTTACCCCCACCTCCCCGGCTCCTACCCACTGCCGTCTCCTCACCAGTATGCTTCCCATCAGCCCCACCATGCCCACTTCCTCCTCAACCCAGCCAGATTCCACAGGCGAAGGAGTAGGTTGCTGAGGGAGGGAGGCTTAGGAGGAGACGGCGAGGGAGATATGGGAGGAAGTAGCGGAGCCGGGTTCACGTCCAGCCTCTCCTGCGGCTGCGGGAGGAGTGAACACAAACACAAACACAAACACCGCCACCGGCACTGCGAGCAAGATGTGGACGAGGAGTTGCATGAGGATGAGGAGGAGGCCGGTATAGAGAGAGGCGGGTTGAGTAGTTCAAAGCAAAGGTCAGGATTCATTGTGGGGCAAGCAGAAGTAGGAAGGAAAGGGACAAGAGGATTGGGAAGCATGGGGTCGACAGAATCACCTTGGTCATGCGAGAATGGAAACGACTCCTTTTCCTCTGCTGCTGCTGCAAGCATCTCATCCTCCTCCTCCTCAGCAGAGAGGTTCAAGCATATCGCCCTCACCTCACCGGGGCTGGGGTCCTCTCACCTGTCCTCATTCGGAGGGGGCTGGGATGGCCTGGGTCAGTCCTGGATGAAGTTCGGGGGCCGAGGAGGGTCAGGATTTGGAAGCTCCAACCCCTGCAGGAGAGCTTTCAGTGGGGAGCAACACACAGGCAGAATGATGGTGTCAGATGTAGAGGAGGAAGATGGAGAGGAGGAGGATCCCCACCAGACCCCACAGTACAGGACTTCCCCAACACACACCAACCTCTTCACCTCTGCCATGGCATCAGGTGGGCGGGGCCTGAGGAGTGGGTTGGGGAGTAGGAATGCAGGAAGTGGAGACAGGTGGAGGAGAGAGCAGCCGGCCTGGACAGAGAGGAGAGAAGCAGGTAAGGAAGGATGAATGATTGGATCCATAGATGAGTTTTTTGAATGGCAGAACATTTTAATATGTAGCATTTTGACAACTGAGATTATATACAAAATCCAAATCGGCGATGATTAAAAGAAGAATGATAGTGACCAAACTGTGACAGAAAGCTGAGCAAATGATTCTTATTCCAAGAGTCTCATTTCCTTTGCTGTGCCGGGACAGATTTTCATATTCACTCCCGTATTCACTGTGGAGCTGAGATAGTAATTGCTTGCTTGATGTAGTGAAATCACTGCCTTTCCTCAGGTGCTGTTGAGCAACACATCAAAGTCTGGAGAGTGTTTTGAGAGGAAATCAGACTCCGTTCTTTTTATAGCCAATTTCTAATTCCCTTGACTGAGCAGTGGCCAAGCTTGACACATGGGCTGACACACACGCAAACACACACACGCACACACACACACACACACACACACACACACACACACACACACACACGTATACTCTCATGCATTTAGTCAGTTCCCATTCTCTTTGTTGGAAGTTTTAGGGAAGTATCTTGATGTGAATCTGACAGAAAGTCTTCCCGGGCTGTAGTGAACCGCACGCAGTCGCAGCCCATGGCTACCCAGTGAACACAGTCATTAGTTAACCACCAGATTGGCTATTTAAAGCCTGGCCTCTGCCTCACTGCTGGCCAACGGGGCCTATTTGACTTGGAAAAATCCAATAGGGAAAGAGTGGTCAGTGTTGTCAGGGACTGTGGAAAATAGAACAAAAAGATACATGACCTCAGGAGGAGTGATTGATGAAGGGATAGCATGGAGGTCAGAATGAAGGCAAAGAGTGGGCGAGGGGAGAATGCAGTTTTCGGGAGGAGTGGAATACATTTGACATCAGTGCATCATCTAACTAAGCACATATGTGTTTGAAGTTCCAGCACGCTAGCATGGATGGACTTGTACCCTTCCCTCTCTTCCTCTGGGGCTTTGGAGATTGGAGTTCATATTAACTGAATGTGTGCAAGAGTGCATACGTGTGCATGCTCACATAACAAAATATGCACGCTGCGCTGTATTTATCCCCATTCTTGCGGTTTTTGGAGTCTGTGTGTACATAAATCACTCGTTAATGCTTTTCCCAGAAATGATCTGGCCAGAGGAAATGTTGTGACTCACCTAATCTGTGGCCCATCTGCATGACTCAGCCTAGACTGGCTTCACCTCACACCTCCTGCTGGCTCAATCACTGATCCACATCTGTCTCATTTCCTCTCTGCCACTTACTCCCCCCCCTCCCGTGCCTCCCTCTCTCCCTCCCTCCTTCCTTCCCTCCTTCCCCCCCTCTCTCCCTCCCTCTTTCCATTCCAATGACTGCAGGTTTACAAGGTGACTCGAGAAGCTGGGGGCAGCAGAAAAGTGTGCCAACGCCAGACGGTGTGCCGGTGAAAACTAAAAGAAGACCAGGGCGGCCCAGGAAGCATCCACTGCCCTCCGCTGTATCTTCCCCCACACACTCCTCGTCATCACCTGACCTCGTGCCAGAACGCAGCCACAACAGAGAGGGGAGAGATGTGGGCGGGAGGAAAGAAGACAGAGAGCCAGAGAGAGACATAGGAGGAGGAGGTGACACAGCACATCAGGTGACTAAGTTGGTACTGCAGGCTAAGAGGAAGAGAGGACGGAAGAGAAAGCACTGTGACTCTCCCTGTTATCAAAGGTAAACACTCACCACTGCATGACAAAGCACCCCAGTTATGCTAGTATGCTTACTGTCAAAATACAACCAAGCCCCTCACTACTGCTATATTAACCCACTGCTTTCAGCACTGTGTGCTAAACCAGTGCCTTCTCTCTCTTTCTCTCTTTTTCTCTCTATCATTCTATCTCTCTCTTCTTGCTTTCATTTTAGTGTTGCTGAGGATAAGTCAGAGTGCGACGCCCTGCCTGAATGTTTTGGCCAGTCAGACACTGATCTGGCTCCGACACAGCTAGTAAGCGTCCAAAGGGAGGAGAGAGCCGACGGTCCACCCAGGAAGACGTTTCTGCGGGCAGGTCTTTACTCTGATGACTACAAAATGGCAGAGTGAGTCCACTGAGCATCAGAGGAACAGATTTGAGCAAATAAACACTAATTAATGTCCCTTATCTTATCAGTTTCCTTTCTTGATCTGTTGTTGTCTGTTCGTTTCCTAGTCCCCCCTCCCAATCGCAGCAGGTTTGCAGAGAGAACCTCGAAGACACACCAGGGGAGAAGGAGTACAGCCTGTTACCTGCTCCAATCCATGTTGGTGAGTTTGTCGACACACCACTGCCATTGCTGTTGTATGTAATCATTTCCTGATCACTCAGCTAAACTCCCTATGCCTCCCCCAGGGAAATATCTGAGGTTGAAGCGGATTCATTTCCAGTTGCCCTATGATGTTATGTGGCTCTGGAGACACAACCAGGTACAGTAGATCTCTGTAATACAGCATCACAAAGTCAGAAGGTCCAATCATAATTCAGATTTGTATGTACATTTTACACATTGTTGCAGTGAAAGTACCAGGATGTTAACCTCTTCTTGTTTCGTCGCAGCTTTACAGGCAGCCTGCTGTCCCCCTGAAGAGGAAGAGACGTTACTGTGAGTTGCCGTTTCATATTTGTGATGTTCAGGATCACTTGATGAGTGGCAGTCAATACTCACATATCACATTCTGTCCAGCACTTCCTCTTTTCTTATTTGTTTACCTACTCACTCCATCTCTCCATCCACTCAGGCCGACTGAAGGAGAAGAGTCTGTCCTCGCATCAGACAGCGGTGAGTTTGTGACGCTGGAAGGTTTCATCCCAGCAAAGCATACAACATAGTAGTAGTATGTAAAATCTTCATGTGTCCTCCCATTTGTTTTTACAGGAAGAGAGCTCCAGTGACATCACCAGCCTCTTTCCTCACCTCGACATGGAGCCTTTGACCAGTAGCGAGAGGTATGGAAAGAGTGGAGCCGTTCACATTTAAAGCAGCAAAACTGTTGAATGCGCCGTTACCCAACTAATGTCAACGTCATTGCTTTTCTCAGGAGCTTTGTGGTGAAACATCAAGTGTTCCTCATGAGGAACTGGGAGCTGGTGAGAGACAGACAGATCCGTCTGAGGGTAGACAGGGAGAGGGAGAGAGACGCAGAGGAAGAAGACGAGGACACGGTAGATCTGTCCTATGATGGCGTAATTGGGGACGACAGCCACATCAAGTCAGGTCCATGAAGCAAGTGTGTGTGTTAGTTTTTGTTTCTGTAGGTGTTTATGTATGCATACCTGTATGCGGTCCAACTGTATACATTTTCACTTTTAATTTACAGACGTCACTTTTTGTCAGTGTCTGTCTTTTATTTTATTTGTGCCAGCGTGCGTGTCTGTGTGTGTGTGTGTTGTGCTTACTGCCCGTCCTGCTCATATTTGGCTCGCCTCTCCATATCATACTCAGCAGTATAAACTAAGTGGTTTTCCAACCACAGAACGTCAGCCTGCAGAAATGTTTCCCCATTTCTGTTATCCACTGCTGGTGTCCAAGAACCCAGCAAGCATCAGCTTTACCCATTAACAATGAAACCACACTGTTTCCATCAAAGCCTGTGATCAGAATCGAAGGGAAATAGAACTGTAAAGGACAGAAATGATGCTGTGGTCCCCATGTTCTGTACCATCGTCACTAACGTACACTGTGTGACCCCTGACCCCTCAGATCAGCCTGTGGGGGCGGAGGAGACGGTTATCAACAGTGACCCCCACTATCAGAGTCAGGACGCGTCCAGCCCGCTCACTGCCAGCCCCGATGTAAGTACACAGAGAATATATTTAGCTTTACCACTGAAAATAGATTCTCGCTCGCAAAATTTCCCCAGGGATCAAAATCTGCAACTGCAGTTCGTTATGCATACTTGTTCACCACAGCCCACCAAAACCCTAAACAGACAAGAGGAGGAGGAGAGAGAGGATGAAAAACGAGGAGAGGAAGAGGTTTGCAGCAGAGAACAGAGGAGGAAACGGTTGAATGACTTACTTATGACCCTGCAGCATTCATAAGCTAAAGGAAAGAGGTAGGCACAGTATCAAATAGTGATGTGAGTGTAGGAACACAGAAGGAGAGAATCTGGATGATCTATTGCATTTCTGACAGTGTCTCTCCTTTGTACGTGTAGGTGGGACCACTCTGAGAAAGGGACGAGGCCCACCACTGAACAGTTGGAGAGGAACCGATGTCACGCTGCTGCTACTGTAGTCGTGCCGCAGAGAACAAGTGAAAAAGAGAAGAAGCTGAAGAATCATACTGACAGAAAATGCAAAAAAAAGAAAAAAAAGACATCTCACACACTAACAGATGAGTGTGTTGAACCTCGCGCTCTGAAGGGCATCACACCAAGGATGAAACCATGGCAACGTAATCCTTTGTCCAAGCGGCGAGCGATGAGAGAAACACAGAGATAAACTGTCCCGGAAGAAGAAAAAAAAACAGACCAGCTGAAATGAATTTGCACTAGTGCTAGACTGAAAAAGCACACAAAAGACTGAATGCTGAGCGAACACCCTATACACACACCTACACACACATACACACACACACAAACACACACACTTTGGCACCTTAAACAAACTGGGGAAGAAATCTAAAGCGGGCATATATGGTACTGGTGTTTCAGGTCTGAAGTTGGAATGGAACGTGTCCCTGGGCCTTTAGCGGGTCAACACCACGTTTACTCTTTAACAAGATGTCAAAGCAGACATTGTTGTTTGCCAGTGCAGATTTGAGAGATGACATAAGGAGGAGAGTGGCAGTTAAAAAAAAGAAAGAAGGAAGGAAAACAAAAGGGTTGACACAGTGTTATGGTTTCCTTCACTTCTTCACCAAGACAGTGTCTGCTATGTGCCAGCGAGCAGGCAGGCAGGGGGAGGGGCAGGGGGAGGGGGCGGGCTTAGCCATAGGAATTTTGGCATCGCCGCAAGAGAATTTGTAATGAGGTTTTAAGAAAGACGTTATTTTTTTGAAAAGAGCTCCAGTACTCTCTACTAAAGAGACGGACAAATATATTAAAGATAGGAAAGTTTATGGTGGAGTATTTTCAGTATTGCTTCCTGGGGGAGGGAGGGAGGGGATAAAGTGTTTTTGTTTACTGCAGACTGCCTTTTGAGAATGTTTCGCTCTTTGCTTCAGAGCATTGACAATCAGAATGTCCTAGGGGGAGGAAAGGGAAAAGAAAAACCAGAATTGATTTACCCCAAATGCTCTGTAGAAGTGCCATGTTGTCTTGTGTACGTACCTAAGCGAACTCATGCAGTCTTTAAAAGCAATATCTCCTGTGATAAGGACTATATAATGACTTCCTTTGTTGTTGTTTTTTTTAAAGTTGTGAATATTTGGGGAATGGAGGTCATGTTTCTGTACAGATACACCATAGATTGCTGTCATTATTGGAGCGTCGGGCTGATCCACTCAGTGGAAGTAATCATAGTTTAGTTCCATGTGAATGTACATAGAGAGAACTGTTCCCCTTCTGTCAACAGTAGCATCTAAAGTTAGTATCACACATTACAGTACTATTGGGATTATACATCATTAATAATCAGAGCTTTCATTTTACTAAGATGTTTTTAATAAATGATATAACTGGCCAATATGATAGAGCAAACATTTCTGCTTAAAATTGACTATGATTGTATATGATTTTTTGTAGAATACATAACTTGTCTCTTTTTTAGTTGAGTGTACTTTTGGTTTTTTATTGGTCAGACAATCAGTGACAGTGAATTCGTTTTTTTCCAGTGTTAAATTTTGCTCTCCTTCAGTAGTGTGGCTTCTAATAACAAGCCAAGAAAGTGCAATTTCTTTGACTGTTTACATACTGTATGTATATTTTTCTCTTTCCTTTTTTAACTAAGAGCACTACGTTATTGCCAGTGAATGATTAACTTTATAGAAAAGGTATATATACAGAGTTATTTATCTAGCTTGCATGATGTAACCTTTGCCTATTGCCTCTGATAACATGCATCCAAAAAACAAAAACATCATCAAAAACTATTATAACTCAATGCCATAGAATGTCAGTCAAACTTTTGCCTCTATATCCATAATAATAAAAGCATTTTACGTCTACTACTAAACCCTCTAAACTCTGGCACATCACTTCCTTGTTGTTGTGATTGTTTGGCGAGTCATGGCGGTGACTGCAGCGATGGTAATCAGCTTGTGCTAACAGTGCTATCTAGTGGTATGAGATTGTATATCTCATTGTGTTGTCCTCCATAACGTCCCACAATGGAGGCCGCTATTGGAACACAGTTACAAGATGGGGGAGGGTAGCTGCTCACCCTGGAGACGTCCCTCTGTTTTTTGCCCTTCACAATATCTCCGGACATCCAGGGATCTTTTAATCCACATAAAGGGGAATCTCATGGAATGTGTTCTATTTACTTGGAAGGATGGGGAATATAGAAGAAGAAGAGGAAGAAGAAAACATCCCTTTAATGGTGCAGGATATTAAGATGACATTCAAAATAGATGGGGACTTGAGCATATACAGTACCTCAACCGAGGCTGAATAAGCCCTCCACTTAATGTGTCGTTCTAATAATATAATGGAGAAAGAAAGGACTCTAATGCAAACAATATTTTTCTGGCCCCATTTGTTACTGGACAGCTATTTCATTAATGTGAGCGCCTGTCCGAGCATATTCATATATATCATTTTTTATTCTGCCAGATCCAGATCCCAATCAGGACTCAGACCAAATTGCCCATATTGATAGTCCCATGTTGATAATCTTGTTTTTTTGCATTGAGGTTCAATAAACATGGGATGAGACATTATTATCCATTGTGTGAGCACGTACTTGATGGCTTTGAAGTTAGCAGTAGCAGAAGGTTGGGCTCGTTATCAGCAAGTCAGCACCCTTCTTCTTCACCCACGATGTCTCCAGAGGGCTTGAATTCTAGTGTCCTAAAAGCTTAAAGCCTGCCAAGATGTGTGGGTGGCTGGAAGAGAACAGAAGGGACAGGATGGATCCACTCGGAGGCTGTTTGGTGTTGGAAGCACATCGTATGGCTCTTTCTCCTCTCCACACTTTCTGAACTTGTCCAGCCGTCCCCTGTTATGTTGGCTTGAAGAGTATTGTATTATTGCTGCAGCAGCATATGGAAATATAGAAAAACATCCCATCTTGTCATGCTACAAATCAGTGAATCTGTCATCTTCCCTGGATCTTTTGCCACCGTTCCACTTACTGTTATCAAAATCAACTCATAACTTGAATAATCTACAATAAGACACGTCTGAAAACATGTCCAGTGCCTGATCTGATATTTGTATGTTGCTTTCTGGCCGATTCATCACATATTAACGCATCTTGCCGAATCTCTGACTGAAACAATACCACTCCAACAGCAGAACAGATTGGGTTGATAATTTTTATTTTGTGTATTTACAAACAAGCACATGCAGGAGGTGGACAGTGACTGACACTACAGGGGCACTGAACTATATGCAATAGCAGGACACAGGGGATGTCTACAGGTTACACCAGAGAGAGAGCAAGGGGAGAGAGAGAGAGAGAGAGAGAGAGAAGAGAGGGTGGGAGAGAGAGAGAGAACTCGTAACACATACATACATCCACTGAAATACCAGAAAAGAACATCTGTGTAATCTAATGCAACACAGCAGCTCCGCAATAAATCTTTCCTTTGCCCATTATTCAGTGTCAGAGAAGTGCTGATTCAACTCAGTTTGTGAGGCTGCGTTATAAAGTGGGCGACACAGCTTCAGTAGAACCTGAATGCGTTTACAAAGGGAGGATTTATTTCCCTGGATTGCAACAGACTGAACCTATTTTTCTGGCATTTTAGTGTACACAAACACACACACACACACACACACACACACATACTGAACACGCGAAAATGCAGGATGTGCAGTTCCACTAATGTGCGCACACACATAGCTGCACACACACACACCCACACACACGCACATTTATAACCCAGATAGACAGAGAGAGACTAGATGGGTCAGATAGAGGGCTTAACCTTTCTGAAACCTCAAGATCAATAAATTGCACATCCAATAAATTAACAGCTTTCACACAAATGCATTTGGACTATAATCTCATATCTGGAAAATATACAAAATCAACAAAAACATTAATACAATTGAATGTGATATTAATATTTGATCTCTATCTAAACTACTGCAGACAGATCATCTCTTGTAAACACCTAGATTTTAACCATTTGATGGCAACACGGACGCAGTTTTATGGTGCTCATTTGGTTATGAGCACTGGTTTACCTCAAGTTCACTTTGGGCTGTTGCCATAGAGACGTTATTATTGCACTACATGGCACAATAACATGACATGACCTCAGTGTTACATGGTTCTATCAGGCATTTTGGTCAAAAATGAGTAAAGCACATAAACATACTCAGTGAAGGATGTTTTTTTATGTTCTTATGAGGTAAAAGGGTCAGAGGTCAGATAGCCAAACCTTAAAGCCCTGTACCTCAAAACAGATCAGATAGAACCTTCTAACACTAAAGCCACAATCAGTAAAAGAGCCTAATCGTTCAGTAGAAATACTTGAGCATGGAACCACCCTGCCAAATGAATCGGAGGCCCGATCAGTTAAAGGCAGGTTTGTTTACATTAGTGTCCATATTTCAAGGCTCTGGTTGGCTTCAGGTGTCAACTTGAATGAGCACATTAAATCAAAACCATGGATTTGTATAACAAACTAAGGGCTCCCAGTACATTTGCTCACTCATATGCATAGTCATCAATACCAAATCTAATTAATAAATATATGACACAAAGCAATGTATTTCCTATGAGCAACATTAGAATCCATATATCACTTCCACCACTACCACCATCATTAATAACAATGATTATGATAAGCAAACATGGCAGGAAGGGTTCAGGTCGATACAAACGCTGAGGTGCAAGGTGAGGACCAGCCACCAAACCTACAGACTTTACAGTAGCATTATGAATGACATTAACTGGGGCTTTATTTTCTTACTGCATTACCGTTAAAGTTCAGATAGCCTTGAACAAGAGCTGAGCATAGTTTTGTGAGGCTCCACCTTAAGTCATGTCTGCCTGGTGAGGGTTTTGGATGAGTAGAAAGATCAGCTACAGATTGCTACAGCAGTTCAAACAAACTGTTGTGTGATATTAAGTTTGCCTCTATGTTTTCTGTGGCATATATAGATATTTTCCTGCATTCATTCAGAGCATTCAGAGCACATTACAATGCATACATTGGTTAAAAGGTACGGTAATAATAATGAAGGTCAGGAATAATTGTAGGGTATAATGTCAATGGTGATACATAAAGCACACAGGAGGAAGATATTTAGATTCCGTTAAATAAACATATGTCCTTTCTGTTTGCATGTACAACAGCCACTGGATGTGTGTGTATGGAAGGTTTGGAAGGACTAAGGAGAGCGACAATGTGTTAATCCATTCATTTGTATTCATCCACTTCCTCAATGCGTCTGCTGATTTTGAGTCACTGCCTGCTTTCTCTTGTTCATCTATCTCTTATCTATAATGGGAATATCAATCTCAATTTATACACCTATGTACTGTATATAGATTTTTTTATATGTATATTTATACAGTCAAATATAATAGCAGAAACATGTCAAACACACATGGACCAGGCAATAATGGTGAGAGGTCAAAAGGGGAGAATGGTCAATAGAACACAGATCTACACAGCTACAGTTCACTACATTACTACGCAGTATGCAACAGGAGCTACGGCCCAGTACTCTACCTCCTCTTCCTCCGCTTGACAGCCGGCAATCGTGCATTCCAAATGGCAGATGCTGATATGAAAACACCTGGATGGTCTTTACCAGGACAGGCGTCGATCTCACAGAATTCCCTTATTTTCAGATCAGCAGCTCACCAGGAAGGCAGACGGGGGAAGGAAGAGCATTTAAAGGGATACTTCACCCCAAGTTCAAACATAAGGTGGATGTGGTCTAAATTTGTCTTGAGTCATTATTTCACACCATCTGCTCTATTCCTGCTGCTGAAATCCATTAAGTTAATGCTACCACACTAGATGGACTGATGGGACAAAAACTCCCTTATGTTCATAATGAGTAAATGGATGCAGTCTGCTCCTGATGCAAATAAAACAGAGCAGATGGTGTTGTGCACTGCAATTCTCACTCAAACATGCTGCAGTGAAATATCCCTTTCAGAGTAGTGGAGCCTTAACGTAACCTCTCAATATTTATCTAAAACACAATAATTTTTCGTGGATTTAGTGCAGCATTTACGGCGCCGAAGTCACATGATGAGGGAGGTGTAGCCAATAGGTATCAGCCCATCCCTGTCCCCCTGACGACAGCGAATCCAGTCTTGGTCAACGCCTCCTAAAACCACAAGCTCCTCCCCCTTAGCGAAGCTGAGCTGCGACCCTGTTCCAGTGTAGTCACACAGCATGCGTACCGACCTGGGGACAGACAGCACACAGCTGCTCAGCCTGCATGTTTACATGTACTCCAAAGATACACAAGGAGATTTGGCATCATCGTCCAAACATGATGATGCCATAATGAAAGCTTTTCGAATTTCTCAGACCATTGATTTATTTTTCCAAAACATAGTAGCATAATGTGATACATCTCCTGGTTTGTCTCTGAACTCTGGAGCCAATTAGTATCATTTCTTAAGAGTCTAATCTTTACGTTTACACAGCAAACCACTGGGGCGGCACTGGTCCAGTTGGGGCGGCAGTGGATGAGGATGCTTTACTACAAACACACATTCCATATAGCCAGCACCTTTTCTGTGTGTATGTCGTACCTGAGTGGTCTGGGTTTGTCCTTCATCTCCAGCGTCTCGACCTCGCTCTCTGGCTCCGGCTCATTTTCACCCTGGGGCGCCGCGGTTCTCCTTATTATCGGGGTGGAGCTGCTGCTCACCATTCGGGTCAGAGCTGTGACACCAGGAGCCAACCACTGAGAGGGACGCCTGGATAGACAGACAGAGAGACGAATGTAGAAAG
Source organism: Genypterus blacodes (assembly GCF_046128005.1). Lineage (NCBI taxonomy): Eukaryota > Metazoa > Chordata > Actinopteri > Ophidiiformes > Ophidiidae > Genypterus > Genypterus blacodes. The sequence goes on from NW_027466875.1 coordinate 1,553,962, forward strand.
ACACACGGTGAGGTTACATCCATGTGCCGAATTCATGCAGTGAGCAGAGAGATTCCAAACAAACACAGTGGCTGATATCCCAGACTTATCTTGAGCTCTGAACATATATAATCCAGCAGCTGTAGTGTTAAAACAAAACCCCTATTATAGGAGTGTAAGCAAATACAACTAACCTGGTTGGTGGTGTGGGACCTGATGGGCTACTGGGGCTCTTAGAGGCTCCAAAGAGTCGCCCAAAACCCCAAGGAACCTGGGCTTGAGCACCACTGCTGACCTGAGCATAGTCACTTCCTGCCTGTGCTTGGAGATCTGAAGCATCCCGATTTATCTCCTCCCTTTTTTGGCTCATCTCAGCCAGGTTCTGGCTCAGTCTGCCTCCCCAGCGTATCACAGCTCCCCAACCCTGTTGGATCGCCTACGATTTCAAAAAAACAAAAACATGTCCGCTTAGTTTATTCATACATTCTGTGTGTGTCTATGTGTCTACAACTAATGAAAACCCCCCAAGCAGCTACCTGTCCCGCCTGCTGGGCAAGGCTTTCCTCCTCAATACTAGGAAGTGGTAACTCTCCAATTTCCTTCTCCTGCACCCACAAGAGCTGTGGACTGGTCTGTCCGATGCTGATCGAAGACTTTACAGGTGCTGCGTTGCTATTGAATGACTCCCCTGACCCTCCGTTCGACTGATTGGCCAAGGGTGGAGATTTTGGACTCCCATTAGCTGCCTGATGTTCTGCTTTTCCAAAGTCCACTTCTGAGAGGCTTTCAAGATAGCTGCTGCGCTGATTGTTGGAGAGAGATCCCCTGGGTGATGAGTGAAATCCTACATCTTGACATGGTGGACTGGGGATCTCTGGGCTGTGACTGTCTGCCTCTAAATGGTGGTGCTGGAAGAGCAGGTCGAGGTTAAAGGTCAGCAGGGTGAGAGGCTGCAACAGGAGGAGCAGCTCCTCAAACAGGTCCTGGCAGGAGGTCGACGACAGACGCATGAAAGAGGAAGGACGGTAATACGTCTCCAAAACATCTGAGAAAGACAAATCAGTTATTATTCATACTATTGAATACTTATACATACAATTAGCTGAAAGTGACAAAAACTCACCACTGCAAGACTGAAGGTGAGTCAGCCAGAGATAAAGGAGCTTGGTGCTACAAAAGGGAAAAAGACACAGGAATCAAGTCACATCTTTGAACTGCTGCTTGAGCAGCCGTTCAGGCTTTTGTGCTACCAGGGAGAAATACGAGGCAAACTTACTTGAGTAGGCCCAGCAGGAAAGCATTGAACCTGTGCTTGCTCTGCTTGAGCTGAGGCAACTCGCCAACTCTCACTTGTAGGTTGTACAGGGCGTGAGTTTTAAGCCCTTGAAAAACAGGAGGAGGTGATGAGGAGGAAATACAAATGAAGAGAGGGAAAGAGAATACCAAGAGAGAAAATTACAGAAGTGAGTACAAAATGCACTGAAGCTTTGGCACATAATGGCCAATCAATAGCTTCTTCCACTCTGACACTACTCAGCATTTTTCAGAGCCTAAGTCCAACTTGTATTAAATGGAATTGTGGGAAAACGAGCAAGTGATGAAAACCAGGACTAAGAAATAAAACCCATAAAGCTCAATATCTAATTTTTCATATAAGCTTCAGAAGCTCTTAGTGGTACCTACCTGACCTGGTAGAGGCCTGGACCAAAGCCCAGGCTGAATTTGGCCTCCTGCCTGCAATCAGGTCACTCTGGTGGGGCTTTAGGCCATCAGACAGCAAGCTGTGCAGGGCGGGGCAGAGACACTGCAGCACCAGGCGGCCCAGAGATGGATTGATGCTGCTGTCTCCTGATAAGGCCTGGGGAGAAGAGAGGAGAGGAGAGGGGAGGGGAGGAGAGGAGTGGAGAGGAGAGGAGAGGAGAGGAGAGGAGAGGAGAGGAGAGGAGAGGAGGATTGTGGGAAAGTGGGATACAAAGAGGAAGATGTGCAGTGATGTTAGGAGAGAGAAGAATTGATGCAAGACGGTGACTCGGGTAAGAGAGGGAAGGAAACGGGACACATAGAAGGGGTGAGACAAACACAGGGTTGGTTTGATGTGATTTTGGTGGGTGGTAGATGGAGTTAGTAGTACTAATGAAATTGTGCTGACTGAGAGTTTAGGTCATCTAAGATAATCTAGTACCTTGTTAATGGAGAAAGACTGAGGAGAGATAAAACAAAATATCGAGAGTCAGAATGAGAAGGAAAGGAGGGAAAGGGATTCAAAGGTAAGCAATGAATTCAGTTTTCACCATGGACTTCCTTCTATATCCAGACTGCTAATACACCATGAAAGGTGACGTATAGTAGAGTGCAAAACTCAGAAACCATCCTTCCCTCTGCTTACCTTGCAAACAGCATCTCTATCAGACACATATCAATTCTGTTTCCATTCATTATGTTTCCATTCAGAACTATATACTGTGTATTATTGAAGGATGGAGTGGAGGCTATAAGGTTCAGAATATTAGTTCATGCTTCTGATAGCATTTCTGAAATTCAATGCTCGATTGTAACTCCAGATTTTACCTTCACTCTTCACTCTCACCTCCTCCATGCAGCTAATCTGCAGTTTGATCTACATACACACAAATATTTCTTTTGGACATTTTAGGAAAAAAATCTAATATAAAATAATAATAATAATCAATCTGCTTTCTTTCTGTGTTGAGAACACAAAGCTGTAACATGTTTGTCAACCGGAAGGATTGGACGACTCTCAAAAGGGTGACCACTGATTTTTGTAAATCTCTCAAAATGAATCAAACAAACACTAAACTCAGCCGCTCAAATGGCCAAGTGGGATTCATCAGTGACTGACCTTCTGAACTACGGTCCGAGAGGAACTGAACTGGGCCAAGATGGCGTCCACTGCCACACTGACTGCACTGACCAGAGCTGGAGGACAAAAACAAAAGTGCACATTAAACATTGAAAGCTGCAGATGTCAAAGACAAACAACAATTCCCAGCAGTATTAGCAGGACACGCACGTCTGCAAAAACACACACCTTTCTTTTCCTGCAGACACAGAGAGGACAGGCCGACACCTCTCATCGGATGATTCACACCTTCGCCCATCCAGGACGTCTCTTCCCTCTGTACGGAGCCAGCGAAGGAGACGCTGCGAACAGCTGAGAGTGACAGTAAGAGAAGACGTACAGCCGATTACAGAACCACACAACAGGAGAAAAACAATCACAATAGCTTTAAATACCACAACTAAAGAATTATTAGTAGGAGCAATTAAGCAATGAGAAGCACTGGAGTAAGCAGGGAGAAGCAGATGGTGTTACTGCAGCTACACAAGTACACACGTACGGTAAACACTGGTGCACTGCGGTGACCTTTCCACACCTGCATCGGTAAAGACTATTATTGTATAAATCAGGGACAGACAGGATCCCATGCATTAACCTCAACTCGCATTACACTGGCACGCTCATACACACTCAGGTTTACTTACAAATAGGATTGTAAAGGCTACCACATCCTCCAAGTCGGACACAACATGTGCAAAAGGCAGACCTGTCCAGTGTGACTTTTAAATATATTTATTCATATAAATTAGCTATATAAATGCAAACATACACATAAAAAGCAGGATTGAATGCTTGTACACGTTTATATTGACATCATCCGGTTGTGCTCTGCATGAAATGTACGTGTCCAATTTACACACCATGCAAAAATATAAGGTAATAAAAACAACACGACAACAGATCAGTCAGACGGACACAAAAACAGAGACAGTGTAAGAGAGTAAGAGAGTGTTGAGAGTGACTGCACTGACACCCTCCGACACAAGCAGCTGTTACCCTTTGAGGGCTCTTTACAGATTTGAAAGGACAGGTGTAGGTGAGACGAATCAGATGAGCTGCCTCTTTCTGCACAACACAGCTACAGTTAACAAACGCCTTCAAATCTGCAAATCCCCCGGGTTAAAGAGTGAGGAAAATATCACACGAGTCAGAGAATAGAGACATATATGACAAGACACAACAACAGTTAGACGTACATGCAAGCAAGATGTCAGACAGAGAGTGTAAGATGCAGGGAGAGAGGAGAGAGAGAAATCTTACTCGGCACGCGTGGCTGCAGAGGAGCCTGGTAGAGTTTTGGGGGCAGGGGGGGTGCCCTGGGCGGTATAGGAGGGTACAGGTTGGGATAGTAGAGGGGAGCAGCCAGGGCAGGTAAGGTGTGTGAGCGGGGGAAAAGCGGGGAGTTGAGGCAGGAATCTGCCACCCCTGGAGGGGGCGCACCAGAGCGCTGGGGAGGAGAGAGCGCTCCGATAGGGGAGAGGCGGGGAGGGGCCCCCCTGTGCAGAGGGCAGTTTTTGGGGTGGTAGAGAAAGTAGGTTGGGAGAGGAGGAAGTGCTTTGGATGTCCTAATCTTGTTGCTGTTGTGGTCCGTATGAGACGCCGAATGTGAATGTGTATGTTTGTCTGTGCTGCTTGTGTACAGTGAGTCCTGAGTACTCAGTAGGTTTGAGTATGTCATCATGGTGTCAATGTTCTTATAGGGGGTGGTGCAGCCTGGTGCTTCTGCGGTGCCACTCACAGGTGTGTGTGACTCATTGAGCTTGTGTGTGTTTGTGTGCTTCTCTGAATCGGAGTAAAAATTAACGACAGAGTCAGAGTCCAGGTGTTCTTTGGTTTTGGAATCACTGATCTCTTGGTATGCAGAGTCTATATTCTGCTTACATTTATTTCCAAAAGAGTGAGGCGTGTCTTCAATAATATCAGCCAGGGATTCATAGGTAAACTCAGGACTTAGATCAGTGTTGGAATCAGCCCTGGCCCACTGTGGGGTCCAGTGTTTATCTGTGGACTCCCTGCCTACATGTTTGTGGGGCCTGGGGCCTGTAAGCGGGTGGGAATTACAGTAGCCTGGGCGAAAAGAAGGGGCGGCAGTGTGGAGGAAGTAGGGTTGTGAGGAGCGGGCAAGGGACAGCGGGGGTGAGGAAACTATATTTTTATATGGGTAAGAGAGGTCAATATGGTGAGATATTGGAGTCAGAATGGAGAGGCAGGCACACAAGCAAGGTGAAAGCATGGATAAACAACGGAAACAACAGGTGAGAGGTGAAAGGTGAGGAAAACGAGGAAGAAAGAGAGTAAAAATGTGACAAATAAATGGGAAGGAGAGAGAGATGCAGAAAATGTTAGTGTCTGTCCAGAGAAAAATGCACATTCATGAGTGTACTCCAGCAGAAACTGTCATTATGCAACAACATGCAGTAAATGCAGTATTTCAACAGTATTTCAGACATTTGGATTAACAGTTACACATTGACAGTCATGGAGCTGATTTATGAAGAGCGATAACTGCGGCTTTTGGGTTGGACAGACTGGAAACCATAAAAGAATAATTACTACGCAGTCTCACATATGCACATTAGGAACACTAAAACTGTCCGTCGCCTCCTGTATTTATGGTGGAAATGTGATTGAAGTGCCCTCATCAATCAGAAAAAGTGTAGTGAAGGTTGGACTCTCTCCTATATTTACATTGAGACTAATGAATATGAAGCAGAAACCACACTGCAGTGAACGCTGCTGCTGCACCACCTCTGGATCACATTCTTCCTCTCCTCTCCTCTCCCTCTGGCCTGCCTATGTTTTTACTTCTCCCCCCCCCCTCCCCCTCCCATCTTTCCTCTCCCTCCCCTCCCTCCCTCCCCCCACTCCAGCAGTCCAGAGAACAGTGTAATGCTGAGTCAGTCGCCTGATGGCAGAGTTCTGTCCGTTCCTGCTTAATCAGAGTCTGTTTGGCTCCAGATTCAGACTCTGGCAGCAACATCTGAATCAACACTTAAATACCTGTGACAGACTGCTAAGCTATGGGCAACAAAAAGAACTAAAAAGCAACCATACCTTAGTTTGACTTGAGCTGAAGTGAAACCTACACATGTTACTTCCTATGTTTGTGACACTGGCTCTCTGTAATTGGCTGTTGAAGTAAGATCCGCCCCCTAAACTCTTAAAGGTATACAAGCCTATTTCCAACCAGCTGATGTCTTTTGAGTTTGCTGTAAAATCCACTCATTTTAGGGCCCATTACTCAATCTTTTATTCAGTTTGTGTAATAAGAATAATACTGTGTACATTATAGATTATGTCCTTATAAACTAGGAGCACTGGGAGCCATTTAGCTCTGGAAGAGGCTGATCCATTTAAAAGGAGCACTGGCCCTAATTCTGTCTGAACATTGGCAATCTGACCCTAAATTGCTCTGTACCACAGGACCGTATGAGATAAGTAACTTGATCTGCGCTATCTATCTATGGGAGGGGAGGATGAGGGATGAGGGATGAGGAGAGCGGAAAGACAAACAAGCATCCCAGGCTGAAGAGATTTAAACAAGTAAAGCAAATGGAAAAGGTGATGAAGCTTGAAAACACATGTAGGCAAGGAGGAAAGAGAAAGCATGAAATTAATTTAGAGGGGGAAGTGAAGAGGGAAAGATGGAGACTACAGTAGAGATGCAGAGAGCTGAGTGGGCACTACATTACCCCCTCCCGTTGGTCTGAGGAGTGGATGAATAATTGAATATAAGGCGGTGATGACATCACGCTCCCATAAGCAGGAAATACTGGCTGGAAAGGTTCCAACCTCTCCCTTCTCCCTGCATTACCTTCACTCCCTGCCCCTGTATGCCTCAACCTCTCACCCTCTGTCACGTACCATTTCCAGCTGACATCACCTTCCTCCATCTGAACTCACCCTCTGTTTGTTCCTCCTCATCTTTTCTCCATTATATCACCCTTTCCCATCTCTTTTACCCTATTTCTCTTTCATGTCATATATCATTTCCATACATTTACATTCCTACAATTGTACAGTCCAAGAATATGACTTGTGCTTCTCTGAGGAAGTAAAGGAGCAGACTTTCCCTCCATCTGCCACTCCCTGTCATCTGCCCGTTCCAGATTTGCTGTGCGGTCCAAGTAACACTGAGATACTTTGATGTGTTTATTTTCTCCAATGCATGCGTCATCAAAATCAAATTCAACTGCCTCTTTTATTATCACATTCACCATCAAACATCATACTCACCTGTAGATCTCGATTCCAGAGTCCTTTCTCCATCAGCTCGACCTCTCACCTCAGCCTCTTCTTCCACTTCTCCCTCCTTCCCTTCCCTCTCTTCCCTCTCTTCCCTTTCTTCCCTCTTAACGTCTTCACTTTTCCACTCTCCGCCTGTTGTCCACAGGCTGTTGTCACTGACTGAACAGCCAATCTTCTGTGAGTGGCATAGCACCGGTTTTCCACATTGCTCATCAGCTCTCCGGAGCATTTCCTTCAGGGCAGCCATGGAGGTGAGGGCCGGAGGAGGCTGCATGAATATAGCCTGGGCCTGAGAGGTGTACTCCCATTGGTTGCCATCAGTGCCTGCCTTCTCTCTCCTCCACTTTAAGTTGTATAATATGTCTGGATCCGGGGTAATGACAGAGGGGTCAGGATCTGGATCAGTAATCACTTTAGTTTGGGGGGAGGAGCTCTTATTGCGGAAACGCATCTCTTTGAAGGTTGTGACCTTTGGACCTAATCCTGAAGATGACCCTGTTGAAGTGACCTTCTTTGGGGTTTCCATCTGAGATCTTCTCATTTCCAGGGGTGGAGGCCGTGATGTAGCGTTGTTGTCAGGTGTGAAAGCGATGAGCCAATCAAATCGCTCAGGCTGAGCAGAATTGGCCAGGAGAGTGCTGACTTTCATAGGTGGCACGGAGGGAGGGATTGGGGGTAAAGGGCGGGGGGGAGGGGGAGGAGGTGGTGTGCCTGGTAACTCAGAGGGATAATGGAAAGATTCAAAGCTTGTGTTCTTCACATTAGTCTCACAAGTATTGCTAAAATCGGTGATGTAGTAAGGTTCAGAACTTAGAGGGCTATTCCTCTTCCTTCTCCTTGCCATCTGAGTAAATGAAGTGGTTCTCTGGGTGTTCATGCTCTCTTCTATCTTTTTTCCTTCTTCAGCCTCTCCAAGTACATCCATCCTTCCATCCCAGTCCAGCTTGCCTCTGCAGCTCCATCCATCTCTGTCTATCATGTCTGAGTCAAAATCCTTTTCATGCTCCCTGTTGTCCTTCTGCCTGTACTCATGCAGCTCCACGGCCTTGGGTCGGGTCAGACTTGCGCCTTCTCCGTCATCGTCTAACCCCCCAACACAGACGCCGAGCTCAGGGCTAAGTTTAAGGAGCTCAGCCTGTGTCAACCCAGCGAGCATCAAGAGCTTACGGATTTCAACATCCAACGCATGGAAGGAGGGCGGAGGAGGCAGGGAAGGTGGAGGTGGTATGGTAGGGGGAGATGTGGAAGAAGAGAATGAGATAACAGGTGGAGGTGGTAATGGTGGGGGGCGAGTGGTGGGGGGCGGGAGGGAAAAGGGAGTCTTTTCCTGGTCGGCCTGGAGAGCGGCGAGCCTCTTCGCTTCTTTCCTAGCAAGGTGTCGCCTTCGAGGGGGAGGAATGGGAGGAATTGAGGCAGGGATGGATGGAGGCGGAGAAGGAGTGGTATAGAGGGTGAGATAAGGGATGGGCTTTGACGCAGGGAGAGGAGGAATAGAGGGGGGAGATGGAGGAAGGGGTTTCTCGCACCTGAAAGTAGTGAAAGTCGGGGACGAGGAGTTAGGGGAAAAGGTAGACAAGGTGGGAGAGGTGGAGACAGCAATTGAGGTGGTCTCCCTGCTGATGTTGATGTAGGTGTGGAGGTCAGAGCTCACACTGGCATGACGAGCTGGAGGTTTGGGGGGTCTAGGGGGCGGCTCAGCGGGAGAAGGGGTAAGGGAATCTGGAGCAAGAGGATCATCACAATCTGATGGAGCAGTGAGGTCAACCCCAGCATCGGAAAACTCCTGAGACTCTCTCATCATTCCATCGTGGCTTTTATAGAGCTTCCAAGGAATGTCAATATTTCCCATTTCATCCAAAACATCTGAAAGGTCCTGCTCTTCGAGATTCAGATCCAACCCCTTCTCGTGGAGTCTGGCAAAGTAAGCCAGTTTCACTTCCCTGTTCACTTTCTCTAAGCGGTCCAGGTGGTCTAACCGATCCCTCAACACATCCCAATGTTGCTCCCCCTCCAGATCCCAGCGAGCCACTTGGATCACCTGGCTAAAGCGTTCCATTTTACCAAACTCCCCTACTGACTCCAAGAAGTCAAGCAAGCCTAGTTTGGTAACCTCCGAGTCTAAATGTCCCATGTCTTCTTTTACTCCAAAGTAGTCAGGAGACGGGGAGTCAAGGGCAGATGGGTAGCCCTCATCTGGAGAGCAGGAGGTGTGTGATGTTACCAAGAAGGGATTGTGGCTTAGGGGCAGAGATGGGGGTGAACGCGTGGGAGGCTGGCATTCAGCAGCTTGAGGAAGTGATCGATCTTTCAAGGATGGGAAAGCGGACAGGTCATCTTGGTCGTGGGAAGAGCACATGGAGGCAGACTGATCCCCACAGTCTGACTCCAGGTCAGAGCAGGAGCTGATGGACGTGGAGGATGAGGATGTAGAAGAGGAGAGTGAGAGCTCCAAGAGGGAGGGGGGACCGTCACAGCATGAGGGGACCAAGGTGTCATCATCTTCATCATCGTCGTCATCATCATCGTCGCCATTAGCATTAGCAACCTCATCTTCATCTTTGTCAACATCTGCAGCAATATCAATATCCGCACTGCTCTCTTCTTCGTCTTCATCTTCCCCTACCTTTACCTTTGTCTTGTTGTCAACATCAATGTGTTGTTCTGTATCTGTATCCTTCTCTATGTCTTCTGGACTGGCAACAGGGCAGGCAGAGGGCTTCAGATGTGGTTTTGAGGGAGGCTGAGGTTCCTTGGCTCCTTTCCCATCCTGTTTCAGGGTAAGTGGTGACGGAGGCTGAAGCAGAAGTTGCCGTCTGAAAGAGATGGTGTTGTTGTTGTTGTGGTTGTGGTTGAACATGCTGTTGTTGTCCTGTGGGGAACGGCCATCACAACACAGGCATGGGAGGTTTGGCTCATTGCAATTGGGGTCAAGGGGGAGAACAGAGGGAGCAGCAGGAACAGGTGCAGGTGCAGGGGGAGGTGCAATTTTGGAAGCTGCAGATGCACGAGCACTCTTGGGTTTGGCTTTAGCTAAGCTGGATGTGGTAGGAGCCTGTTTTTGTAAACCCAGCCTGGACTGGACTCCCAGTGGAGCTCGAGGCTGAACACCCATCCTGGTCCTGACAGGTGCAGAAGGGCCTTTGGTTACCCGGCGTGGTGAAGAAGTGCCAATTGTGTTCATATTCTTATCCTCCCTCTGAAACCCTGGACCTTTAGACTTTGTCTCAGTTGTCCGTCTGGTTGTGTTGAAGCGGCGTGGCCTTGAAGGCTGTGAGGAGCAGCTAGACGACTGCATTTTGGATTTGGGGTGTCTTTGGATGCTCAGATAATATTGTTGCTATAGAAACAATGGTTCTGAAGGCTGGATAGATCCAAACTGTGACTCGCGGTGCCGATCACATCTTGGCTCAACTCCCAAGACCCTGCAACATCAAAGAAGACACGCAGTGAGAAGACTAGGCTTGACTCATCAGAGAACATCTCTTTGTTCAACACATTTTTAAATCAGTCTACATAGTTCAAATTACACCCACAGTCTGCATTACTCATTAAAGCTCAGCTGCCTCTGAGCTTTCTGCTTTATACTTATCACAGTCCTGGGAGTAAGGAACAGTGGAACAAACACATACTGTCTGTTGTCTGCTGAACCTCTCAGTATTACTATAAAAGCACATTCCTCTTCCAAACATACATGACATGTCAGCAGCTAAAAGGGGAAGAATAATGTTGTAATTAGAGCATGTGGAAATGACTTGGAATGAAATGTAATCCTGAAACAATATAGATCTGCAATGTTCCAATTAGATTAATAGCTTCCTTCGATGTATTCAGCAAATTTGCCTTCATTTTGGATGCAGTTTCTGCACAGCATAAGCAACCAAACCGTCTGTTGTAGATTTTTACATTGGTCATCAAATGCCCAATCACATATACAACAAATATCTTCAATCTGTTCCCTTTATCTCTATAATAATCTGCTGATTTACAGCCTAGTAACTGTCACTCACAACTCTCATTATCTTGCCTATGATGTCCTCCTTCACTGAGTCATGTTAGTCATACACGGTCAGGCTGGCTCCATCTGTGCCACTCCATCCTCACAAAGTGACATGAAGGGAGCAGGTGTACATCAGAATAAATGACATCAAAACCCATATCCACAGATTAACGCACATTCAGGTGGAGCATGAAACACTCAGGCAGCAATCCAGAAGCTCATCCTCAGAGCTCATCCACAGAAGGCTACTGCTCACAGATGCCCTTCACACCAGCAGAGAATATCAATCACGGAGGTGCTTCTGTCGGTAATGGCCATTTCAAACCAATTTGAGGAAACAAAAACAGCCCCGTGTCGTGTGTAATCCGGCCATCCGGCGCTCAGTGCCGTGCATGTATTGATCCTATGGCCGATGGAGATGGGGAGGATGGAGGATGGGAAGGGAGGGGGGTTACCAAGCCGCATCGTCCTCATATCTAGGCCCCTGCGCCCCGTTAGAACTCACATATAACACGCAATATATGGGAAACGACCATTTACGGGCTCCAACTATAAAGCGCTGAAGGAATGTCGGTGTTTGTCGCGGCGTTGCGTGTTTGTCGGTCCGCCTGTGGTTTGGATGTAAATATGCAGATGAGACTGACCCGTGCAGATGTGTTTAAAAACAACGCAATATGACAAGAGAATCAATAAACAAGCACGGACAGCCATGAACTCACGGTCGGATTGAGGTGAAGATGGATGAAGGAGGCCATCGGATCGTCTCCTCTCTCACATCCCAGTCCGTGTGAACGAGAATCTCCCTGCGATGGTAACAGCCACAGCGTCGGTGTTCTCGCGAGCATCCACCAAAGCGACGTCAACACACACGCAAAAACACACACGCAAAAACACACACACACACAAATCACAACCAAACAACAGCCCTCGCTAGCTTCATGACGTTTCCGTCGTCTTGAATAATTACCAGAATTTGTGCATTTATTTACACGTAGGGTACAAAGACCAATGAGCAAACAAAATTAAAAAGAAATGGAGCTCTCTTGATCTCAATTGTATTTATTTTTTATACAGTTTGTAGACTTTACAGCAAATACAGTATATAAAATATAAAGGGTTTAATTTCACCTGGTTTAAAATATTTTTGTCTAATCAAAACAACATGACGTCAAAGTTTCTTGCATCTTCATGATACCATGCATGCCTCAAGGTGGCGCAATACGGAAGCGAAACAAGGCAACCAAAGCCATTCTTATTGAATCAGCTGGATTCATGAGTGGCACAATTAAACAGTCAACAATGCACCAACTTCAATAAATACTTAGAGAGAAAAAAGACAGACTACTTTATAACATTTACCAGCACGAATCCAACATTTCCACACATCCCCAGTTCACTTTTATGGAGTCAGAGCCGCTTTAAAAATACTAAAAGGTGTTGAGCTGTGCGGCTTATAAAAGTCAAAAGAGAAGCAGAGCAGCTAAACGTAACTAAATCGATAGGATGCTGTTCATAAAAAGTCACTTCAGATCACATTTCTCTCATTTGTTTCTCTTGTATATTTTTTTGGCAAAGTTGAGGAACACTTGATGCGGGAGGTTTTGGGCGTGACGGGCGATGAGTTTCTGTAGCCGCTGGTAGCTCTCTTCTTCATAGGTTTGATAGAGCGTGGGCAGCTGCAGCGTGTTGTACAGCGCTTTGACCTTTTCCACGCTGGCTTCATCATGGCGTCCGTAACAGGTCTGGGGGAGTAAAAGTGAAAATTAACATTTGTTAATGTAGGCAAAGTCTCAACTTGACAGGCGTGTGGTTGCAACACTTGTCACAGGAGGCCAAGGTTGAAGGGTCACCAGTTCCACCATGACCACCCTTTGATTGTACAGAGTGATATCGTTTACGCTTTGAAATAAGTTTTATCTCAGTATGTTTGAGGAACAGGATCCTTGCACAAGACTCTATACACAGGTTGCAGACACACACTCTCAGCACGTTCACAGTACTATTGTAGTAAGAGTTGTGCTATGAAGCGTCACCTCTAGCTCCGCCCTCTGCTCTGGGGTCATGTTTTCCAGCGCCGTCACCACCAGCCAGCTGCACTTGTTATCCTGAATGTCTGTGCCAATCTTCCCGGTCACAGCAGGGTCACCGTAGCAGTCCAGGTAGTCATCCTGGCCCATCAGAGATTGATTATATTCTGTTACATATTGCCTACTTGGCCACATATTCTTCACTGTGGGCAGCAAGTTAATAAGAAAATGACAAATAATGCATGTGTGAACTAAATTACCTGTATTTGGAAGAACTCTCCCATCTCTAGTAAGATATGCTTGGCATTTTTGTGTTCCTCTTCACTCACAATTCCAGCCTACAAGAAATAAATAAATCGGAAACACTCAATGTAATAAATAAAATGTGTTGAATAGTACAACTGAGATGAAAGTGGGAACAATAGTATGAATAATAAAATGAGAATAACATTTCAGAGGAGGACTTTATTTCCCTGCCAACACAGCATACAGGTCAAAAATATGCAACCTTTCCATTACACTCACTTCCTAAATGTTGTGTTCAGGTGTAGCACAGAAACACTCACCATGTACATTGCAGCTGCTACTGGAAGGTAAAAGGAGTAGAAGGCAGTCTTGTATTTTACAATAGCTGTATACCTGAGAGAAGAAGGAGAAGAAGATGAGATAAGAAAAGATATTCCTTTATTCATCCCTCAACGGAGAAATTCACATGTTGTGGGACGAAGGAGGAGAGCGAAGAGAAGAAGAGTCTATATGTGCACTTGTTTTAGCAGCAGCTCATTTCTCAGCAAATACAAGTCTGATAAGGTGCTTTTTGTCCAATATTCTCATTATATTCTAAGTTAAAAAAATCTCTTTGCCTTCTTCCTTCTTACCTCTCCATGGTGAATCTGTTCAGGTCAATCTGACCAGGGGGGGCAGTCATGAGGTCCAGAGCTTGGCCCAGCTCGGTCTGGAAGGAAGTCTGAAACATAAAGATACAGTGAGAACCCTGTGTGTGTGTGTGTGTGTGTGTGTGTGTGTGTGTGTGTGTGTGTGTGTGTGTGTGTGTGTGCGTGTGTACTAAAGTCAAGATTTAACAGTACCTCAGTGAACAGCTCCAGTAGGTTGACATAATATGGCTGGTCCCTGCAATGCCTACGGAGTATCCTGTAGATTGACCCCTCCAGGAGAAATGAATCATTGATGGCAAACAGACCGATGCCATCCTGAAAGACAAACAGAAGGGACTTAAAACTACAGATGGAGTGCAAAATAATGCAGTCTCTTTTTCTGAATTATATGAAGCCTCACTTTCTTGTACCAACAGGGCTGTCCTCTCCGAGTAACAGAGGCATCCATCATGTCGTCAGCCACAAGGAAAAATGCTTGCAGCTAAAATGAACAGAAACAGAACCGGTTACAATGCAGTGTTTCAGGGTATTTGTCAAGGATTATGTCTGTACTACTGTCCCGTTGACACATGAAACTCTAACTCTAACAAATACTATCAGAGAAGGACCATGTTAACCCTGAGACAGCCTTTCAGTTTCATTATGCTCACTAGTGTTCTGCAAGATTACACCCAAAGCTTCCATGGCAGCACACAGGTACAGCACACAGGTACAGCACACAGGTACAGCACACAGGTACAGCACATAGGTACAGCACATAGGTACAGCACATGCCCGCCCCGCCCCTCACCAGTTCGATGCACCAGCCCGCCAGTAGAGCTTTCTGCACCGCGTCCTGGGCGAGCCGGGTGGGCGGGACGAGCTCCCGCAAGGAGCCAATCACAGACAGGCCCCGGTTCCTTTTCCCTCCTGGAGTATTGTACAGCAAAACCTGTAATGAAACCATGCAAAGACAAACACCCTGAAGCGACACAGTGATCGGCACTTGTCAGAAAGAGATAGGAGGTTGGTGGAGGCGATCAAACATCCTGTACCTCTCTGAGCCTGTTCATGGCGTCATCAAGCACAGGATCACTGATGTCCCCCTGTGTCAGCTCCGTCACCAGCTCCTCAAACTGAGCTTCAAATAGCTGCGGGTCCGACAGCAACGAGGCTTTGTGGTTGGTCGTGGCGTCTCCCTGTATAGAAGAAGAGGTGTACAGCGGGGAAACATGGGGTGATCTGAGCGGAGACACTGCCAGACCCGCGATCCGGATTAGCTTCGGGGCTCGAGTGAGCAAACTCAACAAGCATTTCATTCTCAAGCAGCTCAAAGGGTCGAAATCCCAGCTGTTCAAACTACACAACGCTATATGCAGTAAAGCAGCGGGTCGAGCTCCATCATGGTCAAGCGGCGGTGAAGGGAAACACTGTTATTTCCTGCCAGGTTACCTTTGCAGTGCATCAGCCTGCTTTGGTTCCTACCTACAACTACTTCCTTTAAAGAGGTATTTTAATATTCTTACCATGATAAATGTGTCTTCTCGAACAGATGAGAGTCTCACAGAATAATTACTTTTCTTCTATTTGTTTTCTTAAAATCTTTCTGTCAAACTAGCGCCGGTGGCCGGAACCAAAACCCGGGATGCGCAGATTGTAGTTTATAACCGCGCTGCTGTCCGTTTTATTACAAAGCCACTGGACTAACTTTCCCAACATGCCTTGCGAAGGGGTGAGTGTGGGCGGGGCTTCGGAAGACTCCATTTGACATCGATCGCGCTCATTGGCCAGACGTATCGTACCAGGATGGGCTTTCATCCTCGCTGGCCAATAGGATCACAAAGAGGGCGGAGTTTAAAAGCGCCTCAGTTATTTAGAGTTAATGACGTGGAGATAAACACAAAAAGAGCAAAAGATTGAAGAGTAATTGTGGAAAAGCACATTCAAAGGTCCACGGCGTGTGTAACATGTCAACACGGTGACACAGACTTGTTATGTATAATTTATTTAATATGTTGAAATACACAACTTGCATTAAAAGTTTTTCCATTGACACTGCATTTAAAATCTGGAATAGGTGTCATATGTAGATACATTTATTATTCAGGTTTCAAGGCTTCATCCTGCTAAGCCTGCCATACAGATATACATTTCCTCAAATAAATAATGTTTTCATATGCAAGACAAGAGGTAGAAACACTGCTCAGTGCCTTAATAAGGGAGTGTATGAGTGCGCCTGTGTCTGTGTGCAGGCTATGTGTGTATGTGTGATTCTTTTTTTTTTTTTAATTAGTTATATAGATATGAGTCTAAATCAGAATGTGCCTTCACTGATATGGACTCCATATCATCACATAGTGAGCACACCAAAAATTACTTTCCAAAGAAAAACAAACATCCAGATTTACAGACATTGTGCAAACACATTGATTGATAAACTCCAAGAGCCGTCATCCAAGACCGCTATTAAGTCCAAACAAACACCCAAAAGCATATAATCTGATGTCCGACCTCTTAGCAAATATATCTGTACATTTATTGCAAGAGACTCTTCATGTGATCAGAGCCAGAGTGCAATTTACACCTCTATATCTTACAGTATCATGTTGCTTTAGGTGCGATCGCAGATAGATTTGCCTGTACACTCTTTAAGCAACTTCAAAGTCAATCAAATTAGGACACAAAGAGTCATATTTAGAGCAGTTTGGAAGAATGTTCTGGGAACACTGCATATCTGTGTCTCTGACCTTCCTGCTCAGCTATCCGATAATACAAACACATTTCAAATGGCTACTTTCATAAGTAATTTGGGTGCAAGAAAAAAGTAAGAAACATTGTCAAAACATGCAGATAAAGACATTCAGAGGACACAATAGTTAGTTACACAGCCGGTCAGGATCTAATGCACAAAGCTCCCGCTGTAGAGGCGTCAGGGAGGATGTAGCAAAACATGCAAATATCAAATCAAACCATTAGCATCCAGGGGCTTTCCTAAAAGAACGCCATTCATCAGCTGAGTGTGTGTCTGGTGTGTATTGGTGTCAGTGTTACAAATGCTGGCTTTTTTGAAGGCCAATGTGGAGGTGGAGAAGCATAAAGAACAAGGTCATCTGAACTGCACAAAAGAAAACAAATAGTAGCAACCGTGTGTATGTGTGTGTATATGTGTGCGTGTGGGAATGTGGTCATGATCCACATGTACAGTCTAATCTGTTTATCTTACATTGTTCAGCTAAATATATGAATAATCTGTTAAGATGCTGCTTTTATCGATGGAAGACAAAAGAAGGGCTCCCATGGTCACATCACCTGAGCAATCCTCTGGATGAATAGCAAACAATGTACAAAAGGGCAAGAAGCATATTGCAACCCATAATATGTGTGGATATTGTAGCATAAATGCTAGAAGTGTCTCCAGTCTTTAGGATAGTGTTTTTGTGTCCAGACCGGCGTAGAGGTGGACTGAGAGGAGATTACAGCAGAGAGGAAGCTTCTGGCAGGCTGCAGTTGACCAATACTTGACCTGATTGATGATTTCAGCGAGAAGAGAAATCACTCTAGCCAGAAATAAGCATCCAGTGGCGACGTAACTGCTGCTGAGTACAGTGGAATGAGAGTGAGCTCGGGGTTGATGTTCAGAATGAAAAAGAGCACCACTGAATAAGGCCAGTTGGCTTGAGGAAATAAAGGTGACTAAGAGAAAGAGGAGGGACTTTCATCATCTTGGAACAAAATGTCTCCACGAGAAGTGCCACCAGCTAAATCCTGCTTTGCTCTTTCTTTGTCATTAATCATTCATTTCCCTCTTATCCCTGCCTCCCTTCTGTTCTCTCCACCATCCTTCCCCCTCTCTCTCTCTCCTGTCCTCCTCACAGTGCCGACTCTGAGTAGAGAGCTCCCGATGACCCATGCGGTGGATGAGGCATCAGTAATCCCCGTAGAGATGCTGAGGAAGAGGAGCTTAAATCTCCACAGCTACGCAGGTGAATCCCCTCTGGGGTGTGGCTGCTGTAGTGCCGGTTGTGCCGACTGTCGCTATGGGAATGGTGGTGGCCTCGGTGATGAGGGTAATGGGTTTGATGGTTGGGATGTCCTCGGTTAGTCCCCCAAGGATTATGCAACATCTGAAAATGATTTCATCAAAAACATATTAGTCAAAGAGCTTCAGACCAATGTGTCCCATATCAGCACCACAACACATCAAATTCAAAGCTGACTTAATATATCTGTAAAATCATAAGTGTCCTACTTGATCCAACGGTAGATGGTTGGTGGCAGTCCCCTCAGCTCCTCCCCTTTTCTTGGGTCCCTGTCCTGTGCTCCCAAACAGCTCAGAGGGGGGCGCTAGGTTACGTTTGGAGCGCTGCAGGAAGCGAGCCACCAGGACTCGAGTCACCTGAAAGGAGATCAGGTAAACAAAAGGGGAAGACCGAATAGGAAACAATGCTCAAGCTTGGTGTCAGAATCACTATTACTGTACATTCATAAACAATTTTGATAGTTACCTTCAGGTCTCCTAGGGAACGGTGGCAGTCTTTAGGTAAACGCAGTGGTGAGGAGGGGGGAGGTTTAGATGGGACCTGCACCCCTGTGGCTGCTGATTTCAGATTTTCTTTCCTGGGCAAAGCTGCAGCTTGAGGCAAAGTGATGGGGGGCAAGAGACACGCCTCAGAGGACGGCCCTGAGAGAGACGGAGACAAGAAACAAGGGAACCACACCATCCATCATGCATTTCAATCAGCAGCAACTATTATATGTCATCCATCTAATATATGTTTCTGATGCTGTGGCTCTTATTGGACAGCCTGTATTGAAAAGACAGACACTGTATGTACATATTGGCAGTTCTTTAAAGTCTTGAAAGTTCTTTCAAAATAGTCTCTTACCTGTGTCTGTGGAGGTCTGACAACCATCCTTACTGTCTGCAGAACCAAAGTCAACTTGAGAGGAGAAGATACGACAGACATGAGCATCAAACCTGACATCATGACATCATGGACACAGTGATGTGCTGCATGTTCATGTTGTGACATGCTGTGCGTACCCGTGTCAGTGGAGGAGCCGAGCCCCGGCTCACTATGCGACCGGACAAGGCGTAAGAGTCCGTCGCTATCTCTCCGTAAGGTCTCTCCGTCTTTTTCAGGCCTGCCGGCCCTTCGTCGTAGGTACAGGGGTTGACGTGGGAGGGGCAACCCGTTGCCTTGACCTCCAGGCTCACTGGCGAGTGAGGAGGATGACATGAGAGGAGCAGAGGAGGTTGGGCCAGGTCCTCGGTGTGCAGGAGTGGATGGGCGAACTCGAATTTCTGGGATGGAGGACCCCTGTTGAGAGGTGGAGCCCCCTATAGTTTCCAGCTGGGAGCAACTACGAGCCAGCATGACCTGACGATGCAACACCGGAGACCTGGAGACGAAGATATACTTCTGTTTGTCTGTTTCGTTTGGAAACAGTTTCCTTAATATGTTACATCTACTGTAGCACATGTTTACGTGTATGTGTGTGTGTGTGTGTGTGTGTGTGAACGTTGCCTCTCACCTGTAGGTGGGGGTAGCTGTGCTTGGTGAAGAGCAGGAGTTGGATCTCTCTCCCCTGAGGAAGCGCCTCGCTCGCGGTCCTCCTGCCAAGGGACTCTCTGGTGTCTGACATTGGGACCCACGATAGCTGAAGTCTCCCATATCCCCCCCATCACCACTGATGCTACTGCACCTCTCTCCCTGGTTCCTCACTCCAACCTCCATCAGACAGGAGTCCTCAGAGGGGGAGGAGTCATCAGGGATGTCCACAATCTCTGACATCAACAGAGAGCCACTGTCCATGGACACTAAGAGGAAGAGAATGCAAATCCTTAACAATGAAAACACAACTCTGCTTATCTCAAAGTCTTTCATTTCAGAAAGTTTTGCCAGAGGAGAGACACAAGCAAAGTGTCCTTTTGACTGGTGGCGTCTCACCTTCCCCACTGAAGGCTGTAGATGTTGCTCTCTCTCCAGACAGCTCAGCGCCGTGGGCATCAAACACCGTAGCCTTGACAGGCAGAATGGACAAGAATCAACCCCGGGAACACCACACACACTTTCTCTCTCTCTCATACACACACACACATGCACGGGTAGTATATGCTCACCTGGCTGGCAGCTCTCTGTCCCATCACGGCTTCATAAGGAGGGGGGCAGTCAGTGGGGTAAAGAGGAACAGGACTCTCCATGGAACCATTATAGGTGATGCTGCACATTAACACAGAGCTGTCAGCCGCCTTCTTGAACAGTCTGTGCGATGCGTGACGTGCCGTGTGTTTGCGTTACCTCTGGGCGTCTGTCTCAGAGCTGCAGGTATACTCAGGTGGATAGTAAGGGGGAGGAGGGATGGGTGGAACAAACTCCTCAAAGTCCATCATGTTGGTCAAGAAGGCGTCCTGGGGAGTTGTGCATTCTGGGTTGACGGAACGAGAACGATGGGGGGCGAGCTAGGCAGGAAGAACAGGAGAACCATCAATATCACATATACACATACACTTTAGTTCTTCATCAAACCATTAGAGTGAAAAAGCTTTGTTGGCGCTCACCAAGTGCACAAGGTCCAAGGAGAAGATGTGGATACTGCAGGTCACAGTGGACAGGGTGCAGATGATGGTGGAGAGAATGCTGAGACCGCATGCACTGAACAATAGGTCCTGCAAAGATATTCAGATGAATCAACATCACACAACAAACCACAGACTAAAAAGAGACATTTGGGTGTTCGGTCTAGAGGAGACACATCCCACCCACCTTTAGCTGATGTCTGACTGAATGGCAGTCAGCATTCAGGTAGAGGACCAGAGTTTCCTCCTCTGTGATGGAGCAGGAGTGAGTGGGTGCGCAACACACACACAGGCCGTTCTCCACCTGCACACATATCAATACACAGTGGGTTAATATAAGACATGGATCTGCCAACATGTTGCTTCAGGTCATAACTACAATATTTCTGGCACATTCCTTGTGCATCTGGCTAGAAGATGAGGGAGAAGACAACACCTGCATAATTTGTGTACCTGGCAAGTGAGCATAGACTTGACCATCTGTGCATTCTGACAGGAGAGCATTGAACCGGCCAGACTGAGGATCACACACACTGCAGACAACAGCATGAACAGTGACACCTGTGGAAGAACAACAGGGGGGGCAAGGTCTGATTTAGGACAAGAGTGTTGAAACTTGTGCCATGAAGGGCAGAGAGGATGCAGAGTTTTCTTTTTCCCAACAAAGACGACACCCAGGGATTTAACTGATTAGCTCACCGCCTGACAGGAAGCAGACACTAATCAGTGGTGGGTTTGGTGCCTGGATAGAGTGAAGATGGATATTTGAGTGTTTGTTTTGCTTCTTTATTATCTTTGTACCTTTACCTTGCCAAAAGGTTCTGGTAATCATAGTTTACAGTCTTTGGACTTGTTCTTACTGTCTGTTCCTTATGCTTGTACAGAGCAGAGAAAATGGTTTTTAAGTGTCACCTCATGAATGAGAGGTTTTTAATCTCAATGGGAGAGTCTGACAATTACACTTAATGAATAATACTAATGATAACATTTCATTTCCCTTTGTTGCACATAGTTTCACACCTATAACTCCAATTGTTATCAGAAGAAGACGTTCAAAATGACCTACCACCAGAGTGAGAGGTCTCCTCCAAGAGATGATCCCAACTACCCCTGATGCCACCACCTGGAAACATACAACACAAACACACTCACTAGTATGTTGTTACATTCTCATGTTGTTGTAATTTAGTTTCATACTTACAAAGAATCCAGCCCAGAAAGGACAGGACTGTCTCACTCGGGCTGAGGAGGTGAAGGCCATGCTGGTGAAAGAGAAGGCCAGGACCATAGCCCCCAGGCCCAGATGGCACAGCCCCAGGTACAGGAGCAGCCGGGCACCGCCGGGCCCGCGACCCGACATGCCCCGGCGGCTGTCCGACCATCCTCTGGACCCCGAAGCTGAGGCCACACTGCTGGAGTCTGACGGCGAAGGCATGTTAGGCTCGTCTCTGCGGGGAGGTTATGGGCGAATGGACCTCAGCAAGGACTCAAAAACAAAGTTCACTTTGTGGGAAGCAGTGCAGGAGAGTAAGAGAGGGAGAGACATAAGTGGCACAGATGGCTGCTTGTGTGCTGGCTTGAGACCTCCAGTCTGTCACAATTATGCACCAAGCTCTCCACTGGCAGGTGCCACAGGCTCTGCGCAATGCCTCATGGTGCGCACTAAGGTCCAGTCAGTGTGTCCAAGAACTTCGTCAGCAGAAAGTTGAGCAATGAGCAGAGCCACCGTACTCACCTCATTTGAAGTTTCAGGTGGGACAGTAAGAACGCCTCAGTAAATACAGTGACTCTTTCATCCCCTGCAGCTCACAGGCCACTGTAGCCTCATAGCCTCACGGTCTACACATTCTGCTGCTCAGTCATTCTTTCAATAATAACAAATATGGGACTATTTCCTCCCCAATCTGAGCGTTATTATCATAGAACTCAATTTCTTCTCCCTGTTTGCATCTCTCCATCTTCTGCCTTCCACCTCTCCCCTCTCTTGCCCGTGGCATTGCGGTAACTCGAGACACGAACAGGCCGCAAATTCTAAGGCACCGTTATAAAAAGAAGAAGAAGAGCAGCGGATCTCTTGTTGTTTTTTTTACCCGCAACACAAACGAGGCGAGCGGGTGAATCCGCGTCCACCGCTGAGGAACAACATCCAAAACATGTGCGCTCTCCTCCCCCGACCTTCTGTTCCAGTCCTCCTCCTCCTGTCACGGCAGAGAGGTGATGGAGCCTTCACGGGTCTAAGCCCGAGCACAGAGCGGCTCGTTCGGGAAGGAAGCGAGAATAATTACCTCGGGACGAACAGGAACGAAATATCATCCATCGATTTTCAGACTGCACCAAAAATAGCCGCTGTAGGCCCGGATGAGGCTCTCTGAGGAGGCGTCGCTCTCTGCCATGTACACCTCCGGGGGTTTGCGGTGGTCCACACACTCACCTAGACCCCCCCTGCCGCCGCTTTCATCCCTGCAGTCACGCGGGCATCCCGTTCAACCCGTGTGTGAGTGTGTGTGTGCGCCATATGTGTGTGTGTGTGTGTGTGTATCCTGGACATTCACCTCATTGCCTCCCACCCGACGTCACACGAACTCAAAAACATTGTCTACTAGAAATAGTAATAACAACAACAATAATAATAATACTAATGAATAATCTTTTTGCATGCGATTGTTTTGACTTTCTTCTTCGTCTTCTCTTCGTGTGCAGCAATGATTAATGTATCGTGTTTGCAAACCGACACCTGCTACGTGATGACAAGGCACGCAAGGACGTGCGGGGAGCGTGGGGATGCGGCAGAGCGTGCGTACGCTGCTGGTGCTGATGCTGAGGAGGAAGGTGGGGCGGTTGCCTAGCGACTGGATCCTAGCTCCTACTGCTGCAGCAATGAGGCTGTTGGGGGGGATAATGGGGGTGTCATGTCGCTTTATTGGTCTCTGTAATTAGAGGATACCCGTCAAAAAAGGAAGCCACAGGGGCCAGAAGGTGTCCCTCATGTCTCAGGATGATGTCATTGATCCAACAGGCAACACTGTAGCCATCAACCGCCATGTTTCCCTTTAAATGTCCTTGACTGAGACACTGAGCCTCTCCCACACTTCCATGTTTCCTCTCTGTCTCAAAAGCACAGTTTCATGACAGTTTCACGGAACATTCAAACTGTTAAACACAAACAGACATCTACTTTGTTTTTTCTTCTCCAACCGCTTCTTTTTTATTCAGTGAGCAGCATGAGTGTAAATGGTGAACAAAGCACTGTGGCAGGTCTATAAGGAAAACAAAGATGGAAAAAAAGAGCAACAACAGTATGTGTGTGTGTGCAGGCCAAACCTCCAATCGCTTTGATTTGGAATGATCTGAACAGATGGAACATGGGAACACTTCAAATCCAAACTTAATCCTACTTTATGAATTCAACATCCTGCTGCATCACAGCCCCTCAAATTCTGTCAACTCACATTCTCTATCCATCATTCTCTCATCTCTCCACTCAACTTCTCATATTGCACTTCTCTGCCACATTCCCAATTCCCTCATCTATTAAAACGGCACTTGTTAGTGTTTGTTTTTGCATGTAAACCACACACACACACACAGCCAGAATCACTTTGCTTTGTTCTTTCTCATACGATGTGACCAGCAGAACTCAAATATTCCAGTAAATGTATCACGGTTTAAACATTTCATAACCTCTCTTAAGACATAACCGTTGGCAAAACAACCCAAAATTTCAAATATTCATTTAAAGTTCATTGTTGAATCTATGAGATCTCTAATGATATGTAACTGCCACTAAGAATGTGGGGGAACATAACGTAATCCCTGTGTCTAATATGGCACTGAGGGATGGAATGTCTATTTGTCAGTGTTGTTGATGTAATATTATATAAATCATTGAATTTCAAACAGTGAACTTACAGAAGCGAGAGAGTGCATTGCTCCTCAAAGAGGCTTTATGGCTTATTATTCAATCAAATGACCGGCTTTAAATGTTCTCTCACAATCTGTGGAATGAGTCACATGCCTGACAAAGAGCAAATATAAGATGAATGTGTTCTGGATAAACAAGAAACAACCTTAACTGCTCCTGAACTCCTCTTTGAAAAGTTAAACATGCTCAGACATTAAAGAAATCAACGGAATAGGTCGATAAAGCTGAAGTGTGAATTCTTATGTAGCTAGCCGGGCTAAAAAAAATGTTAGAACATTAAGGAAATACAGGGAAAACATCTCTGGTGCTGTGATGGAGATTGACTGGATCCTTAAAGATTTCCTCTAAATGACTCTAAAGACTCCACTTCACCACATGAATGTGATGAGAGGAAATGTGGAGGAAAATGAGTTCTATGCGATATAAAGGCAATATCATATCAATAACATTTCAGATTAATAATATAAGACATCTATAAATTATTTTTCTGGCAAAATACTTTTTTTTGGGAAACTAAAATACTGAGCAAAATAATTGGTATAAAACATACTTTTCTGCACCTGGTTGTAGTTGATAGTTACGCCCAGCGGATGGAGACAGAAGGCTTACTGATCTGTTTCCCCCCAGTAACACTGTCTTTTACTCTCAGCTGAGCCTGCATACTGTACTGTATGTGTGTGCTGTGTGTGTGTGTACTGTACTATATGTGTGTACTGCATGTGTGTACTATATGTGTGTACTGCATGTGTGTATGTCTGTATGGTGACAGATCTAGAGAAGGGCGCATTTGGAGGCTTTTTTCTCTGTGCTGCTGGTGATTTTGACTTCTCGTCCTGTGGGGCCCTGTTAAACAAGGAGAGACGACAGTTTGGTGTCAAAGCAGAACGCAAAGAAACGTTCCACACGTCCACATGTCAATCAACAAGGTGGTGTTCTGTTATTCCTTACCGGTTTCCTGCTGGACTTCTGTAGAATGTCTCGTGCCAAAGACAAAAAGGACTACAGGAGGGAGAGAGAGAGAGAGCGAGAGAGAGATTCACTTTTTTTTCTGACACCAGTCAAGGCCTGTTAAGTTGTATGAAGTCATATGTTATCTTCCCTCTCACCTCATCTACGTTGATGCTGGACTTTGCACTGGTCTCAAAGAACCTGATCCCATGATCCTTTGCCAGCTGCCAACCACGCCACACACACACACACACACACACACACACACACACACACACACACACACACACACACACACAGACAGAGAGACTTTATTAGTTTACATGAGGATATGGGATTATATTCACTTCCTGCTTCTTATCTTAAGGCGAATGTAAAGCCGGTGCATCTGAATGTATCTGTCGGCTCAGCACTCCACTCCCTCTCAAGATAATCGCTCCCTCTTCATTACTCAGACCGAGCGGATGGACTGGTCTGTCCGTCCGTCCATCTGTCTGTCACAGTTTGGACAGTTGTAATCCGATTTGGAGTTGGATTTAAATTTGGCAGATTAATAAGCGATGGGTTCATGAGCTTAGTTCAATTTTTCTGATGGTGGTGCTGTAATAACCACTTTGATGTTTAACTTCGATCACATTATGACTTTTGAACCATAAGTCATAGAGTAAAAAAAACAGGTCTGGATTTCTCGACAAAAGTTTCATCTCTATTTCTGTCTCTACAGTTTTGCCCCAATTTGTAGCCAAATGTGTGTGGACATGGCTCATTCTACTAAAAGTGTTATTTCTCATGAATTCATTATCTCTTGCTGTCTATTCCTACCAAACTGTGTACACATTTGCACTCACGTATGCAAAAAAAGATAAACAATTGGTCCTGATGTTGAGGGAATTTAATTCAGTCACTGTTGAAACTTTACAGCCAACATGCAAAACTGGAGTCTGGGGTGTATCGTCTCTGTGGCTGCTGAGCAGTTGTCAATGTGTCCTCAATTCTATTGTTTGTTTCTCACACTGCAAACTTTAAGCATTGCATGATACAGCATATTTAACTTCCATCCAGCCATTATCGACTCTCAAATCTCCACTGTAATAATAAAAATGATGCAATGTATTGGACATAATTAGGATCAGCTCACCTTCTCTCCTGTCTCCTTGGAAACTTTCCGCTTAGCTTCAATGTCACACTTATTACCTAGCAACATGCGACTGACACCGGCTGATGCATTCTGGGAAAGGAGGATGCAATTAATTGATTAGGGCGAGTTTGATGTGTATTTAGGCATATCCGCTCAGTCGCAAGCATGTTTAAGAAGAAAAGATCAGAGGGGAAGAAATCTGTATGTATGCAACACCTGGACCAAAGACCCAGAATGATTTGCACTTGTAAGAAAATAATCACAGCGAGAGGCATTCCATCGCCGCAAACATCCTCTCTGCAAAGACGGGATGAAATGTCTCCCAAACGTCTGGCAGTTAAAACGACCCGTCATTATGCTGAAAGCCTGTTCCAGATATCTACACCAGCTCACCTCTTTGATGCTCTTCATCCAGTTCTGAATGTTTTCGAAAGACTTCTCATCAGTGATGTCATACACCAGGATGATGCCCTGACAGAGAGGAAAAAGGGGGTTTAGGAAGTCAGTCAGTGGAAGATAAAGAGTGAGCAGACAGGAGGAGGAGATGTCAGTGTGATTATCTGCTCTGCTTGTTCTGCAGACATGTGGGCCTCACCATGGCTCCTCTATAGTAGGCTGTTGTGATGGTCTTAAACCTCTCCTGCCCTGCTGTGTCCCTACAAAAGGCACAGACACACATTCAGAGTCAAAGATTTGCAGTTTGTGCACACGTTACACTGCTGTAACAAGCTGAGTTCAACTGTTTCCAATCTCAAATCGTTCACCTGTTGCCTTGATGTTTGGCCCAGATGTTTTCTGTTCAAACTGATTTGTGCAGTCTGGCAAAAGAACTACGACTTGTATGTTCACAACTCTCTCCAATCTGGCATTGTCACATTGGCTTTGAAGACTGCAGTCATTAAGCCTCTCCCTAAAAATTGGAAATTCTTTTACATCTACATTTAGTCATTTAGTCGATGCTTTTTATATTATATGAGATTTGAATACAACACAAGCAAAGATCTACTCTGTGGAGAACAACAAGTGTAAGTCAAGAACAAACATTAGAAAACTGGTTGGGACTCTTCTCTGTCCTCAAATGCTTCAGGTGATCCAGTATCTCTGTGTAACTGAACAAATGGCCATGATGTCTGGGGTTCCGCAGGGGTCAATTTTAGGACCCTTTTTTATTAATATATGTTCCCTTTAGGACAAATCCTCTCTCCAATTAAAGAAAGATAAGACTAAGATCATCTTGTTTGGAGGAACGTCATCGCTGAGCTCAACTCCCCGTCTCTCATAATGAATCAGGCCAGAAGATTTGGTGTAATCCTGGATTTAGACTTCAACAGCCCCATAAAATCAGTAACTTCATCAGCCTCTACAGAAATATTGCTAGAGTCAGAGGAATACTGTTCAATAAAGACCTAGTAAAGTTTGTTTAAAGTAGATTAGATGCCTGCTTATCTCCAAAGCTCTCTGTGGTTCTGGGGCCTCTGTACTTTTCTGAAATGCTTGAGCCATATGAACCTTCACGGGCCCAGAGGACTCCTAGGTCAGGCCTGTTGGCTGTCCCCTGAGTCAGAACTAAACATGGTGAAGCAGCGTTTTGCTATCAGGCATCACAGACCTGTAATAACCTCCCTGTTGACATTAGACAAGCCGCAGGTTTTAAGTCAGAGCTTAAATCTTTTGTTTCTCACTGGAACGGCACTATTTTAGATTTTCAAGCCTTGTTTTCTTGTATTTTTTGACTGTACGTTCACAGGTTCTGATCTCTAAATCATACTGTATCTTTTTTTAAACTTCTTGTATTAGTTTATCATGATAACTCTCTTATCTTTACAGTATTTGTATTACTCAGTACAGCACTTTGAATTGCCTCTGGTATGAAGCGTGCTATGCAAATAAACCTGCCTTGCTTAAAAGTCATCTCTGTCTAACATGACACAAAGTGACTCTGTGTAGAGGCTGTACGTGATTCATAGCAGCACAATCAATCCTGTCATACAGTCATGATTTGGAAAAAACAAGAGAATTTCCTCTTTCCACTTCTCGGGAAATTAAAGCAGCAAGGCGGAGAACAGAGAGGCAGCAGAGAACAGCTCGTCATTATCTGATTCACTGAGAAAACAAATCTTTAGATCTCTTACCAGACTTGTAGCTTGACTTTCTTTCCGTCAACTTCAATGGTTTTTACTTTAAAGTCAATGCCTGAAAGGGAAAACAGAGAGAGAGAGAGAAGAGAGACAGAAAAGGAGTTAAATGCCTCAGATATGAACACAGACACACAAATATAGGTCACCCTCAATAAGCATTCCACTGGAGCCTTATCATAGTTTTCACTGCGCTTTTGGCTCGACAGTCTTTCCCTCTTATGTCACAAACAGACATGGGGTGAAGATGAGATGCACGCAGGCCCGATGGACACACTGTCCCTTTGCTTTTGTGTTTGTCTGGGTTTCCTTTTGGGCAGGACAAAGCTGAGATAGACAACGAGAGAGGGTGGGGGGGTTTAAAGCTGTACATGCCAGAAGGCCAACCATTCTTCTGGGAACGTGGAGATGGCAAAAGAGATAGGAATGAGGGTGGGTGGACCTACTGAGAGCCAAGTGAGAGGAATGAGATCTGAGGGAGGGGGGGGGGGGGGGGGGTGAGGGTGAGGGAAGACACAGGCGGAAAATAACCCCCCAGATAAGAGGCAGGATAAGTAAACGGAGACGAAATGTGAGAGCACAGACTAGTTGAAACATGAAACAGTGTATGAGTGAGGAAAACCAGTTTGCACAGTGTCAAACAACAAATAGAGGAAGAGGGAATGAAACATCTGCCCTCAGCAAATAAATGTCTCATTCTGTTCCAACGTTCTGAGGAGCTGATGCACAAATGTCGTAAGCAAACATTACACAGTATAACGTACCAATGGTGGATATGTATGTAGAGTTGAAGTTATCCTCAGCTAAACGAATGATCAGACATGTTTTACCCACTCCGCTGTCCCCGATGAGTAAGAGTTTGAAAAGGAAATCGTACTTTTTCGCCATAGTCGGAGCTGTTCGTCAAAGTTAAGGCAGAAAGGGAAAAGATTGGCAGCGTCTTTCATCCACTTCAAAAACTTTAGCTGTTTGCTGACAAAACCCCCCTTCAAAGTGTGACTAACGTGAACCGGACTTCACAAAGATGATCCATGAAACGAACGGATCCTCTTTTAGGTTTTTTTCCCCCTTTTTGCAGACTTGTCAGCGGTAAATCCCGATCCCCCTCTGAGCCTCTGCGCTTGTCTGGGCTGGGAAGAGATACAAAGTCCTTCTGTCCTACAGCGGATCAACGAGCATCGTCAAATCTACTCAGTGAGCATTTTCCTTTCAACCGGGAGTCAATGGAACCGGGGCGGCTACGTTGTTTGTTTCTGCCCACTAAAAGTTGTTCCCGGCCCGGATCTGGTCCACTGTGGAGCTACGCAGTGTGGGAGTGCTCGGGACCAGCGGTGGGTCAAACACGCACGCACCCAGCACGGCCAGCGGGGGGCGCAGTTCGATCAGCCAATGATGAAAATGATAAACAAGTTTTTATATGAGTGATCTACAGCATGTTTGCTTTATTTACCTTTACATTTACCTTTTTCATTTCCTTATCTATTTTTATTCGTAATTTGTATTTTTTTTCTGGCTTCGTGACGACGCCTCAATGCAAAGGGTTGGATGAACGATGTGACTCAGAGGGACTTGTGGATTTGTGACTATGTGGCACTCTGTTACCATGACACTTCTTCAGTGAGTTAAGCATTGACAAAATGTTATCACCG
The DNA here is from genome assembly GCF_046128005.1 of Genypterus blacodes. Lineage (NCBI taxonomy): Eukaryota > Metazoa > Chordata > Actinopteri > Ophidiiformes > Ophidiidae > Genypterus > Genypterus blacodes. The sequence goes on from NW_027466875.1 coordinate 1,584,320, forward strand.
TTATACAATTAGTTATTACAAAGCGCTATCTCGTGACGTAATCATGATGAAAACCCTCCTCGACAAAACTGTTAATTATTAAGGAAACTCAATTTATGCGTTATGAAAAATCCCTGCCTGCCTGTTATGAAAAATGATTAATTTCCGGACTTACTACAAAAATAAGAGGTATCAGAAACGATCACTTTATCAACGAATCATATACATTTTAATGACGTTTTATTTATTGTATTTCTGTAACATATGTTTGTAATCTAATTTAACAACGTCTGCGTTTTGAAATTATTAAAGACTCTGTACTTGTGATGGGCGATACCAGATTTTTTGATCCGATACGATCCCGATTACTTTTTTGGCAATTTTTTGCGATACCGATACCGATTACTTTGGGTGATTTTTTTTACCCCAATAAAACACATGACAAATACTGGTAATTTAACAACTTAAATGTGTATTTTTCTTCGTCTACGCACACGGTGAACTTTTCTGTTATGATGATTTTATTTTGCTTAAGACGGCCAAGTGTCGCTTACAACAGCGTCACATTGACGTCACATTTATACATCACCAAACGACGCATTCTAGAACACTGTGAACTCGAATCACCTCGTTCATCTTTGGCCGGCAGTATAATAAAATAATGTTATTGAGTTTCAGCTACATAACCTCACTTCCGGCTTCGTTTGTCTTCCGCCAGCAGTTTCCGGTTTTAACTCCACCGTGACTCTCTCCCCTCCCCCTTTATTTTGTGAGATTCCACACACACGCAGACATGCCTGTAAGTAATGTGACGCATTTCACAGGATCTGTTACTAAATCTTCCAGAAATGTTCCAGTTCGAGTGTGTTATAGTGTTTGACTGTTTTTGATCTTCCGGTGGCGAACGCTGGTCACGTTTGAACTCACAATTGCTCTCAACATGGCGAAACACGTGTTGGAGAAAGTATAGCACGATGCTACACGTGCTGCTATAGATTCATAAAACGAGCCGAAATCGTTAAGTAGTGTAATAATCCAGATTAAAGTAAAGATTGAAAGACGTAGACTTTGAATAGCAATATAGAAATTGTAACAATATGTAACGTAACTCCAATACGTGTGCTCCTCCGGTTAGCTTAAAGCTACAAACGTTACGTCATACTCCTTGTTTTTCCTGTTCTTTTCCTATGATACTGTGCTTAAATGTCCGAGAGTTCCACCCTCAAAAATATGACCGAGTCTGACTTTATTTTAACTCTGGTTTATTCTTGCGTTGTACTAATCCTTTGTTTCTCTTCTCAGTTAGCCAAAGATCTGTTGCATCCGACTGCCGAGGAGGAAAAGAGGACGCACAAGAAAAAGCGCCTCGTCCAATGTCCTAACTCCTATTTTATGGATGTGAAATGTCCAGGTTGGTATTTTTTAACAGAGTAATACATTCTGAAAAAAGGATAAACCCAAACGTTGCCTTTAAGTGTTGCCCATTTACTGTTTCTTAAGTGATTGGGGTGTCAAATAAGGCATACAGTGACACTTGTGGTTGTCTGTGAGTTGATTGAGTTTGAAGTGACTCATTCGATCGATCAGCTACAAGAACACCAGTGAGAACAGCACATTTGTAAAGCATCTAAGTGTTTTGTTTGTGTAGCAGCTCACTGTTCTGGTACTCACGATCTCAATTTCATGTTTTCCATTTTGTGTGTTTACAGGCTGCTACAAGATCACCACAGTGTTCAGTCACGCTCAGACCGTCGTCCTGTGTGTGGGCTGCTCCACAGTCCTCTGCCAGCCTACAGGAGGGAAAGCCCGCCTGACAGAAGGTACACCATCGTCACAGCCAGCAGACAGAACTATATATGTACATGTATACAGTTTAATGCACATTTTTGACTGGAATCTGCCTTTGTGTTGCCCTTTCATGCTGTTCTATGTGAAAGGGGTGTCAGCTAAGGCGTACACTGACTCTTGTGGTAGTCTTGGAAATGTTTCATTTGTGATCCATTTCTATAAGATGAACTGCACGGACATATGATACACACTCTAATACACAGATGTTTACTTGGAATTTAGTAGTGAGTACAGCTCACCTTCTTGGTTTGACTCTCAGACCAGCATCACCTCCCTGGTCAGAGTACATTTAAGAACTCTCTACACAGCATTGGAGCTTGTTGGTTCAGCTCAAGGTCGCGGTTTGTTTTACTGAGCTGTTCCTTGCCCATCTTTTCTGTCCTGTGCTTTTCTGCCTTGGTAACCAAGGACTTTTGCCTTGAGTTGCTATGGGTGCAGCTGCAACCTTTGGCATTAAACCACGCTTGGTTGGAAATGATTTGAGTTATCTGTTATGTTGTCAGTCAGAGCTCCATGGCTGCAGTTCTGTCTGTAGATTATTAACGATCAGTCTTTCTCCATTTCTCTTCTTCCTAGGGTGTTCATTCAGGAGGAAACAGCACTAATATGACCTGTGAAGTTTGGACAATGTTGAAGGAGGAGGAGATTGAACCACATTTGATGGCTATCAAGTCACACTGCCTTGGAGGGGAAGGAATGACGCAAGAAAGAATGGAAAGGACCAACCATCATGTAATGTAACTCAAGAATCCGTCTCTCAGGAGTTGCGCAGAGAAATACTTGAGACTCCGTCAACCCCATGCATCAAATCACTTTTCCTCCATCAATAAACTTAGGGTTTTTGGAAAAAATAATTTTGCATGTTTGTCATCAAGTTTCTCTCTAAGGCTCTTGGGTATGTGGTTAGAGTTAGAGCCCACATGTGATCCCTTGAAATGGAAGGATAGGAAAACAAATAATTGTAGAACGATCAGGGCGTTTGAGGACAGTAGTGTTGACAGGTTTGTTTGCCCTGTGGGTACAGATGGAATGGATCTTTTCATCCAGGTGGACTTGCATCATTTAATTTAATAACCAAGCACAAGAATCTTTCAGGAAGGTGTCTGCACGAAATAAGCCCTGCAGCTATTTTCTAACAGATGCTCAGTGATGTAGATTTATGCAAATCTCCTTTCAGAACTCAACAGTTCTAAGTTTTGAGACTGTGGCTCAAGAAGCTGTTTCCTACACGACTCTCTAATGCACTTTGCATAAATGATTATTGTAATATGTACATTAGTTCTGGTGGAAAATCTAGCCAATATACTGTATATCTGCCAACTTGATGCATTTGTTTGCAAGTCAGTCCACAGGAATGATCTGTGTGAACGGGGCCGAGCCAAGGAAAACCAATGAAGCTTTGACTATTTTTAGCCAAAGTGAAAACACAGTTGCAGTGATCTGACACCTGCTAAATATCGCCCTTTATCACTGAAACTGTGATTGATTCTTAATTAAAAATGTGCCTGCAGGCCTCCTGCAAAAATGAGATATGGGATACATTTTACTGAAAGCTGCAAAACGAGTGTGCTGTGTTCCAAACTTAAAGAAATATTTCTTGAGTTTGGAGCAGCTAGAGGAACAGATTGTATCTTTGAAAGTGTGTGAGCTGTATTCACAGCAGGTAGTGTTTGGGCTTGTGGGCATGCAGGCCATTGGCACAATCTGCATACGTGACAGCATTAAGCTGCACACTAAATTATGAGGGAAAAATGAAATTAGGAGAGGGAGCTTTTCCATGAGTTTCTGGTTGCTATGGTGACATTTTCTTGTGTTTTGCTTGTATATTGGAAATGGCTTCTAAATAAATTCTGTGGAATGCGATTAAGTGCCTTGTCTTTACTAATGACTCATATCACATCTGCATTTATTCAGTGTTGGCATCACAACTCTTCCTATAGTCTTTCTATTTCATCATGTTCTGATATATTTGATCATTTATATCCACACAGACAGACTGACTGAGGGCGAGGTGGTCTGGGTGCCTTTCTGCCACTAACCTGGAGACATTCATGCAGATATACAATCAATACCCAGACTGTGAATGTCGTCCATCCATAAATCATCCTGACCTATTTCAAAGAAAACTTCTATTACTTTATAGTACATAACCTGTGTCCAAACTACCTGTATATGGTTCACTTGTGACAATATGTTTGCTTATCGCTCTTGGTAATATGGAGGAGTGAAGCACATGTCAGCCTCCTGTCTGAATGGACACAGGGGGACAGAGACAGGAGGAAGTGTGTCCCAGTGCAGTCACTCATAACACTTCAGACCTGCAGACACATTTCTGAAGTCATCTGCACAAGGTCATCTCTTAGAGGGAGAGACGATCAATAGCTCTGAGATATGGCCCAATGTGCTCCCACTCTATTGATCTGAGCTTTCTGATCCACATTTTGACATATGGGGAAGAGAATGTTTTAGAATTAAAATAAATCTAAGAGAAAGTTGGTGTTATGAAGTTTGCCCTCCTCTGCTATAAAGGCACCGCTGAACAGATGTACAAACCACACCAGTCATACCTTAGACACACACACACGCAGGTACACACTCATACACAGGTGTGCATACATACAAACAATACAGACAGCAGACATTTGTTATCTTGAATGTCCTCTGTGCCAAGGACAGGAACATCACACTTCATTAGTAACCAGGACACAATCAACTGACCTGAACAGAGAGCAGGGACCCATATCCATGGCAACAACATCCAGCTGAGTAGAACCGGTGTCTGGGCCAGGAGTGAACGAGTCTATGTGTCCCTCAGGATGATTGGAGAAGTTTATCGGGGGGGTTGTTCCACTGCGTGTCCTTGACCAGTCTCCCATGGGTTCAACTGTTAAAAAGTTACAGTCATAAAGCTGATGAGTGCGCACCCCTAACACACACACACACACACACACACATACATACATACATAAACGTATAAACTGTATATATACACACCTCTCCAGAAGTGAGGGTCACTGTGGCGGATGTTATTTCTCTATGGCCATGAGCACAGAAAGCCTGGCGACCTGGTAAAACAAGATCAATCATGTCATTCCGTCACAGTGCTGAGCCTGTAATCATACATGCCATTAATTATTCGGTAGCTTAAACAGCCCATTTGCTGCGAGTGTGTCTGCCAGCCCAGTGCCGTGTGTGAGGGAACAGGCAGGGACCGCAGCGGGGGAGTTGGAGGAGGCCCAGTGCATCCAGCAGGAACGGAAATGGACAAACTGCACACCCTGCTGGTCAAACACTCCCGCAGCCTTTCTGCCCCCATGATTGTGCATCCAAGTCTACCATTGCAATGTTCCTCCTCAGGCAGCTGCTGGTGCCGTTGTCGTTCAGCTCTGCTCCCAAGTTACCTGAAACACAGGTTGGTTTGTAGACGGATCAGGCCGAACCCCAGAACCAGAACCAGCACCAGCCACCAACACCACTAAACACAGTTCTTATAGCTATAACATGAATGATTTAACATTAATCTATGCACAAAACTTGCCGGAACAGTATATAACCTAGGAAAATGGAGAAACAGGTAGAATTGTGGTTGAATATTCTATCAAATGGTTTGTTACCCACAGAGCAGAACTCTCCCTGCTGCCATGAATGTATTTTTCCACTAATCAATAGTGTTTTCTTTTCTGTGAGTTCATTTTTTATTTACTGGCAGTATGACAAAGTCTTCCTCAGGGATTCATGAACACCCATCATCTTCCCCAATCTCAATTTGACTCGAATGTGTAATTCACCCAATCAACAGCTTCCTCCGTCAGTGTGAAGGACACAGTGATTGCTAATCAACACATTCATTAATGCATTTGTCTGTGTATTTGTGTGTGTGTGTCTGTGTGTTTGTGTCTCCCTTTGCTCGGCGTCATTTCTACAGTACGTCAAGTATGGAAACTCCCTTCTGATGCAGACGTGGGCAGTTGCTATGAAACCATCCATTCTCAGCCAAGGAGAGGACGGAAGGAGGTAGAGAGAGGGAGGGAGGGAGGTAGGTGCAAGCCCATAGTTCAATGAATAGGAAATGCTGATTTAATCCTGCTTGTGTGTGTGCTGTGTGTGTGTGTGTGTGTGCTGTGTGTGCTGTGTGTGCTGTGTGTGTCTAGGAGTGAATAAGTCAGCTAAGCCAACGATGGTCCGGCATTAGCAGCTGTGAGGTGAGACTGAAAACAGCAAAGGAAATGAAACTTAATGAACAAACTTGATGTCTGTGAGCATATGTGCGTGTGTGTGTGTGTGTGTGTACTAGTGCTGGAGGGCAGGTGTGGGGCTGGAGAGAGGCTAGGATGGTGACAGTAGTGGTGATAGTAGCTCCAAAGCCAGAATGAAACAGGGAGCTGCAAGTCTCTTTCACTTTGGTCTCCATCTTAGACAGCAGCTACTTCAGAGGCCTACAGACACACACACACACACACACACACACACACACACTGGAGAAACAAACACTGATATAAAAGACGTGTAGAGTAGGAGACAGCCAAGTAAACTTGTCAGCATGCTGCTGGCTGTTCCTTGGCTGAAACACAATCAGGCATGACGGCTGACAGAGAGCAGCACCTCAGACAACAAAGCCCGGAAAGAGTGAGACTGTGTCACGGCAAGTGGCACAAGCACAGAAGTCTGTGAAAGAGCAAGAAAAGCACAACTCCCCTGTGACATCATTAAATACCCTGAGGGCCCAACATTCATCTCACTTCATCTGGAAAACCTGGAAACTAGAGCAATTAACCACCTCTGTTCTGCTCTCTTACTCTGCTCATACATATAAGACCCATTCTTTATGTATGCACCCCTGAGGGGAGAGTGGGCAGTGCTGTTGCCATGGAGCTGATATTGTATTTGTCTGCTTCAATGGTATGTAGGATGTGACAACCTTGCACCGAGTTCCACCTCTCCGTTTACTGATACTGTAATATGTCAGTATTGAGCAGGGAGCCAGTGTGGTAGAGATGAGGATGGAGGGGACGTGGACAGATGAGGCAGCCCACTTCTGGAGGATTTGGAGCCTGTTAAGCAGTTTGGATCGTCGTTATGATATTTACATGCTCAAGGAATGAGTGCAGTATACATTACTGTAAAGGTGCATGGTTGTTACTATCCAACCCCTTAAGTTTTATGGGAATTAAATCAATATAAAACATTTATGGATTTGTGAAACAGAATGGCTGCAGCACAGTCTGGCTGTTTTAGAAACCAATGTACAGGAAGTTGAGAGAACACTTAACTTCAAGCTTGAATGGATGTAGACAAGTAAGAGCATCCATTTTCAATTATAAGAGCACACGCAGACACGGATGATTTTATCTGTAACTCCTAATGGAACATCAACATTACTTCTATATAATGGCGGGTGCATGTTTGGGAGTGTGTGGGAGATCTTGTTGATGCGATAAAGTCTCTAATGGACTTAGCATGAGATAAGTTAATTGAATCACTCCTTCTGAAAATGAAGAAAACATAAACCTATCTATGTTCTTCATGTGTGCATCATAATAGATATGTGCACATGAAATGGATGTGTGTGTGTGTACTGTAGGTGTGGCAGTATAGAGGGTGGCTAAGTGAGAGATGACAGTTAGCAAAACTCCAAAACTCTACTTGTGTTGTACACGTGTTGGAAAGCTTTTGTGGTGAAGAAACTGAGACACACACATTGTGTCAGACACTGACTGAGCCCAAACACCAGGCTCACCAGGGGTCAACTCTGCATCCTAAATTCCACATTCCTTCCTTTTCCTCACAAGTAAACTCATTATTTCAACCCAACAGATTGTTGCACAGGAGGGCCAGACAACATCAGGCTAGAAGTCTCCTTGAACTCAAGGGCTCTAAATAAGTTTGCCAATTAAATTCTTAAATCTTTTCACAACTTTCCCATAACTTTTCTGTGGCGTGAAGTGAAGCAGCCTTTAAATGCTATGGTTTAAAACACGGGGCTCTTCTATTGTGACCGGCGCCGCTTTTACAGTTTTTACGGTAATGGTTTAGCGAGGAAACCACAGACCAATTGCATTCCAGTTAAGCCATCCCACGTGATTCTACTCAAGCCAATCAGGTTAGTGCCTGGTAAACATTGTGACTAAAATCTGAAGTGAGATCACAGAAAACAAGTGGTCTTAGAGCCCAACATGAGCCGAGTCCACCAGGATCCACACATTCAGTGCTCCTCGTTTTGTGTTGAGATTTATTATCTGTGAAATGAGTGGAGACTGTTGAGTCAAGACGTGAAACAGAAAATGGGAAATTCAAGCTTTTGTTTCCTTTATTTTATACATGTTTTATATAAATATGTACTTGTCGGTGCCGTACGGGTTGGCTCTCGTGTCTCACACACGCTGGTCTCCACCACTCTGTTGTCTCAAACCTGAGCCATCCAGGCTGATGAGAGTGAGGGATAACGGGAAAGGGAAGAAGGAAAACTGGGAAAACTGGGTGATTCTTTGCCCAGTTTGTATTCAGGATTATCTGTTCCCTCGGCTGTCCTGTGGCAGTGTGTCAAGGGTTACATGTGTCTGCTGTCTGGATCTCACTCAGACTTGGCTTGTTTGCAGCTATTATGTCTTCCTCACCACTACCACAGCAACATCACTGTCGCTCTCTGGCCAGACGACAGTGCTGCTGCCCCTCTCTCACCCCCCCCCCCCCCCCCTTACCTGTGCAGCCACGTAGGAAACATGCAAACACACACACTAACGACAATACTGCATTAAGAATTTCTATTTTCAATCCAGTGGTGTTTCTTACTGTATATATACATGCATGTGCACAGACACACACTTGTACAGACAACACTGTAAGCAGTGTTGGCAGAGCTGTCCCGCTGGTTGCTAGGGAAACACCAGGACAGAAGGCATCAGAATGAGGGTTTCACATATCTCCAATGGTAAATTGTCATCGACAGGGTCATCAGAAAGGTCTGACTACCTTGAGAAATGAGGGAGAGTGAGTAATCATGTGTGTGTGTGTGTGTGTAAGTGTATTCGCTATTTGTGGGGCCGTAACACTGTTCACTACCTCTCATATCTCCACCATGAAGGATGTGTCCACTCCAATGACAGCACGCTCTAAATGCAAAGTGAGACAGAGGGGACAGATGAAGGAGGGACAACAGTCAGGAGGGAGTGAAAGGTTAAAGTTAGGATGTGGTCATGATGGAAACAGTTTACACTTCATGATGGAGCACAGCTTTATGTGCCTCCTGGTCAAGGATGAGCACAAGCAGGCCAAGTGCCCAACCTCCATCCCTCACCTCCATTTCCCTGGATATTTACAAGTGAAAGTTGTAGAAATGGATGAATCATGGGGAGAAAATAAGCGATGAAGTCATTTCATAGGTACCATGTGTGGTTTCAACACCTGTCTGCAGTATCTAATCTAATCTGGTTTGTTCTATCTTGGGGTTGGACCTGAAGTTGGGATCCTGCTATGCTCAGTCTCTCCAGCGGTGCCGTGTCCCCTTCTGTAGAGTGTGTCCTCTAGTATGTAACCACATAGCCTTAGTGAGAGGATGAAAGTCCCGGGGGGCAGAAGAGCCTTCCAGTGAATAACACGGGTAACGAGCTCATCTCCTCTGCTCAGGGCTCCATGTTGCCTCAGGCTGCCTGGCATTCACACTTCTACATTAATTTCACCCCGGGGTAAATGGGAAAAAAAGAAAAGAAAGATTAGAAAGCGTTCCCTTTGTAGGAGAGAAGGTGTTTACACGGGTTCTGATCAATGTGTGTGTCGTCACATATGGGACAAGCATGGCCAAGAATGAAAGGCAAAGTGTTTTAAACGGAGCTAAAATCAACTAACAGAATGTCATCAAAGTAAAGGGCTTTGTTCTGCTCTGTCAATGAACGCTCCAGGAGCTGAATCGGACTCAAACAAAAAGAAAATATTTTTCACCTTCCACAGCTCGCCACTGTTTCTCACTGATGAGATTTAACGAGGACTCTTGACCCCACACTTAGCCTCATCTGTTGTGAGAAATGAATAGAAGGAAAAGCACAACAAACTATAAGCAAATAACAAAACGTACAATCTTACATAGAAATAGCAACTCTCGCTTTCAGGAAACCACTTCACTTGACTTTCAGGGCGCAAAAACTCGCTGGTAAAAACACTTCAAAAGCAAACAAAGAAGGAACCACACTAAACAATGACTTAACGAGCAATTGAAAAGGTTGTTCGCAAAACCTTTCAGAGTTATTAATTTAGTTCAGCAAGGACAAAACTGAAAATCCTACAGTGCTCGAGTGTCTTTCTTCTTGTACTTGGGCTTTTTGGAATTCCATATTCATAAATAAATGGGTTTTCCATCTGCACCCAATCTGTCATCACTTTAGCTCATGCTGAATGTAGCACACGCATAGCATACAAACATAGCAATGTTGTCCCTGATTAGACAGCTTTCCCTCTGAGCTGGCAGGGGTCAGATCACGGATACAGACAAAAACATCACAAGTTGTGGATATTGGAGCTGACAAACACACAACGTGCACGCCAGCAAATAAAGCATCAATACTATGTCTTTTGAAAGAGGTTGTTTGACTTAAAGAAACAAAGGCTAATGTACAAGTTTACTGCGCTTTACTTTACCATATTTGAAGTTTGGACGATTCAGCACACAGCTACATGCTTTGCTAATCCAGTTTTCAATATATAATTATATATCTCTGCCCGAAACTGCACGTATTTCAGTGAGTAACTAACCGACTAACTTATATCCTTTAATAGTTTAAAGCCACAAATGACAAACGGGTTATTTGGCTCAATAAACAAGACAAATTGAAGTTGTGTCTGACTCCTGTTCCACAATCACGTT